>NC_055961.1:11645600-11905600 GCF_018492685.1 Alosa sapidissima | reverse complement strand
CCTTCTTTTTGAAGTTTGCCATCTCAGGGGACTGTGATTTGGGAAGGAAGTGGTGGAAAATCTTTGCTGTGCCCTCTGTATGGAATAAGATAAAATGATCAAGTCTAACAACCTAAAAGAAGAAATGATCGAGTTATAATTATTCTAAGGATGTGCATGTCAATAAACACTGAGTTACTTTAAAGACAGCTAAAAAGAACAAATGGGAGTTGCAATTTCTCTCTCTCGCTCTCTCTCTCTCTCTCTCCCCTCTCTTGTTCCCACTGGTTCTCTCCTGTGTAATCTGCTCAAAAATACTTTGGCATATGCACTATACCAGCAATATGGAGTATGGGTTTGACGCTAAAATAATGACAGATTTAAAACAATCCTCTATTATTATCTATTAGTATTAAGTTGACAATGTGTACTTTGGAAATGTTCTTCCCTCTGTCCTCCAATGATGTGGTTTCCAAATTCCCCGTTGGCAAATCATCATTGCACACTCTCATGGCCTGTTTTCAATTCCTCCCAATATTTTGACTGTTCTCCAAGTGAGAGTTCATCTCTTCTGCTTAGTGCCTTTACTGTGATCAAGTAACCGGAATAGGCGAGTAACTGGAAGGTTTCCAACTATATAGGTTTTGAACTCTCACTTGCAAGTATTATTTCATAACCTGCTCTAAAACATTGAGGTTCATGAGCCTGCTGTCAACAAGCTCCTTGCAAAACGAGTGCTTAGGTGTGTCCACATATGCCATGGATCTGGATTGTTGCTCTCTTGCCAGCTCTGAACGCATACAACGCACGCCCGTTAGCGGAACGTGTCCAAGCAGACGTCGGTCCATGTGGGGGAAAGCAGGAAGTATCCCAGTGGATTTAACGCGGCCAGGATCCCCCTCGGCGCTATTCAACCCCAAAGAAATGGAGAGTTTAGGTGAAAGAACGAAAGGGAGAGCGCTTTGGGCTTTTTGCCAAGTGTTGGCTTCCCATGTCAGCGCCTGCATGCAGCCCCAGGCCACGTCAAGCACAGCATGAGTTGTCCTCAAGCCTCAACACTAGAGAGAGAGAGAGAGAGAGAGAGAGTGTAAGAGAGAGAAATCATCTCCCTGTTCTCTGTTACAACTTGTGAATTTTACTTTGTAGAATGGCGCCATCTAGTCTACCCTGCACTACAGACCCAACACAGCAGCAAGCCCCTAACCTGTACCGAGCTCACCATGGCAGGGCATGGTGAAAGCTTTTCCCACCGTCCTCACTAATTGTTTTACAGTTGAGTTACAGCCCTCGCAGTGAGTGATTTGAGAGGGCAGAAAATGCTTTTGGAACCATACGCGTAATGTGATATCTTTCCCTTGATTGTTATACACTTCAAACACAGCATGCGAGACAGACAGACAGGCAAAGTGCGAAGCAGTGTTCTCCCTCCGCTCGCACTGTGTTGTTCTTCTTCTTTGCCTTTGTTTCTGTCGTTACACATAATATATGAACGGGCCCACGGCCAACTCGCATTGGAGAAAAAAAAGAAACAGAAAAAGAGAAAAAAAGAAACAGAAAAAGAAAAAAAAAGAGAAAAAAGGGAGCGAAAAGGCCTTAATGAGCTGCAGAGTATGCTATTTCCTGTGCTGCTCTGTTTGCTTCGGCTGTAATATTCTCATCGCGTCCTAAATTACGGCTACATCTGCACAGGCATTTCCTGCCCGACCTTGAGAGTCGCTCCCGTGCTCTCGCAAAGTGACAGAGAAATCACTGACAGCCAAGGACGGGGCAGTGTGTGCAGACGTCATAGAACAGCTATCTGCAGGATTAAAGCACCATAAGTGTGTGTGTGTGTGTGTGTGTGGAAGAGTAGGCCTAGCTGTATATATATATATATATATACGTGTGTGTGTGTGTGTGTGTGTGTGTGTGTGTGTGTGTGTGTGTGTGTGTTGAATAGTACATGTGATATGGAAACTGAGTCCTGGTTTCCTCCAAGCCGAACAGAGTTCAGCTGAGTCAACATGAATACTGTTCATATCTAGAAAATAAAAACAGTGAATAAATGTAGTCACAGAGGGATAATGCATAGCTACTATAGTTTTTTTTTAAAATCCAAATAGTCTTTAAACTTGACAGTCTACTCAAGTTAAAATGTTATCTTTTGTGACAGAGACTGCAGTTGAGAAAATCAACATACTAGCTTGCAGCCATAGTGTGCATGGTACAGAGTTGAAATAAGAATATATATATTATATTTAGACCATGTTGATGGTATGAAACATAAGTCAGTCTTTCACGTTTATATTCACAGATATTCTCAGCAGTACATTCTCAGCCTCCCTCTCACACCTGTGTGTGCACATACTGCTATTTCAACACAGCACAAAATTTGTAATAGGCCCTGCTTGGAAACTAACCAAGTCCAAATCAAATAATTAGCATAGATTTTAAAATAACAAATGTTCCCCTCTGGCCATTTGCTAAACTTTCGTTTGCATAGCAGAAGCCCACAATGACTTTCCAAGCAAGCTCCTCCTCCACCACTTCCTACCCAAATTTTCTATGAAGGAACCTCCAACTCACACTGCTCTGAGTAAGGAACCTGTGTTGTATTCTTGTTGTATTCATATTCGAGAGACTAGATACTTCATGATGCTGGATAGATGCTTAAAAAACGTATTGTATGCAGTGCTACTAGCTACCATGCAGAAACCTGAAGTGTTGAATTTATGTTCATGGCTTACGAAAGAGAAATCCCCGTTTGTCCATATCCACAGTTTGATATGTTTGTTGACATGCTGTTCATTCCATCTTGACCTCTTCCGTCTTGAATTAACTGTTATGCAACCAAACTGATGATTTTCACTCTATGATAGCTTGTTTGTTGCAATAGAGTTAGGTCAAGATGGAATGAGATAGACATAGACAGAGTTTAAATTTCTCTGGTGTTAATTTGGAAGATCCTCCCTTGTCACTCTGCACCCCCCCCCCCCCCTTCTCTCTCTCTCTCTTTCTGCCTCTCTTTTTCTCTGACCCTGCCCATGCTGTGAGGTCCCAGGGGAGAAGTCATATTTTCCATGCCGTACGAGGTCGCGTAATCATATGAGATCATTCCGCTGGAGCTGGATAGAAGTAGCTCTCTCTGCTCTCCCACGGGACTGTGTTAGAGGGAACAGGATGTGTTGGTCGGCCTGTTTGTGTGTGTGTGTGTGTGTGTGTGTGTGTGTGTGTGTGTGTGTGTGTGTGTGTGTGTGTGTGTGTGTATGTCTGTGTGTGTGTGTGTGTATGTCTGTGTGTGTGTGTTTGTGTGTACGTGTCCGTGTGTGTGTGTGTGTCTCTGTGTGTGAGTGTGTGTGTGTTTCTTCATTTGTGTCTTTGGTTGTTCTAGAGGACTGTATATGTCCCCTTGTTATTCCACATGTGTTTGCCTTGGACCATGGGCTTTGCTGCATCCTACCATCCACTGTACTGAGCCATTCATATTATAGGTCAGTAGATTAATATTAAAATGGTCACTGGAATGTCTCATTCCTTGTAATATACCTTGCAATGGCAACAAAAACAAAAAACACAAACCAACAAACATTGAAAGAGATGGATATAAGCACATGAACACATACACACACCACACAAACACACACACACAAACACACACACACACACACACACACACACACACACACACACACACACACACACACACACACACAAACACACACATACACACACACACACACACACACACACACACACACACACACACACACACACACACACACACTTTAGCGTGTGTTTGCAGGATGCCAGGAAAAAAGCTCAGTAGTTGGAAGCCAACACACACCGGAGGCTGCTGCTGCTGCTGCTGCTGCTGCTGCTGTCACAGACAGGACCCCTCTCTGTCCCTGTAATGCACATTCGCTGTACAGACAGGTGCTTGTCTTCACTCTGTCCCCCCTCATCTGTCACAGTCGCCCAGTCACGCTACTCTGGCCTGGCTTTTTACCACTCTCCATCCATCCAGAGAGGAGGGCAGGAGGGTGGGAGGATGTGCAAGAGAGAGAGGGGGGGGGGGGGAGGAGGGAGAGAGAGGGAGAGAGTGCAGATGTGTGAGTGAGTGAGTGAGCACCCATATGTTCGGTTTGAGTGTGTGTGCGTGTGTGTGTGTGTGTGTGTGTGTGTAAGAGAGAGAAAGAGAGAAAGAGAGATAGCGTGTATGCACATCTCTGTGTATGTGTGTGTGTGTGTGTGTGTGTGTACTGGATGGCTGGTCGGGGTGGGGGCAGAGACCACAGTGCCAATCCCCAAGTGCCCCTGAGGGTCCCTGGTGTCACCCCGGGAGTGACAGCTGGTGTCCCTGGTGAGGCCTGCATATGAGTGGACATCCACAGCTGGTGTGCACAACAGAAACTGACAGAGCAGAGCTCTCTCCTCTCGGCCAGCCTGTTCACCAAGTTCAATCACACAACTACACACACACACACACAACTACACACACACACACACACACACACACACACACACATATACATATACACACACAGTCATACACACATATACACACACAGTCATACACACATATTCAGACATACCACACAACAATACCACACTTGCACAAAGATTTTCACACACACATGCATACATATCACACATTTATACATATATACATACACACACATACACACACACACACACACACACACACACACACACACACACACAGAAAAAGAGTGCTTGGTGAACATTCTCATCCGTTACCTGAGAAGAAAGCGTTTCCTGAAAATCGATAACAGACTCAAGAGCAGACATGATGGACAGCTAAGGTTGTTAAAGGGAGTCCGGAGACAGAAGATGGCTTTCTTTTTGTGTAGAAAATCTGCTTGCAAATGTTTGTGTAGCGTGTATGTGTTCCAAATAATGATCTCCATAATTTCACTAGTGCACCTACAATTGCAGTAATACACCTTTGTGGGCGCCTAAGGACTTGTTTGGTCTGTGTTAACAATATCACACTAAGTACATTCCATTTTGAAGAGAAACTAATCAACAAGATGACCACATAATACTGATGGATCAGCACAGACCAATTATAGCACCGACAAATTTCCTTCAAGTAGCCTATTAAGAGGTGCACACGGTAGAAAAGTTTATGATTATGATACTTGTTCGACATGACGCCGTGATTAAACATGGAATGAGGAGCAGATGCACCTATACAAGTGACAGTGTCGCTCGTCAATCTCTGAGCAGGAATCACCTTCTATCCTGTGTTTGGCGAGCCATCCAGGATGTGGAACCGCAGTGGTAATAAGACAGGTCGGTCGGATGCCTCCGGCGCTGTGACCCGCGACAATCCATGAAAACGATTCCCCGGAGTGTGCAAGCGTAAAAAGGGTACGTCGCTCAAGCGCAGCTGAGAGACTCGCTTATGACACCGCCGTCAAATTTGTCCTTTCGCAGCCGCGGGAGGCCTGCGAGGCAGCTGGGGTGGGTGCGTGTGGAGCCGCGATGTAAAATCATTATTTTCAAGCCGGTAAATAAATGAGCCGCAGGGCCCTCCGTACTTGAACCGTCGCTCGGGATACTGTGAGATTTTAATAATGCATAACAAATAGTTCAGTGCACTTGCTAATCAGCCGAGCGCCCTTTCGCGGTTCTTTCATGAATACTTTCGACCCGCCGTGGCTGTCATGGAGGATAGGAGACAAACGCATGTGCCGCTGGGAACATTTAAATTCCTTCTGGCAAAAGTGGCTGGAAATTGACAGCTGGTTTGAACTGTGTGTGTGTGTGTGTGTGTGTGTGTGTGTGTGTGTGTGTGTGTGTGTGTGTGTGTGGGCATATGTGCTTGAAAGAGGATTGAAGGGAAAGAAAGATGCCTGACACTTAAAGCTTCTAAAGTTTTTTTAAGAGAGGTAAGTCACCTTATGTCCAGGTCCAAGTGCCCACAGGGACCCAGGTTCAAATTCGACCTGCAGTCATTTCCCATCCCACCCCATCTCTCTCCTGCACTCACTAACTGTCGATCTTCCCAACCCTATCTAAGTCAAGGCAAAAAGTCTAAAACAATATACTTTTTAAAAAGCAAAGCATGTCACCATGTACGCATGGGGTTCTGTGTTCTAGTCTATGCCAGCGAGTCGTGAGACTAGATTTGTCTTCATCTGTTACCTGAACCTTGCCCCCAGCTTCCATATTAGGTCTTCTGTGTCTTCTAATGTCAGTCTAACCACTGGTCACTGTCATAGGATGTTCAAATCAAATTTTGTGGTCTAGTATGACCAGTTCTAATTCCACAAGATCTTCCCATAAAGAAGGCCCTCTACTATAATATTTTAAAACATAAGATTGTCACTGCACTTTAATAGAAACATCTAATTAAATATCAACAAATGTGAATTTATGTGAATGAACTTATTTTCACCAAATTTAGTCACATCCCACCCTATCCAAATCAGAAGTCAATCCACCTGCTACTAGTATATCAATAACTTAGTTCTTTCTTATTTTCAAGCATTTCCACTCAGGATTTCCTATTGGTAATATTTGAATGCTCAATGACACCTTAATGACACCTCAATGACACCTCATGTCACCCACCTGATGGCATATTGGACAGATTCTCTGGCAACCCTTACTTGCAGAACCAAGTGTGTCATATTAAAGGTTGTATCAAATCGCTGCAAGACTAGAGGACCGTGACAGAGTATCATGGGAACCTCGCCATCAGCTTTCCATTCACATCCAAATACCTGACTGCTGTAAATATGGCTCACTAGAAACCCGTGGACTGTTTACGAGGCTAATAAGCATTAGCATTTGGCCCAGTTTCTGAGGCCCAGTCTGTTTGATGGCTAACATAAGGGCACGGCTTGGCAGGGACTGACTGAATCAGCCGGGGGAGGCCAATAGTACCAGTGGCTAATGCGCAGCAGCGGGCCCCTTCTAGATGGCAGATTATGCGCTAGGCCTCTGATTGGATGAGACAGCTGATGCAAATGCAGCGTTAAATATTTATGCTTTGGGGGTTGCAGTCCGTGTTGCTGTTTTCCTTTTTTTCTGTTGTGTCCTCAATTCTATCCGGAGTTGATGATGCCATTTTAGAGAAAATTGCACTCCTACCAGCCATGCAGTTGATGTCATGATCATTTCTGTCTGTATCCAGGGCAGAGAGGTTCTGTAGGTTATGATTTGGGGCAGCTGCAGCTGTCTTCTCTGCTCCCATTTAGGAGCATCATATGTTTATGAAGCCGCTGACTTCAAAAGCCGCTTTTGAAGCAGCTTGTTTGACTGAAAAGCAGTGATTTTATATACAGTAACGCTAGTTACATCTTTCTCTGATTCATCAGCACCTGTTCAATGCAATCTATTGGAAGTATTGTTTTGTAGCTTAATTTCCCTGCAACTGTCAGACTCATCATTGTATATCCTTCTGGATGAAGATGAACTATTGACTGGGTTTTGTAGAAAACTACTGGACCTATTTACGTAAGAGGATATCTTGGATAGAATGCTTACAGTGACACAAATAAATAAATAGATAAACAGATAAATAATAAATAAATATGTGGTCTGTTTTATGTAGTGTGACATTTAACTTTTCAGCATGACAGTGGTGGCAAAGATCGGCTGCAACAAATACTTACTTTTTCCACTTTCTGGTTTTCCTCATCCCCATTTTGTAACGTCCGACATCATTTCCTCTTTAGTCTGGGCACATGTTGGCAGAGTTACACTGAGTGAAGGCACTTGGAGGCCCTTTAAGTATGTGCAAAACCACAGATGTCCACATCATTATTCCATATAAATACACCGCAAGTCAGAGCTAGCGCTGGCGGAGATCTGGTGTTGAGTCTGTGGCTCTGTGCCAGTGCGGGACCAGCGCTGTTCCAGAGTCAGCAATTGGACATCAGCTAGTTTGATGATAAAATGTTGTTGTCTTGGCTTTCCTCAGGCCTCTGATCTGTGTTATATCTGTTGTGTTCCACTTTTATATGTCTGTGGATGTAGTCATGAAGAAAGTGTTTTTTTTTACCCTGACAACTTTTAGCAGTTGAATGTCTCATTCACCTTACACTTTTATGAATTCAGCCACTTTTCATCTGTCTCAACTGTTTCCCTGGGAAATCTTGGTAAATCATGCCAGCTGACTGTGGTATGGGTGCTTAAAACACACACACACACACACACACACACACACACACACACACACACACACACACACACACACATATAATCAAAGAGAGAGAGAGAGAGAGAGAGAGAGAGAGAGAGACTTACATTTGACCTCTCTGTGTCTCCCTGTTTATATCAGTAGGAGGCAGGCTGCCTATCATTCTTGTTTGACTTGGCTATGGTGTGTGTGGGGGGCCGAGGTTGGCGATCGCATATGTAAAGCGGTACAGCGTAATAGTTCTCAGATGCAGCACAGAGAGGTGGTTGGATATGCCAATGGCTTGCGATGAGGTTAAGCCCTAGGCCGTCCATGCAACCGCACTGGTGTTGCTTGGCCCCGTTTGGGCATACTTCTTTGCTGAGGCCATTTTAAAGCATTTGAGATATTCACCATGTTGGAATTAAATTGCGAGAAGATTCAAGAATTTTCCACATCATATTTTGTCAAGAAATGATTTATTTAGCTATAAAAACCATGTTTTCAGTGCATGTCAGAGCCAGATCCCAGTATCGTCTCATGGAGTGATCTTACGTACCCACATAAATCACACTCGAACCTCAATCTGTCACACAACACCCAACCACACCAGATAGTCTAGAGACACACATACATGCAAAAACACACGCACGCACACACACACACACACACACACACACACACACACACACACACACACACACACACACACACACACACACACATCTAGGGAGACTGAGCTCTTATTCACTGTGGCAGGTGAACAACCAAAAAGGTGGTTTTACAGTTTGGCCTTAAGGCATTTATCCAATTTTCCTCTGTTTCCTCTCTCTTTTGTCAAATCACCACCACCATCAGTATCCCCCCACCCCACCCCACCCCGCCACCCCTTCACTCTAAACTATCCCCCACACCACCACCAGTCTGGCCTATAATCAGGCACCGGGGTCCACCGGTGTGGAAAGCAGGGTATTCTCAGGAGGGTAGGAGGGGGCCGGCTGCCGTTGTCGGTGGACAGCCTGGACGAAAAGGGGGATTTTTTTTTGGTGGGGGGGGTGTAATTCCACACATCATTGCCTGGACGTAAACACTGACAGGGTTCCACAAACAGCACACTCTCCTTCTCCTGGGTTTCTTGTGTTTCACGACCTCATCCCTCTGCTTTCCTGTCTGTGCTCATTGGCTTAAAAGGTCGTTCCCAGTGCTTGTTCATTTCCATCCTGCGCGCTGCGCCCTTTCTGAGGATGCCTATAAAAACATGCTGCTCTCAGGAGCTTCTGAGAGGGAAGGGCTGCAGAAGGCAGCAACGCGTCACCTGTCCGACAGCCCCAGAGGGCCACTATCCGCTTACTTATCTTTCAAAGCAGATATTCTGAGATGCTGAGGTCAGCTATTTGGTCAAGATGATGGTTTACTGCTTTTCGCGTTGTTAGGAACATTGTATTTGATTTGTCTGAGTGTGCATGGATACTCGTCTAACTAAACCTCCATCTTTAAACTCTAATACTTCAAAAAGGAATAACGCAAGATGTCTGAACCACACAAAATACCTGTGAATAAATGTTGGCCTGATACACTAAGCACAGTACAACTAAAAGATTGGTGTTTTGAACTCTAAATCAGAATAAAAGATGATGCAAATATTAATCCTGATGTATTAACAAGGTGATTCTGTAATTTAGCATTTATTCTTGAGGACAGAGAGAAAAGGGGGTTTTTACAGTCTTTTTTAATTACTTTGTGGCACTCACACTTCTCCAATGAAGAAGCCCACTAGGAATAGTTTGACTTTCCACAACTGTTCTCAGATTAAACCTGCGTAAACACAACATCTTTAATTGATCTCAACAGCTCTTAAAGATGACAGCCTGAAAACAATTTACACCTTCTCCCGACACGTCATACTTTCCTGCTAGCCGAGAAGTAATAATATTTGTTTTCTCCTGTAGTGTCACGGGTCACATCGGCTCGTTGAGTTGACTATGTTTGCAAACCGGTGTTTCAACACCCTCTGCGCTATGGCGCGAGACTTGCCTGTCAAGGCAGTGTTATTTTAAGAATGTAAATTCCCTGGTATGCGTTCTCTCTCTCTCTCTCTCTCTCTCCCTCTCTCTCTCTCTATCACTTTCTCTCTCTCTCTCTCACTTTCTCTCTCTCACTCTCTCTGAGTTGTGCTATTCCCATGGAATATAGCCTGGTGAGGGCTTACCACCAAATTGAAAATAAAATTCTATTCATCATTCTTATTGGCTCCCAGAACATTTTTTATGTTCTTATTTCTTCTTAATCAAAATATCAAATCAAAATCAAAGTATCTCTGGATAATTTAATCTATAATGCACAATAAGATGTGCCTTGTTTATACAAAAAGCTGGTTTTCCCAGAGAAAATGTCGGTAAAATATGCAAAACTATACCCTGAAAATCTGCTATCTATTATCAGTCTAATAAACATACAAAACAAAAACCTGTAAAAAGTATCTTAATAATGACTGAACATGACTGACTTTCTCAGCCCCCTCCCCTTTTTCTTTTTTCTTTTGTTGTCTTTGAGTTGTTGACTTGTGGTTTTTATATTGTTAAATGTGGAGAGAACGTATAGGAATAGTTCTGAAATGAAAAACAGCCCCAAATGTGGAGCTCTCGTCTGAAGTACCTTCACTGGGGCTGCACTGCCAGCCTCGCCTGTCGCACTGGCGCTGCCGCTGTTGCTGGTGCTGATGTGCTTGGCTGTAAGCTGCCTTTTCTCAGGCTTCTTGGGTTTCAGATAAGCAACATATTCTGAGCTGCATAGGGAAATCTGACAATTTGTGTCATCCCCCCCCCCCCCCTCTCTAGAACACTCGCTCGCTGTACGTTTTTTAAAATGCTCCGCACGCGTGTGTGTCCTTGAGCGTCACCCATTTTCGCCCCATCCACTCCTCCATCTCCGGCATTAACTGTTAATGACTCCAGATGTTTTCAATGGGGGGTGGGGAGGGGTAGGCGTAGGGGTGGGGTGGTCCATATCTCTATCTACCCCCCCCCCTCTTCCTCTCCACCCATTAAATAGTTAATTGCATGTGGCCGTAAAAGAGCATATGCTTTGGAGATCAGAATGATGGCGTATAGGGTGGAAGACAGGAATCAGAGAGACAGACTGATAGAAAGAGTAAGAGAGAGAGAGAAAGAGAAAGAGAGAGAGAGAGAGAGAGAGAGAGAGAGGGAGGGAGAGAGAGAGATGGGGCTGTCCAGAGACTTTGGGAATAGTGGTGGTTGCATTTCACTGCCCCGACATGGTGGTGCAAGCCACAGGGGCCTGCATGACACGTTGAGCTTCTCTGAGGCTCTTGGACCACTTTGAAAAATCTACTGACATCAATCACAACAGAAAAAAAATAATAATAATAAATAAATAAATAAAAGCCATGACTAACACCAGGTTCACTGCCTCTTATGCTATAGCTGTGCTCCAAAGGGGATCTTGCTCCCCTCTCTCTCTCTCTCTCTCTCTCTCTCTCTCTCTCTATCTTCTTCTCCCTCATCCTTTCATTTTTTCACCCGCGATAAGAGAAACGATCCAACCCCTTTAAATGTAAGCTCAGGCGCTTTCCCATGAGGTTAAGTCCCAGTGCTCCCCAGATGCAAGTGCAAGGAACAAGGGCCCTTTTTCTCCTCCACCTCCCCTGTTACTTCCCAGTTTATTTTGGTAACAGCAGAGGAATGTGTTGCTCTGACTCTCTTTCTCTCTGTCTGCTTGTTTGTGCCATAAATACATTTTCAAAAAGTGAGGCTAAACACCGCCGCCGTCGATAAAACAGGGGAGCTGCTGCGCTCTGCGTTCTGATGGGAGAAGGTGCTGAATATTGGGCAACTGGAGTGAAATGACACAGGGAGGATGACAGAGCGGAATAGTGGATGAGAGAGGGAAGCCGGAGAACGACTAAAGAGAAAAGGACAACAAGAAGGAGGGAAACAGCAAGCCAGAAGAGGATCACAACAGAAAGAGCTAGAATACTGGACAATGACAGAACAATGGAGGGAAAAAAGATATAGAGGAAATAGAGGAAATAGAGGAAAACTATACAAAGACTGAAAAGAGAAGAGGCAAGGGAAAGAAAAAGAGAGAGAGAGAGCTGGAGGTATCTACTGTCAGATCGGTAGAGAGAAACCCAAGAAAGAAAGAGAAAGAAAGCAAGGGAGGAAGGGAGGAAGGGAGGAAGGGTTCTCTTCAGGGCCCTCGGATGTCAGTTCCCTGTTTATTTTTGGCCCCTTGGCCTCCCTCTGCGCTGTTACCCTAGTTCCAACGGTCAACACTTTATGCCCACTTTTTATGCGTCTCCGGCCATCATCACCGCCATGGTACTGACAGCTTTCCCCAAAAGGCTTAACACCAGCGAGGAACGCGGAGTCAAACACACAGCTCCTGGAATGCAAACTACAGCTTCACAGACAAAGGGTATGGAAGCAGTGAGAAAAAGAACAACATGAAGAGAAATTAGAGAGAGAGAGAAAAAAAAAGAAAAAAAAAGAAGAGTGAGAAAACTAACTAGAGTACATTATGGCAATTTTCACGTCAGCCTAAACGGTTCATAAACGACCATGTGATCCAGGCGTTTACGGCTCTTAGGTGAAATGTTGGCTGGGAGCCTGACGGGCAGAATCAGAAAACATTCCCATGGGTGGCTAAGGGCTGGGGCACTGTGAAACGCCAACACTGATAGGGCAAATGTCTGCAATTACAGCTACCTCCACGGTATGGGTTTACTACACAATCATCATCCACTCTGCCAGCCTGCATACTAACATACAGCAACGCTCCTTGGTTTCGACTATGAATATTTTTAAGAACCATGCAGCTGCAAAATCTATGGTGTAGCACAAATGATACATTTGATATTGTATATTTATGTCGAAAAAGAGCCAACAACAGATTGATAAATTACTACGGTATATTATTAACAGCGAACCCATGCACCTGTTTTAACCAATTACTTCATCACTGAAGTCACAGAGGAGGTGTGTAGACTGAAGATGAACTGAGCCTATATTTAAGTACGTTTAAAACCTTTTGCGGACCAAAAAGTGGGAAAAGGGGGTAATAAACTTGACGAGTGAAACAACATGGCGGCCAAGCCATTTGTCAATTTCCATGAGTACTAATGGAGGGGGCTTGTTTATTCAGCTGAATTTCCCATGGCAGATGTGGTCAGATCATCATCGGCGGTCACAGACTCGCTCCAGCTTTTCTCTCCATCTCTTTATAGTTTAACAAAACACAAAATGGAAAAAAAGATATAAACAAAACAATCCAAATTTCCCATTATTCTTTTTTGGTGTTGTCATATGGATGCAATTAGACCTAAGTGCTGTGAAACACTTGTGTGTGTGTGTGTGTGTGTGTGTGTGTGTGTGTGTGTGTGTGTGTGTGTGTGAGATTGAGACGGAGGATTTCTCTTTTCCATTTTGCCGTTTCATCAGAAATGCAGCGTTCCTTATTTGTGGCTTTTCGTCTCATTCCACAGCACTGCAGATGTGCATGCCCACGTCTTAGTTCTCAGGTTTGCAATCACAGTCATTGGCTAGAATATCTCTCTTTTATTCTCTCTCTCTCCCTCTCTCTCTCTCCCTCGCTCACTCCCTCCCTCCCTCCCTCCCTCTCAACTCACTTGGCTTTTTATTTGGGGATGTTGTTTTTGGCTGGAGCGCAGACCACTCTTGGACCTCTGCTCTTTTTCCCAAGCGATATGCGTCTCACACACCCACATGCCATAGATCATTTGACCCCAGCATACACAACAGGTCACATCTCCCACTTTTTACTCTCCATTTAAGAACAACACACACACACACACACACACACACACACACACACAGGGAGAGAGAGAGAGAGACCAACAAACAAAAACAAACAAATCAAACACAATACAAACAATACATACAATAATACTACAAGCAATACAGATGAACTCACATATGGTCTCTTAATGTGTCATATAATTTAACTGGTAAGCAAATATTTTTCAATATATATTCAATATGTTTGTAAAGTTACCAGAATGTTGATTGTAACATATTACATATTACATATTACAACTACTATCTTATTATAGTAATAATTTAATGTTAATATATTCAATTATACTGACATATTTACACTGGGTGGGAAAGTCTCTCACTGTACACACTGGGAAAGTTATTTTTGAGTGAATCTCTGGTGTATGCTATGCCAATTGTTTTGGCAAATTTAGAGTGGTGTAATAACAGAGTTACAGTGCCCTCTAGTGGCAGAAAGGGAAACAACTGAAAAAAAGAGACATCATAGAAGTTAGATAGATAGATAGATAGATACTTTATTGATCCCCAGGGGAAATTCAAGAAGGACATTCAAGAAGTTGTCTTCTAACCAGCACATACTGTAGCCGACAGACTTGTCTTTGAATCATAACTAGGTGAGTTGGAACCGATAAAGACTATCTAGACTAACTAGTTTGTATCTCATTTGTTTGTATTTTGATATTGTATGTGACAAAATCATGTCCATAAACCTTTAAATTTAAGAATTTTATCAAAATAAGTTACCTACAAAAGCCTTCAAGATGTTGCTTTAATAACTCCTAATAAAATTAATATATATATATTTTGTTAATCTTAAGGTTTGAAACCTACCATTCACATTTTTATAGCCTACTCTTTTTTCTGGAATGTACAATGATTTCTAAAGAGTCCTGTATCTTCACATATCAATGATTTGATCTGTTTTATGTTCATTCATGTGCTCAAAATATAGTTAATCAATTAATGTACCAACAACGTAGAATTTCTTGAGCTACCTGGGGAAAAATTAAAGTATTCATAACATAATGACTTTTTAATCATTTTTCCTGTTACATTTTAAATGCTGAACAAACAGGTCATCACTTTGCTTGGCTTGGTGTGTAATAGTACATTCTATGTGTTAGACCAGGGGTTTTCAACTGATTGTGAAACAGGGACCACCATTCTGGCTAATTGCACAACCCCAGGACCACCACTGAATAAAAAAACTGATTCCCACATTGCAACTACATGACTGAATCCATGGTCACAGACCACTAGCAAAGTCCTCACGGACCACAAGTGGGCCGCGGACCACTGGTTGAAAACCCTTGTGTTAGACCATTCATTCAAAACACTGGCACACCTCTGATAACCTAATAACACATAACGACTGATCTCTACTCAATTGGACATCTTTTACTTATCAATTAATTGAACTGATCTCTTACAATGGCACTCAGAAAACACAGTAAAGCAGTTCCTTTGAATTGCATTCAATATGACAAGAAGGGTTGACAGAGCAGCCTGCTTGTGCCTGATCGCATTGACAATGCTCAGCAATTTCAGCAAGATCTGAGACTAAGTGCTTCTGAAATACATTGTTTACTACTTAAAGCCTCCTCCCATTGGCCACAACACTCCTGAATAGTTTATTAGCGGGGCCAGAAACAGATTTTCCCTGTCAATCTCTCCCGGCCTTCATGTGTCAACGTGATCAGATTGCTTGTGAGTGCTCTGATTATGTCTTCAGGTCTGTTAAACCGTGCATCATGCGGTGTGGATGACAGCTATGGCCCTGGCATGGTCTGCTCAGGCACAGAAACTTGGGGACGTTAAGTGCAGTTTTATGTCAAGCGCTGCAACTTTTTCTCAAGTTTAGTTTTTTTTTTATGTTTTTTTTTTGTGTGTGTGTGTGTGTGTGTGTGTGTGGCTGTCATTGTCTGCTTATTTATTTATATATTTCAGCAAGTGTTTGTTTTAGAGAATGTTGTGAAGAGATGCAGATTCTTCAAAATTCGTAAACCCCCTGGTGAATTTATACACACATAAAATGCACACAGACATAAGCATGTTGAGAGGATTTGGGAGAGAGAGAGAGAGAGAGAGTGCCGGAGATAAATGGAAAGACATAGCAAAGACTCAAAAAACAAAAAAGAGTGTGTGTGTGTGAGTTTCGGAGAGAGAGAGAGAGAGAGAGAGAGAGAGAGAGAGAGAGAGAGAGAGAGAGAGAGAGAGAGAGAGAGCAAAGAGCATCAAGACGAGTTTCTGAGAAATGGGCTTGGAATCGGAGCTGACACGAGGCGGATCCAGCCCGGGCTGTCTGCTGTCTGTCCCGGTGACAGGCTTGATGGAGCCAGGAGCCTAAAGTGCTACAGCACGGGAGGAGACGGGCTGCCCGGCCTGATGCGGAGCTGTTGTTTGGAGCTGCCGATGCTTCTGTTGAAGGCCTGTTTGTGCTCTTTGTCCCATCTGTTCAGGCTGGCCTAAAAGAGATAGCACTCGCTCACACTCTGACAGAAAGCTTTCATGTCAGTATGCTGCCTTTCTCTGTCTGCAGTGTCTAATTTAGGAGGGCTAATATGTGGTTGCAGCTCACTGCTGAGTAATGTTCTTGATATTTAATGTGTTTTAACTTGAGGACCCACCAATAACCAAGAGTTAAAATAATAGCTAATCTAATCAAATATGCATATTGGTTAGCAGTGTGGTAGAACCTTCAGAAATACTATATAAACCTTTACATATCAAACACCACCTTGAACATATAACCATACAACTGTAGAACCATACAACTGATCCACCTAAACCTGTTTTTCCACTCTTATGGACCCTTTCAAGAGAGTTCCATTATCAGCATCATAGTTGGCCCCACAAGACTTCCGTTTTAACATTCCATATGTTATCTTAATGCAGAGGAAGTAGATTGGGGCCCAAATAGAACGTTCAAGCATTGTTTTTGTTTTTATTGTTGAAAGGGTCCATAACTTGAGGATTGTGAGAAAGTAGAAGGAATGGATTGACAGATCAGCAAGGGCATCCACTGCAAGTGGTGGCTGAGGAGGTTGATGCTGAGATCTGATAGCTGATTCATCACAGCAGTCAGCTTGTGTCTATAGGGTGGGGGGGGGGGGGGGGGGGGGTAAGCTTGAGTTCCTGCAAGGATAATGTTGCCCTCTGGTGAGCATCAAGAACAAGTAACAAAAGTCATAGGTTTCAGTCTATAACTATTCTATGTCTTTTCTGGAAAACCCCATCTGGAACACTTCTATAGAAACGTAATGTCATCGCATCTATAAGGAATCTGCGAGGGCCTGCACAAAAATGTTTTGTGTCTTATGTACTTCTGAGAGTATATCAGCTTGCCACTTCAAAACACAGCTCCAGAGAACAGGGGAAATCCTGCTTCTGCTGAGAAACAGGGGAAGTGCTATGAGAGGATTTGGCAACAGTGCTAGTTGGCTTTGGAGCTCTATACCTCACTCCAAACAGTAAAGATTATTATAAAAAGACATGTACTTTGGCCATTTCAGGGGGACTTAACACATACTTACCGAATTATCACTTGAACACTGCGCATTACTGCAAATTTACTGCATTGTCACACACTTATGGGCTATCCCACATCATTTGTCATTATGCCCAATTATAAAAGTTCCATTTCATTTGCTGAGGAAATGAGCTCTTTCTGTTTGTTAGGTTGTCTACAAGACAGAGGGACTGGCATTGCACTTTAATGATCAGACTGGAACATTGGCTAGGACCATGGACTGGATGGATTAAAGTGTTGCTGTAGTGGAGGAAAAATGGGACAGAAGTGACAACTCGAAAGCATGTAAGATAGCTTTTCTTAAAGAAAAATATAAATGCGCTCTAAGATACTTGTTTTCTGTTTGTTTGTTTTTAAACGTCTGTCTCTCTTGGGTCCTGTGATCAGGTAAATGTGTAGTGTGTCAGAATTGGGATAATTAATGAGAGATTGACATCTCTGAGGTCTGTCTATCTATCTATCTTTCTATCTATCTATCTATCTATCTATCTACTGAATCTATCTATCTATCTATCTATCTGGAACAAAATCACCCCTCCTTTCACACATCAACGTTGTCTATCCTCTTGAAGATGGCACCCTCCAGTGGTCCACCTCCATCACCTCCTCTGCCATATGCTCATAAACTAGCAGTATGGCATTGCAGCTGTTACGCGTCAGGGACAGCCTACATGTTTATATTTGTGTGCTGTGTGTATTTGTGTGTTTATATTTGTGCGTTTGTTAATATTTCAGTTTTTGTGTCAAATTTCTATTTTGTTTGTCATTTACAGAGTCTTTATAATTACAAACACCATGTTTGGGCATACATGAGTAAGACCACCATGAGCCAAATGCAGACTTACTGGATTTATTGGATTTGGAAATTGGAAACTTATTGGATTAGAATCACAGACTGATAAACACATGACCATGCATGCACACAGAGAAATGAGACACTACATGGAAAAGACATAGGGAGATAAGGCCCTAATTTACTCCACAGGCAAAGTGTCAAATCAATTGATGATGGATCAAATGTGTCATTGATGGTCTACGATGCGATGGGCCCCCCGAAACCCAAAAAAATCTGTTTTTTCTAAATACCTACACCTGAACTGTGGCACCGAGGATTTTGATGGCATGGGGGGGGGCGGGGCATGCCTTTGAGCAAGGCACCTAACCCCTCACTGCTCCCCGAGCGCCGCTGTTGTTGCAGGCAGCTCACTGCGCTGGGATTAGTGTGTGCTTCACCTCACTGTGTGTTCACTGTGTGTTTCACTAATTCACGGATTGGGATAAATGCAGAGACCACATTTCCCTCACGGGATCAAAAGAATATATATACATATATATGTGAAGTTAAAACATTTTATGTTGCATAGTCTTCATAAATTCTTTGGAGCTGGTGAATGTGTAAATCCATGCTTGGTGACACTGTCGGAAAAAACATTTCTACTTCTATTTTTGAAGTTGTAGGCTACAGGTGACGAAAGCACAGGTTGACGGAACCATCTTTTTGGACTCGTTTTCTGACTTTTTTTTGCAACACAGCTTAATTTAGCTTGAAAGTTAACCTGCTACGGAGCAGGTTAGTTCTGTGGCATAAATTCCCATACGGAATGGAACGGAATTCTCACTAAAATTAGCGAGACTTATCGAAATAAGCCAGGTTTGGCCTTTAGCGAGGTTGATGGAATACCCCCCAGGTTAGTTCTGTGGCATAAATTCCCATGGTTACCAAGCTGGGATTCACGTTAACCTCACTAATGGAACGGAACTCTCACTAAAATTAGCGAGATATATCGAAATAAGCCAGGTTTGGCCTTTAGCGAGGTTGATGGAATACCCCCCTGGCTACCTCTCTGGTATAAACAAAACATAAACAAATGCAACTTTCTGCGCCATCGCTGACTGCACCTTTAATCACCACAAAGGCTAGAAGAACTGATTAGGTACTCAAAGGTCACAGGGTCAAAGGTCAAAGTCACATGGGCTCAATCAGAGATGGTTGATAAAGATAAAGATAAAGATAGTGTTCTAAAGGATCTTTGACAATAGGCCTACTGTGCAAAAACAAATAGTTTGTATGATACCCCAAAACGTTGAGGGAGTTTGACCAACATTGACACATTTAGTCATCATGCTTTACATAACATGATTAGGTAATAAAGGTCATTGGGACAAAGGTCAAGGTCAAACACAGTCCAGGCCATACAAGGATGGCTGGTGGAGACATCCCAATCAACACTTTGTTTTAATCCATTTAAGCCCAAATGTGCAAATCATGTGTTATTAGCTACCCTTTGAAATAATCAAGAAAAGTGTGTTTTATTACCGGTCATAATTGTGGATAATATGCGTATACTCAATTAAAGGTTGCTCAAATTGTTTTTTTCGTTAAAATAAGGGTATTCTGACAGGACTTTCCACACTGATATGAACACTGAGATTAATGGCAACAATAAATATGAAAAATATGTTAACATTGTTTATTTACCAGGAGTTTCGGCTTGTTAAAATAGAGTGTGTATGTCTGTGCTTGCGAGTGTGTGTCTGTATATAGCTGTGAGATTTAGTGTATATGGTGTGTGTGTGTGTGTGTATCTGCATGGAGTGTGAGAGTTAGTGTGCATATTACATTACATTACATTGCATTACATTACATTTGGCTGACACATTTTTAGCCAAAGCAACTAACAACATGGTAAACAGTTTAAGTTTTAACGCAATTCTCAACAATTTTAGGACAATTTAAAAAACGGTAGAGTACAGTACGAATAATTGCATCAGTGAGTGCTGTTTTTAACAGTTACGTGTCAGTTTAAGACGGCTGGTGAGTGCTAGGATCAGCAAGACTTGTTGGTGCTATGAGAGGAGATGTTCTCTAAAGAGCTGGGTCTTCAGGAGTTTTTTGAAAATGGAGAGGGATGTCCCTGCCCTTGTAGGAACTGGCAGTGTGTTCCACCAACGAGGAACAACAGATGAGAAAAGTTTGGATTGGCCTGAGCGTACATATTGTGTGTGTGTGTGTGAGTATGTATGTCTGTGTGTGTATGTGTATGTGTGTGTGTGTGTGTGTGTGTGTGTGTGTGTGTGTGTGTGTGTGTGTGTGTGTGTGTGTGTGTGTGTGTGTGTGTGTGTGTGTGTGCTCGTACAATATATATATGTATGTGTGTGTGTTTGTCTGTGTGTGTATGTATGTATAAGTATACTCTTTTGCATGCCGCGTGCAATGTGAAGTTCCCTTGTGTGAATATGTGTGTGTGTATGAGTGTGTATGTCTCTGTGTGTGTGTGTGTGTGCGAGTGTGTATATCTGTGTGTGTCTGTGTGTGTGTGAATATGTGTATGTGTGTGTGTATGTGTGTGAATATGTGTATGTGTGTGTGAGTGTGTATGTGTGTGTGTGTGTGTGTGTATATCTGTGTGTATGTGTGTGAATATGTGTATGTGTGTGTGAGTGTGTATGTGTGTCTGTATATATCTGTGTGTATATGTGTGAGTGTGTGTCGTATGTGTGCGTGTATGTGTGTGTGTGCGTCTATGTGTGTGTATGTATGAGTATGTGTGTGTGTAGGTATAGAAGTATGTGTGCATCTAGATACAACATTCTATCCCACCGGTCACTATTGTTTTAATTGAAATGATGGGGAACATTAGAATATGTTATTTTAGTCTTTCGGCTGAGTGGATTGGGACTTGCTGTAGCTTAAAAGAAGCTGCATTCCTTAGTTATAGCAAGAGACTATGTTTCCTAAGGATATAGGCTAGGATACAAACTGTTGAAAAAAAGATTATGATGAAGTCTAAGTTTTGCTAGTGCCCCTGTGTCACTTCAAGCTAATCCTATGATGTCAACAAATCCTTAGCCTATTGGATTTGTTAGGCTATGTTAGGTTACAACAGGTTGGCTATTTCAGTGAATTTGACTGATGGGTCATGCATGGCCAACAGCCTAGTCAGATGGTGAACTTGTAGGGGGTGATGTTGGTTTTTAAAAGTCTTCGGTTGAGAGGGGTTTAGTCCTTGATGCCAAGGAATGGCAACGCATTGGTAAATGCACCAAAACATATGCCACTACTTCGATATGCACCAACAACATTGCATTATTCACCCTGGCATTTCAACACAGACAGACCAACAATTTAATTACTCTGTCTCTGTCTATTTACTTATAAAAGAACTACATTTTCTGCCATGGGGGTGAGCTAAACCGTAGGCGCTGGGATATGACGTATGTAGAATGTTGTCGTAGTAACTGAAGTTATCCGGCCGCTAGTTATCCCGCCGCTAGCCCGCTACCGCTATCAGCACTGGAGAGGCAAAAGGGGTTGGGGTTGTCGGTAACAGAAATCCAAGTCCATCGGTGGGCATTACAGAAAAGGACGACGAGATATTGAGGCGGAGAGCCCCAGTTACAGTGAGAGGATGCTGAATATGTGGAAAGTCAGGGAGCTGGTTGATAAAGCGTAAGTATGCTTTCTGTTTTCTTTTTACCGTTTGTTAGCAAGGCCCGTAGTTAAAGGCTACTTATCTAGACAAGGGAAACACGTAGCCCGCACGTGACGTCACACTATGGGCTCAGCTGATGGCTAGCTTGCTAGCCGACAGAGGTTTCTATGACAGCCTTTAATATGTACAAAATAGCCACTGAAACGAAATGTTACATATATGAAGCTTACGCGTCTTTCCACCACGAGTTCTGGTTTTCAGTACCGTTTGTACAACAATTCTATCTGGATATATCCACTGAATGATCCCTACCGTTAATGTTACCTGTCACTATTTCTATCCCCGAATGATAAGAAGTGTTAGCTTATCCAACTAGCCTTTCGCCCAGGCTTAACATAACGTTATTCATATTTATATTGTATTGTATTGTGGTGCATGTTGCAATTAGTTTAATGGTTATAATAAAGTGTATATATCGTATGACTGCGACAGTCCTGTTTGCCCTCTGAGTCGTAAGCTAGCCATCAACATGTTGAGGCCCTTGTTATTGTTAGCTGGCTAGCTAAGTCGGTAGCTAAGCAAAGCTTGCTGGCAAATAAACCCATCATAATTGCTTAACTTCAAAGGCTAGGCAAGCTTTATGCGCCGAAGCCTAAACCATTACAGCTGTCAAAAACTGTCGAAATGTTTTGGAATTTCTTTACAAATGATCCTCGTGTAGTTTGCTAACTAGCCATTAATGTTGGCTAGCTAGATGGAAAACGAAAAACTCTAAGTGGCGACACATTTTGTCATTCATTAAAGTCATTGTTATTATTTAATTGACGTTAGCTATCATTGTTTTATTTCATATTCTAGCTAAGTAACGCCACCACACACACTGTTTTGTTTACATGGATTACTGTAAGCTAGTCGATCCTGTTTCCAATGACTTGGAATCAGCACATGCATTACGTTAAGTAACGTTAACGTTACCCTTAGTTCCCAAATGACATGCATGACAAGTAGATACATGTATTCAATAACGCTAACCTTATTTTTTGTATACATTTGTCATTAACGACTGTTCCCTCAGGAAATGCGTTAGTATTAAATGCACCGGGTCTATCTGTGATGGTACTGTAGGATGAAAGTTCGGTTGAAGCAATCGGTTTTGCTTTATCCTTTGACTTGATTTGGCCTGTTGTGTCTTTGGTAATTCGTAAACCTAAACGAACCAACTTGTATACAGTCGATTTGAAAACATCAAATATGATATGGTGTGAGAGAGATTAGATTTAATGTGTGATACAACTGAAAGCTTGTTCCAGTTGTTTGATCTCCCACATTAAGGCATGTATTGGCAAATTTGTTGTAGTATGGCTGGTTCTGGTGGTGACCTTCCAATTTTATATCATTCCCCATGGATCAACCAGCCATAAACGATAATGGGGTGAGGTAAGCAATCGAAACTCCAGACTTCATATGCATCAAAATGAGGAGAAGTGGAGAAAAATGCTTGAGCTGAATAGCTCAGGTGAGAGTAGGTGTGAGCGGGCCTACCTGATCAGGCAAGTTTCCCAAGCGTCTTTTCACCATTCTCTACAGTAAATGGGTCTCTGTGGCCACTCCCTCAGCATGACCCCCCCCTGAGCTTAAACAAAGCCATGCTTGTTGAGGGAAAGGTTCAAAGGTTAAACCCTCTTGAGACCTGATGGAGAAAACAGCTCTGTCTCAACCATTCTTGCACACACTCTTCAGCACACACACAATCATTGACTCTGTATGTGTGAATTAGTTACAGTTTGTTTTGTGAGTACAATATTGCCAGGTTGTGGAATGGACAGTGTCCTTCATCAACACATTTGCTACCGACTCAACGAGTCCAACAAAAGTATGTCTGAACGTCCTGTGGTCTTATTGAACAGTTTTCTGGGCTTACCTGTCAACATAGTAATAATAAATGGTTGTACAAGCAGTAACTGTCATTTGAATCTTTGCATTAGCATTTCTTGTTCCTCTGTGGTTTTCTTGTTGATAGAAGAGGCCTTGCTGTGCCACAAGTTTTTGGCAGTTCCATAACCTCTCTCCCTCCATCTCCCTCTCGCACACATGTACCACCATTCGGCCCAGACCAAGCCTGGAGTCAGGTGATGGTAATGGAAGCTGTGGCTGGTAGCACGCATGAGTGAGGCTGAATGGCGGGTGCCATCAATACGGCTGGTCTTCACCAGCCTGTGAGGCTCTCTGCCTCTCTGTAGGTCATGTCCGAACAGTACTGACCAGTTCTATGTAAAAAGAATGGTTGCAGTTTCCTCAGGAACGTAAAGTAGACGCAAATAAACAAATGCCTAGTCATGCAGACTTTTCCCATTTGTACTCCATGCGCTGGATTTTCATTAACACACTGGCATATCAAGTTACATGGGTACAAGCCTCCCACTGCTCTTAGATGGAACAGCCTGGGGTTTGAAATTAACATTGTTTCCGAAGCACCTGAGTTGGTAAAGAAGGACGCACAGTAGCAAAGGGCATTGTCAGTTTCTATTCATTGGTCAACTAATGATAAGACATTTTTGCTGAATCAACAGTGTCTTTGTTCTATTATCAGCATCGCTGACATAAGGTAAAACATGTGAATGCCATGGAAACGAGGCTCATAACATTCCCCTACACACACAGGTGATACAGTATTGAAAAGGCCACTAAAATGCGTCCCATTAATAATGTTCCCCATTAATCTTTTCCTCTTGTGGAAATGTTTGCAACTCTGGGGTCTTCCCATAGCCATCTTCGAAAGCATTCTTTTTAGGTGTGTGCAGAGCGCACGTTTGTCTGGACACACATTTGACAGGTTAAACTATGACCAAATGGGACAGTGTCAACGACATTGAGGCCAACCAAATGAGTTACTGTAAATAGGCTTGGATTTAAATTGTAGCCTATAGGAGCTCATGGGATTGTTTCACATCAGACTTTCGTGATCAGGCATATATTGACAAACCTGCCCATAATGCTTAACTTCAGGGAGGCCTATGCTGTGTTTTAGTGTATTTACATCCGTGCTACAACATGGAGGGGAACTCTCTGCTGCATTAACGAACAAGAATGGATCATTGATGTTTTGAATTTGACAGAATCTCCAGGTGATATTTTTTTTTGACATGTGCGTGTAGTGTTTAGTTTGGAATTTTGATACAGTTTTGCTAGACTCACTTCAGAGTATCTACCTTGTTTATTAGACATGTAGTTTGTTTTTGTAAATTGTGCTATTCTTCCAGACCAGTCAATAGCTTTTTACTGAAGGCTACCTCCGGCCCAATTAAAAGGGAGCGGGGTAATTGAGCGGCAGCAGTCTGTGTGCAGTCAAGAGGACCGAGATGGATTTTCCCTCCGACTGTGTCCCCTGAGCCACCACTATCCTTTTGGGCTTTGAGGACAGGAGCACTTGGAACACGGTGCCACTTCTAACACAACACTGCAGCAGCTCAAATGCAACTCGGCGTGAGCGCCAACCAGCGGAGCGCCGCAGTGGCTGGCGCAACACAGAGCGGCTGCTTTTACAATGCGCCACAAAGTCTCGTTTCCCTTCCCCAAGGGGGGGATTTCTTTTTCCCCAGCTAGCGTCCACAGCTACACACACACTCTCGCTCGCTTTGTGGTGGCGAATGTCACATGCATCTTTCCTCGCGGCTTCTGAGGCCCTTGCCATAGCTTCCTATTGATACCTGTATCAGCGAAATACTTTTCATTGTCATTTCCATCTGAAAGTTGCTGCCCTAGACTCTTGCTTTAGGTACTATAAGGTTCTTTTATTTCTTTTTTTTTTTGGAGAAGCCAATGCCCCTGAGATCTTTCAAGAAGGGCTCCTGAGTTTTCAAAAGGCCTGCATGGCATTGGTGAATGCTTAACTAGGCCCATCCTCATTCAGTATGGGATTGAGTCGAGCAGGAGTATTACTGAAAAGGGAGAAGAAAAGACAAGATAAGGGCTTATTGCACGGTCGAGGATAGTGTGTTTTTGTGCCCCTCTTCCTCAGCAGCATGTGGCACTTAACTCTGTCACTCATAGATTATTCCAGTAGGATGCTTATTCCTTATTTTCATACTTGGTCGTCTCGTGTGTGTTTGCTTTGGCATCACTGATGTGCTGGCTGGTCTCTTTCTTTATAACCATCCATTCATTATTCATTGTGCTGCAGTTTTTTGCCTGTAATGTTGGTCCTGCTTTGCGCTGTGCCACTTGACCTCTTTCTCTGTTTGCGCTCTCTTTTTCTCTCTCTCTCTCTCTTTTTCTCTCTCTCTCTCTCTCTCTCTCTCTCTCTCTCTCTCTCTCTCTCTCTCTCTCTCTCTCTCTCTCTCTCTCTCTCTCTCTCTCTCTCTCTTTTCCTGCCGGTCTGTCTTCTCTGTCTGTTTGCCCGATGTGGGAACAGTATAGACCCTTTCAACAATAAAAACAAAAACAATGCTTGAACATTCTATTTGGTTCCCAATCTACATCCTCTGCATTAAGATAACTTATTACACGGCTCTTCAGAGTGCTGCAGAAAGTTCCATTCACATGAAAGGCCCAAACGTTGGGAAGGCCCAATGTTAAATCTATATAAATCACCGGCAAAGTAAATAATCACCGCTGTCAATGGCAACGGGTTGATTAACGTCTTTCATATCCCTCCGCAAGAATTCCGTTCGCTTATTGCAAAGAGTATAGTATAGAAGTAACTTCTATACTCTTTGCTTATTGCAATGGAATTTCATTGAAAGGGAAAGTAAGCTAGTAAGACGTTGCCACGCAACACCTGAAACTGTCAAGTTCTATCTGTGTGGCGAACTATTTATTTTGTCAGCGGAAGACACGAAACGGTAGCAAAATCATTTTTAAACATTCGTTGTGTTAGGTTTCTTTTCTCGTTTTGGCAAGTAGCCGTGTAATAAGCGGGATAATGTATTGTCCGCAGGTAATTATCAGAAAATAAGTCCCTTCAGGTCGAAGCAACCCTGTCGGGACTTATTTTCTGGCGGACAATACATTATCCCTTACATATGGAATGTTAAAAAGGAAGTCTTGTGGGGCCAACTATGATGCTGATAATGGAACTCTCTTGAAAGGGTCTATATGTTTAACTCCTTTTGGATGTTGTTTACATCCTGCCACATACAGAGTTAGGCTAATTACAAAATAATGAACGCTGTCAAGTCAGCAAGTGGGTGTATTGACAGCAGAGCTACCAATTAAGGGAGGAAACGGCAGTGTCCAGTCAACTGAAACCAAGGTGTGAAAAATGAAGTGGTACAGCAGTGCATGACTTGTCTGGTGTCCCTAGGACTTCAAGCAATTTATAATGTCCTCTTAAGAAAGATTTTGTTTTCATTTGAGTTTTCTGGATACCTTAATGTTTCTAAAGGCACTTGCAACTATGGTAACTTGCTAGGAATTTACAGTTTTTGAAGCGTTTTTACCATCTGATGTCTGTCTATTGTTGGTGATATAATTCCAATAGAATCATAAACCAGCATGCTTTGCGCACGTTGTTAAAAGTAGACAAATGCATATTTTTACACTTCACTTCTACTTTTAGATTGTATGTGAAACATACACATACAAAACACGTCATATGGAGCAGTGTGCAGGTAGGGCCTATACCTTGAGATTTTCTGGGACTGTGAGTAGGGCATTATTGGCTGTTTAACTTGATTTTTGAACCGATACAATCCAGACTGGCTGCTACATTTACAGTGGTTGCTTACTCAGCATGTGATTTTGGTTTTGGTTGGTTTGGCCAAGATTAGCCCAAGTCTGGACAAACATTTGCCTGTTTTTCCTTGTTTTCACTCACACCTCACACAATAATTCTGAAATGTCTTTGAGCATTTTGTGATGTCTTGAGTCACTCAAGCATACTGCCCAACCATCTGCCTCCATATTGGGGCAGGAAGGAACCTTAGACCCGTTGGGCTTGCAAGGGTTGGAGCTGGAGCGCTTTTTATCAGCTGAGGTGGATGACCATCTGTGTGGTGAACAGAGCCCAGGTTGTCAGGATCCTCCTTCAGGGTCATTATGACCTTGGATTCTGGATTCTGATTCTGGAGCCGGTTGCAGATGAGTTCAGCCTAGAATGACCACTTAAAATACCTGTTACAGGCCATAGGGTAGTTGTTGTAATTTCAGCAACGTTAGCCTAAATGTTATGCCTGTGTTATGCTTTCAAATACGAAAGTGCAGGGGGGGAAATCTAACTAAAGACAAAATGATACATGGCATAGATTGCGATCACACTTTTTTTTTTCACACTAACATTTCTGTCTTGCTGTCAGAAATCTGGAGCCTAGTTTTGTCACTCTGTGATTGTGCTCTGGCTTGTTTGAGCACTTCAAGAAATATCCTGTTGTGGGTCTGTCCGCATGAAGTAGATTTATGTCCTCATTCATTGGCAGTGTTGTCTACCGTGCCAAAGGTTAGCGGTGGTTTGTGTGTGCGTGAGCAATATGAGCAAACACAAGAGTGTGAAAGAGTACAGAACAGCAAATATGCTCCTTAGATTGGCAGGCAATGCTAGCGCTGCTTTTTTTTTTTAACGACTATATGTTCTTCTCGACAGCTGAAGCAGAACTGAAGTAAAATTGGCCATGTAATGGCCGTGTAGTTGGATCCAGACTCCAAGTAGACAAAGCAGGCACCCTTTCCAAAACAATAATTGCAGTTCTGCGACAAACAACTGCAGTTATAAAGCAGGTTTTTGAAGTACAATGCAATTTCATGTCCAAATGTCCAGCATTTTTGCAGTGAATATCAGTACAATGTAGTTGCAATACAAATTTGTCATGTCAAAAATACTGCATTCTGCATGTACTGCCTGTTTTGGTGATTGACAAACAGACAATTTTTTGTAAGGGTTGCTGCAGACCCTGCTTTTTGAGCCTAATGCCTGATCCCTGCCCCCAGCAAGTTCTAACATTATGACTGTCATTTTCCATGGCCTCTAGAAATTAGATTCACTCAGTCAGTGGGCTTGTAACCGCCAATTAGCCATCTCGACGAACAGGAAATCCCAACTCCGAAAGACCCACCACCTTCAGTGCAGGTGTTGTGAAGTTGTGAGCAGGCTTATACAGAACTGGGCTGGCCAGCACCCCTGTGCTGACCTTCCCCTACCACCCAACGCATTCCTGTATCTGTAATTTACCATCAGCTCTCCCCAGCCCCATCTTCAGTAATGACTTCCAGAAGTTCCAAGATCGCTTTTCTGCTCATGACATCTCTGTCTTTCTCTCTTCCTCTCCCACCCAGCCACACAGTGGGATTTACTAGCAGTGAAAGTACAGGGTGTGATTGCTGGTCTTGCTCTAAATTATATTAGCGATGATTGCCCTAAGTGCTCACAGCTGTTGGAGAAACAGGCTTTCTAGAGCATCACTGAATGTCTTCATCTATTTGAGGGTTTGATGGAAGGACATTTTGCAGGCTGTCTGATATGTTGGTTTCTGTCTAGTTTTACAGGTGGTCTTCCAAGACCAATCATTGCTTGCTACAGGCTACATTAGCACAGGCTAATTGCAATTTAGGCTATTGATCTTCTCAAACCAGTCAATAGGTCTGAATTGATAGCAGCCTGTTCTCAGTGCATCAGTCACTGTTAGATCGCTGCTAGCAATAGACCAGAGGCAGCACCACACAACACATTTGGGACATTTGACAGCCCCAAGGTAATGCCCGTGTGTCTGTGTGTTTGTGTGTGTGTGTCTGCTGAGTGTTGAAGAAGTGTAGTTAATTGTGTGGCTCAGAGTGCTGGCTCAGACATGGGCAGTCGTAAGATGGGGGCTGTGAATGTCGCAATGTGATCGGAATCCCAAGCGTTCTGGGGTACATTCCAGAAACACTCTCTCTGAACACCCAGCAAGGCCCTTTCTCTCACAGTTGCCCTGATTTACGACAGCATGCTCAGCTAAGAATTGCATTCTGGTTAAGATGGAAACCATCGGCCTCAGACCTGCCACACCCCTCTTTGTTTTTAGTCCAATGTTACTCGTTTGAAGTCTTTTTTTTTTTTTTCGGTTTTAGGTAAGAACATTCATCATCTTTGTCAGCTTCACTCATCAGAAGGGCTTAAGTTTCTCAACTTGCCAAAGTAATCTGATGAGGCCTAAATTGAGAGAGGCTCAAGTGGTATGTTTCCCAAGTTTATGAAAACAGAATCGGTAAAATAACACCATTCATCGTCTGAGCTGTTATTCACCACCATGGCCTGAGTGGCATTTGTTTCTTTTGTTTTTTTCCTCTGCATTTTAAAAAAATGTATCTAGTGTTTTTATTCAGGCCAAATGGTTATTTCAATGGCCCAAGTGTCTAGGTTTATGTGTGTTTCGTTTAATATGTTAAAGCTGCTCCCCAACTCTTTCCGTCTTTTTTTTCTCAACTCTCTGTCTATTTAATGGTTGTCATTTTCGTCTCTCCGTTTGCGTTTCCTTCCACAACCTCCCTCAAGTCTTTCCAGCTGTTTCCTGCCATTTGCCGTTTGACGGACAGCTTGGAGTAGCCGAGCGAAATCCACCCCTAGACAGGAAGTGATTGGATCTCCTCGTGATTGCTCTGGCGATAGATTCCACACAGTGCAGCACAGCACAGCAAAGCTGCACACACTTAAGGCTTTGGCAGTCACGTTCAGGCGATGGGGGTGTTCAGCCTGCCCCGTAAGCCGTGGTAAACACGATTGGAGAAGGGTGCCAGCTATTATCCAGTTTGGGCAGGGCTCGGCACATCTCTCACCGCAGCCATGCACCATGGCCAAATAAAGAGATCAGAACTTACCGCTGAATGATAGGCTAAGGCATGTGCAGTTCCCTTCCTCTAAGCTGACTTTAAGTTCTGACACTTTTTATTCATGGCCGCCTTCCTCTTCCCTTTGCCTCTCCAGCACCAACGTGGTGATGAACTACTCCGAGATCGAGTCGAAGGTTCGTGAAGCCACTAATGACGATCCCTGGGGGCCATCCGGACAGCTCATGGGAGAGATTGCCAAGTGAGTGTTCCGGAGCTGAAGCATTCTCTTGTAGACCGAAGAGAGGGATACTGGAGTCTCAATCCATCTCGTGCCACAAAAACACCAACATGTCTAAAATCTATTCTAAAAAATTGATGTGTTTTAATATTGTAGACAATAGTTATAATCATGCATTATCATCAAAGTAATGATAAGTCTTTCTAGAATACAGTACTGGGCGTATTGAGGAATTAGTCTGATGCAAGATGTACTGGCAATTTCCTGAGCTTTATTATTCTTATTTCACAGAAGGGTTTTAAGTATCCTGTATTCCAAAGGTCACGTAGAAGTTAAACAGTTCCAGGGTGCTTGTGGTGTTTTTTCTTGTACTTTTCAGTGATTTCTTAGTGTGGTGGGCCAAATTTTCAGATAAGGTCCGGGGTCAGGACAAAAGACAGATTTTTGACAAATTTCAAAAACGGTCAGATATTGTCCAAATGATTTTTTATTTCAGGTCTAGACATGTGAAATGCATGAACTAGGGCAAAAAAGTGGAAAAGAATTGGTCTGATTTAGTAATCTCCCTCTCCTGTCTTCAGAGCCACGTTTATGTACGAACAGTTCCCTGAGGTTATGAATATGCTCTGGACCAGAATGCTGAAAGACAACAAGAAAAACTGGAGAAGAGTTTACAAGGTAGACCTTGCAAAATGTGAATATGAATGCAGGGTTTGAGTATGCTGTATTGTAAGGCCTAATTATATGTGTGAATTTGCCTTTGTATATTTAACTTTGACTTTGATATGTATATTTGAACATAACTGGCCCTATTTCCCATTGAGCACCTCATGCTGGTTTTGCAGTTACTCAAGCATCACCCATCTGTATTTGTTTTAAAAAAGAAAGAAAGAAAAAAAACGCTGGTTGTAAAAGGTGTTGTGATGACCGTTTGCTCTTCCTCCTCTCCTCTCCCCCAGGCCTTACTTCTACTAGCATACCTCATCAGAAACGGCTCTGAGAGAGTGGTCACCAGCGCCAGGGAGCACATATATGACCTCCGCTCCATGGAAAACTACCACTTTGTTGGTGAGTGTACAGGGAGATTCCCGCTCCAAAGGTGTAACCGCTGCAGTGGCTAAGGGTTATGGTGACATTAAAAATTCATTAACAGGATCCACCACATACAAGGATACAAGGAAGTTTATTGTCACATGCATATAGTTACTGGATGTAAGAAATGCAGTGAAAATATGTCTGGTGTCAGCCTGTTTGTGCATTTATTGGGGGGGGGGGGGGGGCGTAAAAAGTGCAGTAGAAGAGGGGTTTAGTAGATTAAGTGGCAAGGGCTGTATAAGAAAGGTGGGGGAGGATTGGGATTGGGGGGGGGGGCATCAACAATGAGCACATTGTTGTCAAAATAGTGGCCCTGATTTTAGACCAGGGAATGCAACAGTGCATATGTTTTGCTTTGCAAGGAATGTCACTGCTACGTGCAAAAGCCATTCTATCCCATTTCACTCCCCACCACTGTTGGTTTCTGCCTTTCAGACTTACGAGTAGATTTTGAGATGATTTCCAGTAGACTCAAGGGTCTCAGCATCCCTGCTGCAAAGCTGGGCAGTTTCTCAAACATTAATTCTGTTGACACATTGTACAGTTGCGATGGCGGCTGGTTTTATGAATAATGCAACTTTACTGTCAGTGCTTGTTTTTATTGCGTAATAACAGTATGTTTCATAGAGGGTTGTTGGTGGGAGAACACACGGCAGTTAAGTTTGGGTGTGTTTATATAGTGGCTGCAGAGCATGTATGTATGTTGTGCATTCATCATATGTCTGGTACTTTGTAAACGTCTCATCCAGTGCGGTGCTTGTTGAAGCATGCAAGGACTGTTTTTTAAACGTGCGTAAACGCAGACCTGTTGGATGGTTAATACAGGGAACAGATTTATCGGTTACAGCAAGAGGAACCGATCTTGTGTTATGTGATCTAGGCACAAACAGTCAAGTCAGAGAATGTGGGGAACCCTAAATATGTGCTCTCTAGGCCAACTTTTTTCCCCCAGCAGCACATTGTTTATGTATGCACAGTTCCAAAGAGTCAGTGCTGAGTGACATTTTAGCACCAGTGCAGTACATGTGGGTTTATGTTTATTTCTTCGGGATAATCGATGCCATTGTGCAGCGCATGCTTATGGAGTCCACATGAACAGCTGGTGGCCGCTGCAGACTGTTGGCAGCATAGGTTAGTGACCTCTGTGAAGGTTAGACAGACATAACAGAGATTTCTGTCCACATATACATGGAATATGATGCAATAAAGAAATCTCTAACTATGAAAGTAAGGAGGGAGGGATATTGTGGTGCAGTTATATGCCTAGAGAGGTTTCAAGTCTCTGGGCCCATACCAAAGGATATGGGGCTGTCCTTAGGGAATATTTTCCCATTTGAACAATATTGAAGGATTGCTAAAATTATGTCAAATGATTTTTAAAACTTTTAAAACCACAATTCAATTACGCCAGAGGATTTATGCCAGTGTCTGACAGGCTCTATACTCATTTGTGCCACCACTCAGTACAGATCATAATTCATAAATATTTATATATTTTTGTTTATCAACCGATTACTATGCCTCCGCAGACGAGAATGGGAAGGACCAGGGCATCAACGTGCGGCAGAAGGTGAAGGAGATGGTGGAGTTTGTGCAGGACGACGACCGGCTGCGGGAGGAGAGGAAGAAGGCCAAGAAGAACAAGGACAAATACATCGGCGTCTCCTCCGACAGCATGGGCAGCGGCTTCAAGTGTGAGTGGGCGCTAGAGGGGAAGGGGTGGGGAGGTGGGAACAGTAGGTGACTGTGGCAGATGTGGCTTTCTTTCAGTGTTTTGGCAAGGGGCTTGAATGCAAGGAAATTGTTGCAACCATCTGCTTGTGTAGGCTTGATGGAATTAGCACAGCTCGTCCATTGGTTTCTCTGTGTGTAGGTGTGTTGGGGGTTCATCATTTTTGTATTCACAGCCAGGCATTGCCTTACATGTATTTTATAGACTTTTTTTTTACCATCTTATTTGCTGATTTTCTGCGATTGCATGATTAAGCAGACTAATAATGCTGACTTTAATTTTGGGGTCAGAGTTGAACCTCCAATATACCCACTCCCATTGCCAAAACAAAAAGATGTTATTGAGTTTATTTGTAGCTTACATACAGTCTTCAGGTACTCTCTTGCCAACTGTGATGCCACAGATGAATGCACTCTGAACCATCCCTCTGTGAATGACAATACGTATTAATTGAACAATGACACCTTCCCTACGGCTTTCTGTAATCCCTCTATCTAAGGCTCATTAGGGGATTTGCTAGCACAGTCATCTCAGAAGAATTCTTTATTCTCACTTTGGTGATAGTCCCCTGTTCCCTCAAGCCCTCGCTCGCATATGACTTTGATTAGCTTTATTTTCTTACTAAGGGCAATAACTTTTGCTTTACTAAATCACCAGGAATATTTTTTTACAGTCATGTTTTTACCACACAAAAGCACCGTTGTTTTTTTTTTATTTTTTATATATATCTCTCTGTTCTCTTCAGATCCAGGAGATCGTGTATCTAATCATACAGACTCTCAGGCTCCCAGCCATGTCATTAGCATTGCTAGCAGTCGGTGAAAGCTTTTGATTTTTCCCCCCCCCCCCCCCACGGTTGATATGGACTCTCTGATGTGACATCTTTGATTCAGGACTCCGATATCTCTCTTCATTAGGCAGAGTAGTGAGGCTGTTTGTCAATTAGTGATGTGGCACTTTAAAAATTATGTTTGGTGACGCAACATCAAAAGGACAGCGGGGTGCACATTGTATGCATCTGATTGAGAAGTTGTCAGTGGTGCTCGGTATGATTCAGTTGAGAAGTTGTCAGTGGTGCTCGGTATGATTCAGTTGAGAAGTGGTGCTCGGTATGATTCAGTTGAGAAGTGGTGCTCGGTATGATTCAGTTGAGAAGTGGTGCTCGGTATGATTCAGTTGAGAAGTGGTGCTCGGTATGATTCAGATGAGAAGTTGTCAGTGGTGCTCGGTATGATTCAGATGAGAAGTTGTCAGTGGTGCTCGGTATGATTCAGATTTGACTGAGAGTAGCCCTTCTCTTTCCACACACTTTTCAGAACAGGCAACTGAAGTACGTAGAGATTAGTGGGGGCGTTACTTCAGTTGGTTGAATTTAATATCTTTTAAAGTAAGTTCCTGAGGTAATATAACATGTTAGCTCAGCAGGACAAAGTAAAATATGGGCATTGTATAATACATGCTTCGAAACAAAGAAACTAAAATGAAGCTGGGAAAACGTTAGTAGTTTAGTAGTTAGTAGTAGACTATAGTTTTTAACCACAGACTTTTCAAATATCACAGACATGCACTTCTTATGGTTGATAGCAGGGTCATTGTGAATGCAGTCATTTTTGCATTACCTTTGCTACAAGTTATTGCCTAGCCTCAATCTACACAAGAGTATAATTAAAGCAATGTACTGCTCCAGTGATATGAATGAGCCTTTTACCCTTCATAATGTTGCTACCAGTCACCTGATATCAAACAAATTATGTCTTTTGCCTCCCCCCTTGTAGAAATGGAACAGTGGAACAGTTTTATTATCTAGTAATAAGAAGTGCAACCATTATCAATTGTTGTCATTTATCAAATTGATAATCTCCAACTATTTTGGTAATTGATTAATGAGATTGAGTAATTTTTTAGACAAATCAAGGAATTGGAGAATGACTAATGAATTAATTCAGAAAATGTTTGACAGATTAATTCATTATGAAAATAATCGTTACTTGCAACCTTACTAGTAATCATCATATGTCTGCCAATCAAAATTCGATTTTCTTTTCATTGGCTCAACTGTAGGCTTTGGAGGCCTGTTCTCAGACTGAAGCTTCACAGAGAGTAAAACGTGATTGGATTTTTTTTCGCCTCACTTTCTCTTATGGCAGGTGGAAGCGCTAGGATTTTGTGACTCGTGAAGATGTTGCCCCATTTTTAATTTGGATAAAGCACAAACGTTCTGTTTAAAATGGAAATGCAACATTATATGTTGTGTCTGTGCATTATCACTGTACGTTTGGTCATGCAAGTTCATAATTTATTTTTCCCCCCTGAGAAATGAAGTGTACCAGGCAAAAAAAGATTACAGAAAAACACTAATAAACGCATGTGTGCATGCAGCAGCTAACAGAAACAGGAATACATGTTTACATACATCCCAAGTGTGCTCCCTCTAACTGCTCCCACTCAGTCTCATGAGTGTGTCAGTGATGAGTGCGACTGAGAGGCCATAGTGATGAGTGCGTCAGTGATGTGTGCGACTGAGAGGCCATAGTGATGTGTGCGACTGAGAGGCCATAGTGATGAGTGCGACTGAGAGGCCATAGTGATGTGTGTGTCTCCGTCTCTGTCTTGTTCTGTGTCCAGCGGGAGAACGGAGTTTAGACGGAGACTCCAAGGGGAAATGGGAGGAGGACTGGGACAAGAGTAAAGGGGGCTTCCCCTTCAGCGAGAAACTGGGCGAGATCAGCGACAAGATAGGCAGCACCATCGACGACACCATCAACAAGTTCCGCAAGAAAGACCGTGATGACTCACCTGATAGAATCAGGTGTGTGTGTGTGTGTTCCAATTGTTAATCCTCTTTTGCATCCAAACAAGTAAATGACGCAGCAACTGTAAGTAAAGCTTTGAAATGTCACATCAAATCATAAAAAGTTTTTACTGTTGGTAAAAATGTTTTATCTGTGTAGTCTCACTGAAGTTTTTTACAACTTTTAGAATTTGAACAGGTTTTAAAAAGACAATTATTGCCTACTGGCAGAATGATTTTGACTTTATCAAAATTTAATTATCATAGTGAGAGACGACTAGTATGGCGTGTTCCGCCTCCTCACTCGCTATGATAATTAAGTCTAAATCATCAACAAAAAAGTGTGTGATTGTGCAATCACAGGAACCTAATGGGCATCCTATTTCAAGGCAAAACAAGGTCCATTTTTATTGGCTGATAGTCCCAGATGTTTTCTGATGGGATACATTCATTAGTGGAATTGGAGTGAATCATACACCTTGTTACTCCCTTGATGGTCGGATCAAAAAATCAAAAACATGCCTGAATTTGTGTGTCCATAGATTTCCGTAGTCCCTGTTAACTTCAACTGGCCAAATTCTGCAATCTCTAGCAGACAGTTGTGAAGTTGATTGATTATAGATCAGACTTAAAAGCAAAGTAACAGTCGCATAGTCTCACCTCGGCTTTAGCTCACAACCGAAATTCTGTGAAACTGAAGCTTTTGTCTTTTCCCAGTGACAACGAGGAAGACCGAGTATCGCAAAATGGCCCGCCCTCCAAGTCCGAGTTCAAGGATGAAGAGGACGGCGTCACAAACAAGGGCAGTACAGTCACCCAGGCAGAAGACGCCACGACAGCTGCCACCACCTCTGCGCGCAAACGTGGTGGCATTCCTTCTAAAACAGTGGACCTGGGGGCTGCTGCTCACTACACCGGCGACAAGAGCAGTCCAGACGCAGACAACGCAAAGGTAACCCATTGCCGCTCGAACCACATCCTACTACTATGAGTATCATTATGTCTTTTTTTTTTCATTTTTTGCAAGTGCACAAATGTTTAAAGAATGAGAAATGTAATGGAAATAATGCAAAAATGCATGTTAGTACTAGTATGTCAAAAATAGATTGAAACACACACATACATATGCACAAGTTAACTATTTAAATCACTAGTCAGTGCTGTAGGCAACAGCCAACTAGTCATGGGCAAAAAGGCTGAAGGTTAAACAGGCTAGATATTCCTATGCATTGAAGTACTTCACCAAAAATGAGACCTGTTCCACAGTGACATGTAAGCTGTACAGCTATATCAAAGAACAATAACAACATGTCTGCTATGGACAACAGTCAACAGCTAGAACTAGCAGTAATGTAACCAGCACCGGCACTGTGTAGCGCTCAGTATATAGGCACAGATATGAGGGTGCTGTCACTTGCCACACACATCAGCATAACTGACAAGCATTGGATTAGCAATGGATTTGGATGAGTGGCACCAACAAAAACTACAACTAGTAATAGTAATAGAAAGATTAAGAATCTGTAGTCGTGAATTGGCTAATATACACACACTCTTATAGATATTGAGCTGTCAAATGTGCATGTTTGGCCAGATCTGAGGAATGCCTGGTGAGGGCCGAGTTGCCAGTGTGTGCTGTAAAAGCTAAGCTTGTGCTGCCACCTTATGGCTACACACTGACAAGCTCGAATTCAGCCAAACCTCTGCCAGCGTACTGTGTATTTAATGCTTCAAGGCTTTTGTTGGTTTTGTTTTGTTTACCTTTGTGTGCCAGTGTTTTTTCCCATCGGAATTCAGGTGAAAGTCTTTCCTCTTATTAATTTGACATTTGTCTTTTTCTCAGACATCCATCAGTCAATCAAGCAGTGGCCTTGCAGACCTGTTAATGGTGGACCCAGGCCAGACACCTTCCAGTGGTAAGTGCTCTGGCGCTGCTCTCCTTCAGAGAACAGCAGGAGTGCCATACAGAACCATACCCTTATGTTTTTGTTTTGTTTTTTTACAAACCATACCCTTATGGCAGTATACTGCCTTTAGGCTCAATAGTATGCTTATTTTGTGAACACTATATCCAACAAATTCTATTTTTATTTTTTTTACAAAAAAAACACAATTTCTTGAACGTTCTCCCACTATGGAGATGGAGGATGAGTAGACAAAGATCAGTATACATGATGGAAAACACAATTTGATAACTTTTATTAGTTGTTAGTGGAACTGTTGTATAAAAGCAGTATGACAGTTGTGATCATGGCATGGTAAAAGGATATACCTGCTGCTGTGGTTACCTGCAGCGCTTGGTCTCTGGTCTTGTGCCCACGGCCGGACCACTGCCAAGGCTATCTTACCAACCCCACTCTGACTCATGCCATATTGCTTAATCATGCATCACTGGTTATTTGTGGAACGCCTTTCTGGGTGTCGTGATTTATCACCAGTCATCTGATGTGTCATCAGTGGATGATCTGCACACGCTGTTGCCAAACATTTCCATGCCTCTCTTAGATGCTATAGCTAGTTAGTATCAGACACCTATGTTTGAGAAAGGGGGAGAGAGTGAACACAACATTTCAGACAGATTGCAGAACTTTGGGTGCTTCAGACAGATTGCAAACCTTTGAGCTGAGTATAGTCTAGTTCAGTGTTACAATGTATAAACTATGGCCAGATTTTGCATTCAAATTCTTGTCTTGCATTCAAATTCTTGTGGAACATAGCATTGTTCACATAAAACCCCTGGTCATAAATTATGTTGGGCACGCACACAAACAAGCAGTGCGGTGGGCATGAGTCGGGCACGCACACAAACAAGCAGTGCGGTGGGCATGAGTCGGGCACGCACGAGTGGTGAGGTGAACGCAGTGCACAGAGTGGAGGTGTAGAACCCACGGGGCCACACTGCACACATGGTGTTGTGTCCTCCCCATCCTGCCACTGTCTTCACCCATCAGCTTCACACTCTGCCTTTTAGAAGTGTGTGTGTGTGTGTGTGTGTGTGTGTAGCAGAAGCAAACAGACAACAGACAGCATGTTTGTGAGGAAGAGCGTGTGCCGATGAGATATGACAGAAGGTGATGCAGTGTGTATGAAAGAGGGATTTACGTGTGTGTGTGTGTGTGTGTGGGAGGGAGAGGGAGAGCGTGGGGAGAGTAGACATGGGCTAATCTCTGCTGTCTGATCTGCTGTTTCCTCTCGGCAGGTGGAGGTTCAGATCTAATCGGGGGCTTTGCTGATTTCTCCTCCCCAGCCGCCTCCGCCAGCCTCCCTCCCAAAGCTGGTAAGTCTGCAGCTCTGCTGGGGGAAATTAGATTAGAGCCAGCACACACACACACACACACACAAACACACAAACAAACAAACAACAGATTTCCATACCTCCACTTACCACCCAACATTCCCATCAGAGAGTAATATGAAAAAATCAGTGCGTTTTTAATGTGTGAAAAGATGGGAAAACAAGATGAAGACTAAGGATATTGGCATGTCCAACAGCCTTGTAGGGAGTCATTTGCCTTTGGTCCAGAAGCACAAGCTGTGCTGTACAACAGCAGCCGCAGCAGCCCATGTGTAGGGTACACCAGGGCATCTTGCGTGCTGGAAGGACGCTGAAATATTGATTAGGGTCGGAGTCATCCAGATGGAGACGCAGGCCTCTGAGGCAGATGCGGATGGACACCTGTCCTCCCTCATCCATCAGAGCGGGGCCTCGCGCTTCGTGCCTCTCCGCACCCCGTGCCCACATCCCCCGGCCCATGCTGGCCTCCCACGCCCTTCACCACACTCCTCCTCAGAGGTCGCTCCCTGATGGCCAGTTTACCTTATGCACACCGACCACAACGCACATACCTGCAGAAGGGTCAACTAATGTCACTGCACTGTGAAAGCGGAGTGTGCTATGATTATGTGCTGCATGTATAAGTGTGTGTGTGTGTGTGTGTGTGTGTGTGTGTGGTGTTTGTTGGTTGGTATGTGTTTGAGGGAGATAGACCTGAATGTCAATATTAGTGCTATGTGATGTCAGATCCAATTAGATGTGGGCTGTGCATGCGGTCACCTCCCTCAGGGTGGATGGCTTGACCCCACTCCCCCATCAAAAGGAAAAAGACATGCTCATGCATACACATGCATACACCTACATCTCACTCAAGAACAACCTGGAAACAAAAATGCTCTCTGAAGGGGAAAAAACACCACCACCACCAAGTACAATGTCCACCTCTCCTGACCATAGCAATGTCCCAGGCAGCAGAACCTGGCTACAAAGTGTAGAAGTCATATGCTTGAACAAATTTCTGTTCAGTTGTGCTGTAATATTAAGGTGTGAACTTAGGATCACTAGCAAAACATATTTTTTGTAGGAATTATGAACAATAGGTTCTACTAGAATACTGTTTTATTTTATATTTTGATGGTTACCTAAGCCATATTCTTCAGAATGCAGTCTAAGATTCTAATGAAAGACCATTGATGTTTGAACTCAACAACCAATCAATCAAACAACAAAACTCCCTGTTGCACTCCTGTTTATAGTGCCGGCTGAGCCACTAAGATGGCTTCTCATTTACAGAGGCAGGGCAGTGTCCAAACACTAGGCTTATTTTGACACGTAGTAATAACATGGACAGTGTTTCACTAAATTTGACAAAATGTGCATTAGATTAAATTTGCGTAACTGCTCCTTTTAATACGTCTAATTTAGCATGGTGATGGCATGAACATATGGGTACTTTATGCAAGATGTCTTCTTTGACATAGAATGTGTTAAATGTGTAACAGGAAATGTTCACACCGTGACTGAAATTGTTTGTGTTCCTCCAGCCCCCGGTGGTAACGGAGAGTTTGGCGAGTGGAATGCCTTCCCCACCACCAGCCCGCCTGCCTCCGCTGCTGCCGCGTCGGCCGTGCCCCCAGCAGTGACGGACCTCTTCGGCGACGTCCAGGCTGCCCCGACTCAACCGCCCCCCTCCTCTGCACAGCCCCCCTCGGCCGACCTCTTTGACCTGATGGGGCCCAACCACGCCACCCTCAGCGGCTCGCAGAGCCTGAGCTTCAACATGTGTGCCAACCAGGGCATGCCCATGTCACGGTCTCAGGTGCGGTCTCTTGGACGGCTGTGGACAGTCACGCCCTTTCTCATGTCTCTTCCTTCAGTTCAACTGGAGTAATAAAATACTGCCATGGTTGCCATCAAGTGGTCAGGTTTTGGCTGTATTATAAATGGAGAGTTTTTGAACAGTAATGACCAGCTGTATAATGGTGTAGAGCTTCTTTGCTGCCATAAATGCCATAAATACCTGAAGCCCAGCTTAATAGCCCTAATAGCAGCCCTAACCATAGGTCTATATCTTGATAAAGAACATATTGCATTGTCTTTATTGTTGTGTCCTTGCTCCTATGTAATTTCTCCTGCCTAGTCATGAAAACGCCAAAAATGTCCACTTGATTAGAATGCATACCTCAGTGATGGTTCTGACCTTTATTTCGCTCTGATGTTGATCATCTCCTTTTCCACACACAGACATTGGGAGGTCCTATGCACAGTTTAGGGGGTCACATGATGCCACAGCAGATGGGTATGCAGAAACCAGGGGCGAAGGGCTCCCTCCCTGCCACGTGGTCCGACCCCAGCGTCAACATCAGCCTGGACTTCCTGTCGGCCGGTATGCAGCCGCCCAAGCCCTCCCAGCCCACGCTCAACACCATGATCCAGCAGCAGGGTGGGTGGCTTGTGGCGCTATTTACTTCCTCAGAAGGGGTTTCCTAGCTCATACACACCCTTGCATAGACTCTCAGTCACTTAGACTTAATGTGCTCTGAAATGTGTCCTGACTAGTTTATGAAGGAGTTCTGTTTTTGAGCAGCTCAAAAAAATCATAAAGAGTCATTATTTTGTGGCATGTTATCATTTTGTGTGTCTTTGGACACAATAATAATAATTATTATTTTGTTTTGTTTTTCTTCAGGACCAGTTACAGGTATCCAACCTCCTCTGAACATGATGGCTCAGAATTTTGCCGGCATGAACCTTAACTCCCCACCAGCAGCTGCTACAGGTGCCCCCAGACCACCCCTGGGACCCATGATGGTATCGGGTGGGCAACTGGGCATGGCGATACCCCCCCCAGCCATGGCAACGGGTACGATGGGTGTCTTGGGAGTCGGGGGCGTGCCCCTCAATCAGGGAATGCTTGGCATGAACATGGGCATGACTGCCCCTGCTGGGGTGGGCCTGCCTGGAGGCGCTGTTGGCATGCCGGTGATGGGCATGGGCCAGGGCATGACTCCCGGCATGGTGCCACCCAAACAAGATGCCTTTGCAAACTTTGGCAACTTTGGTAAATGAACATGAGGAGGAAGAGAGGAAGGAAGACTTTTGTGATGTGAATGAGGAGGGCTGAAAGCATCTTGAGGGGGAAAAATGAGCTGCCTATCACATGGACAAACTGAAAAAAAAAAATTAAACAAGCAAGCAACTGACAACAGTCCTCTGCTCTCTGGGGTCTTTCCTGGGTTGGAAGAGAATGAGGTTGTGGTTTCAGAGCAACTTTTTTAGGGGGGGTGGGGGTCAGGGGAGTGAGGAATGGAAAGTGTATACATAGCATACTTCGAAGAGAGTATCTTTTGGAGTTTTGGTACGTCTACCAGTACTGTTTCAAGAAAACAACATGATCAAATGAAATGAAATGAGTCCTGTTTTCCCATCTTTTTCTACTTTAGTGTTTCTGCTTCTTTTAGAGTCTAATGAAGGAAAAAAAAGAAAATTCCAGAAATTACCTCACATTATCCATACTTCATGCTGTGACTCGGAAGAATGAAAGCGTTTGTCTTTGTAAATATTCCTTTTTTGTGTGTGTGCAAAGAAATAAATTATTGCATTATTAAGACCTCTCGGGACAGTATGGATGTGGGTAAGAAGGCTTGATGGACAAAGAGCTACCATAGGTCCTTAATTTCTTTTATTTCTTCTTTTTGTTTTAAATTGTTTTATGTTTCAGTCATACTGTTACAAAATGACATTCTACTTCCTGCACTTGATCCCATTTTGTTACAAAATGGCCACCGGTCAAAAAGGAAAACGCGTGCAGTTCACTCGTAACTCTGTCATTCCCTAATGGACTCTCTCCCCCACTGCTCCAGTCACAGACAGGCTTGACATGATCATGATCGTGATCATGACTGTTTCACAGTACAGTTAGTGACTGCCAGCCTGTCTCAACTACAGAGTGCCTGACAGCAAGCTAGTTGCCTTCTTAAATCTTTGGGCCACATTTCAGAGCAAGCCAGTATTCAACCCTAGAATATGTGTAATGAGAACTGTTTCCAAAATCTCAGTATATCAAGATGTTACTGTATTTCAAGGTATGATGTGAGTTTTTTTTTTTTATTTATTTTTTTTTTTTTTTTAATTATTATTATTATTATTATTATTAATATATTGGTTCAATTTATTTCAAGATTTTTTTTATTATTATTTCTTTGGTTTGTTACACTATTGGCAATGAAGGACATGGTTGACTGAAAGAAAATCATAATTGAAGTGAAGTGTTTGCCACAGCCCTTTATTGTTACAAGTCTGAGATGACGAGAGTCTGGATTTGAACGCACAAGGTCAAACTTACGGTATATGATAACCCAGTTAGGCTTTCATGTCTGTCAGTGATCAGGCTGTTTCAACATGGTAGCATTTAAGGCTGCTCAGTGCATCACGGAGAGCTGTTCCAGTTGTACCGTCAGTATAGAACGTCCAACAGATTCTGCCTCTGACTTACAATGATACAATGTTACAATGATCCAATAAATATAAGTGCTGTAGCAGTTGAACTTGTGAGCGTTGCAGCTATCTATGGTGGTGGTTATGTCACTTTGAGGTTTGATCCAAAGGCTAGTTCAGTACATGTATGAAGCTGTTCAAATTTGCATTGCTAATTATTTGCATGTCTCTTTTATTTCTTTTTTTAATACCCAAAAGCTGCTGAACATGTGACAGTCACACACTCACTCAAACACATACCCAGATCTCCTCCCATCACATTCTGAGGCATTATGTTTAAAATGACCAAATCTTTATTTTGTTACTCTTGAGATTTATTCCATGAGGATTAGTTTTCCTATTTTAATACTTAACATTATAAAACTTTATTATATTCATATATATACATTGTTTTAGGGATGGGAGAGAAAAAAAAAACATTAGTAAGTTTTAAGTTTAGTTTTTTAAGAAGCAGAAAGACAGAGGAACCTCTTTCATAAAATAGATTTTTTTCTTTGATTTGTTCTCAATACATTTTATGTATGACATTAAATAGTTCACTGAAACATCTAAAGGCTTCATTGTTTTCCATTGAATGTAACATAAAAACACTTAGCCTTTTGTGATCTCTTTCTGTAGTCTCGTGGTCATATTTGTGTAGCTGCTCTCAAAGTGAGGCAAATTAACCTTCCTAGTACGCTCTCAGAAGACTGTCTGCCCCCAAGGATACCTTTCATCTGCAAAGCATGGAAGCTGTAATTAAGTCCTTATAATTAGGATCACAGACATGTGATGCTCTGTGCATTCAAAGAACCTTGCCCCAGAAAGGTGATCACAGCTATTGTTACAGTGCTAGTGTAGGCTAGGACAGATACCTTCCACTGACATTGGTGAATGGTAGGCTGCAAACATGTCAGTAGTTAGAAGACTCATTGAGCACTGTAAAATATATTCAGCACAGTGTTCTTAGTTGAACAGAATAATGTATGTTGTATGTTTTAAACATACAAAATGAATCATTCAAAAGAGTGGGTGATAATCATTTTGTTTGCACTATTTTGATCTTCTACAATGATCCCCCACAATGACATAACTTAGTTAATGGATATTTACACTTGCTCAGATATACTTATCCACCAGTCATTGCTGATGCCGTCATCACATAACTAAGAGAACTTCAACACCATCAACCAAAAAATAAGGTGTATGGTATGGCCCACTGTAAGAGGGTGCATAAGAATGCCCCTATTTTTTCTCAGTGATAGAGATAAGAAACAAAGATAAAATATGAATATGTTTTTGACAATCCATTGAAAATATGGGATTTTATTGTATCCGCCTGAGAGGTAGGCCTAGGCAAAGTTGGAAATACTAACCATTTATTCCAATTCTATTTCTATCCACAAGGTGTCGCCAAAATTGAATGAATATCCCAACAGCTTCATCTGTTAAATGAACCTTAACCTCACATTCCTCATTTCGAATGTAAAACATGCAAGAGTATTAGGCTACAATTTAAATGGACATTTAAACACAGTGTTTCTCTTGTTTCCGCCTTGCAATCTCTACTAAAGTAAAGGTGCATAATTGTTCATCTATCTTTATTCTCCCCCTATTAAGTTCAATAGTCAAAGTCAACTTTAAAAGTAGATCTTGCTTCAAAAAAGGTTGGGCACCCCTGTCCTATTTACACCTTCATGCCATATTTGGTTTCGGCCTACCTCAACCATGATCACAGTAGCGGGAATTAAAGCTGCAGTTGGCAAACTTTTTTTGATCATATTCACTGAAACCGACACTATGCTCCAACAGAACAACATAAATCAGCAGGTTTTAGAAAAAAAAAACAGTACTTCTACCTCCACCTAGAGCCTGTTATTTGTTTTGCAAAAATACATAACAACGGCAGCAGTGTTAAGTTCCGCAGGATCCTCCTAAAGGTATGGAACTCCCCTGGAAATTCATATAGGCATTTCCAGTGAGTAATAAGATTTGGCGTGGAAAGTAGGAGAGAAAGCAATCTAACTTATGCTTCCCATAAATATTTTTCCAGAAAATAAATCAAATCAATAAACCTGGATTTTTTTCTTTATACAGGACTTAGCTTTCTTGTCACCGTATGTCGACTATTAAAAATAATCAAAATTTTGGTTGGACCTCTTTGCACTTGGTTTTGAGATTATCAAAATAATTGTTTATTACTGTTTAAGTTTTAGAAAGTTGAATCAGTGCAGACAAACACATTTTTTTGTATTTGTTTTTTATTTTAGGTGTGATTTTAAGGATGTCCATTAGCGTATCACTACAGCACTGCCCTGTGTGTGTGTGTGTGTGTGTGTGTGTGTGTGTGTGTGTGTGTGTGTGTGTGTGTGTGTGTGTGTGTGTGTGTGTGTTTTGGTTGTGTTGTGTGTCTGTGACCCTGTGGATGCCCTGTCTCGCCCTGGCTCTGATGTCCACTTCAAGGCGAAGGTCTGCCGGAAAAAAAAACAGCACATTACCAAGACAATTTACCCTGTATGTTCACAGATTAAACAATAGTGAATAGCGATTTTGGTACATTGATCACTTTGATAAATAAATGTAAAGTAAAGGTGTTTAGTGTTTATGGTGTCCGGTGATGTTTCCAGTCCACCTTTTCTGGCATTTGTTAATAAAGTCCTTCATGCGGATTTGATCACTCAGAGGGGCGAACCTTTCCACCATCTTGATGAGGTCGGGATGGGAGGCCACTACAGACAGAATGTTACGGGCCTGATTCCTGTTTCAGACACAAAATACATCAGCACCCATTGATTCACTGACTCATTAGTTTATGATGTATAAGCATATAAGTATTATGGCTTTAACGTCATTTTGATGGTACACTGACTTATAATTGGAAAAATGGCATGTTTGTCATTGCCTCTGGCCCTCCTAAAAGATCTCATATCTCATATATGTAATGTAACTTATGTAGTCTAGGTGAACCCTGCCAAATCTATGTTTGAATTTGCTCAGCAGATTCTCAGAGACTTTGGAATTGAGTTAACAACTAAATATAAAACATTTGTTTACAGGAAAGCTGTGTCAATGGAGATTTGATAATCAGTCAGGTGTCAGCCAGGCTATAACTTTTGTGGACACTACTGGAAAGTGAATATTAAATCCCAAATTCTTCACTATATTTTAGCTGTAAACACACTATTTCAATGCCATGCACTGACAGATAATTACATTCAGTATTGCTGTATGACATGAGATGACTTTTGGATACCTCATAATAGAACAGAAACTGTTGCTGATTGGCTAATTTAGAAACATTTACTTTTACTTTTATGAATTGAACTGACACTTTTGTACAAAGCCAATAAGTAAATGATAAGGAAACATAGAGAAATAGGGCTCCCGACCTGACTTCCAGTGTGTTGTCAAGGGCCAAGCAGCTGGCAGTATGGATGAAGCGGGCAGTCAGGTCGTTTTTGCCGGACAGGAGACGAGCTGCCCCTATGACCTCCGTCACTTTCTCCAGGTGCCGTGCAGTGCTCTTCCTCACGGCTGTATGTTTGTGACTAAGAAGAAGCAGAGAACCAATGAGTCACACCAGGAGAATGGATAAGCCAGAGATCCAGGGGAGACAAGGAGACAGAACCAGGAGAAACAGCTGAGACACAGAAACGACAGACAAGTGTTGGGCAAGTTACTTCAAAAGCGTAATGCATTATTTATTACTTGTTACTGTCATCTCAAAGTAATTTGTTACATTACAATATTACTGCCTTTGAATTGTAAGGCATTACACTACGTTTACATTTTTACTTTCACCAAAATAACAGGAAATATGGATTTGGTGTTCTCAATAGATCTTCATGTGTTCAATGCAGCTCATTACACGGCAGGAGGTGATGTGGTATGGCATAATGACTGAGCTAGGCTTAAGGCTAACAAAAGAACAATATAACGGTTGCAGTTATGGCTCATGGGACAATGTAGGCCCCAAAGGCCAAAGGTCACTCACAACTTAATATAGTAAAATATAGCCACGGTGAAATTGTATGTTGACTTTAAATGGTTCTCATCATTGCTAGTTGCCTTTCCTTCCACTTACAATGGTGTAGACTTAATGCAAATAGTTTGAGAATAATGGCTATTCTCACTGCTTGAAATGAGAAGTATAGCCTAACCATGTTAGATCTGTTGCATGAATGGCAGAGATAACTCAAATTCCCTTTCTACAGTCATCTAAACAATGCAATCAAATTCCAGGACCAGCATAGATGACTTTTTTTAATTCTTGGATAATCTTCTCTGGTGCCAATTGAGCATTTCTCAATTTTGGATTAAAAAGCAAAGTAACTTCAGTTACTGAGAATTGTACCGAGTAAAATATTGCTGAAATTGTATTGGTAATGCCTTACATTACTGCATTACAGCAAAAAGCAATGCATTACTGTAATTACATTACTTTTTTAATGCATTACTCCCAACACTGGTAACAACTGATACAGACAACTACATAGCCAGGTAACACAGAGAAAGTTGAGAAGCACTAGAAAGCAATTAACCAGTACAACCCTGCTCTCTTTTTCTCTCTGCCCCTAACCTGAGCCCTCCGTTGATGAGAGCGTTCATGCTGCGGATGGGGTTGGTGTTATACACCATGTACCCCAGGGCCAGATCCATGTCCTTCATGAAGCTGCTGGACTCTCCAGCCTTCGGCAGCAGTGTCCGGGCTGCGCCCTCGGCCTCCGCATCCATGTCCTGCCCCAGGTGAGCAAACAGGTGGGCCAGCGTCACCATGGCAGCATGGGACACCACTGAGCGCAGGTTCTTCACCTGGTTGGGAGGAGGGAATTAGAATGACAGCTTGCACCGCTTTGACTTGTATAGAATACTGACAAAGTTAACATCATTTCTTTGGTAGCATCATTAAGGCATTTCAATAGATATTGCCTAGTTTGAAACAAGACAAAAGATACAACATGTGCTCCAGAATGTTTTCCAGCAGAGAGCCTCTCACCTCTTGATTGACGGCCAGACAAACATCATGCAGCCTGGGCAGCAGCACGTTGGCGTGGTGCTGAGCCAGAGACCTGATGGAGATCAGGGCCTCGATCTTCTTCCCCCTGCAGCAGCACCAACAACACACTCACATCAGAGGAACATGGTAATACATGGACTTGGTTCAAGTATTCTATCTCCAGCTACTTACCAACTCTTGCCATGTAAATCCTATGTGTTAACATAGCCTAGACTATCTACTCTAAAGGCATGCTGTTCTTTTAACATCAATATCTCAGCATAGTCTAATCTATCTTAGCTAAAAGCCTACGATTTGTCTGGATAGCGTAACAGCATAGCCTATCTTGGCAAAAAGCCTAATATATCAGTCTAGACTATTTAAGCTATACTCCCACCAGTCATCGTCGCTGAGCACTGTAAAGGCCTGCAGGAGGGCCTGCTCGGGACAGGACAGTGGGCGCAGTTTGGCCAACTCTGGCAGATTCTTGGCCGGCTGGGTCTTGCTTGTATGCCTCGCCTCAGTCACTTTCCTCTTCTTCACCTCCTTATGCTCCCTCGTTTCTTCCTGCCTCCCTGCCAGAGACTCAACAGACTTTTGCTCTGGGAGGTCAAAGGTCAAATATGTTTGTCTGAAATCCTGTCTACATTTGCCTTGGCAAACAACTTTGTTATTTGAATTGATATCTGCACTGATATTTAATTAGGCTAATAAAGACTGAGTCAATATATTCTTCTGTGTGTGAGAGACAGAGAGAGAGAGAGAGAGAGAGAGAGAGAGAGAGAGAGAGAGAGAGAGAGAGAGAGAGAGAGAAGAGTATAAGAGAGACTACTCACCTGTCACAGCAGTGACCCCATTGAGTGATATGGTGTTCTTGAGACGGGGTAGTCTACTCTGGAACTGTCTGTGGCTGGTTGTCTTTGGGGGGGCGGGGATAGCAGGGGCAATGGGCGAATTGAGGAAGGGCAGAGTACGGGGCGCCGGCGGGGTCCTGCGAGGACTGAGGCTGCCCACAGAGCAGCCTGTCTGGTCCGAGGCCTTGGCATCATTGAGACTGGCAAGTTTGATCCTCAGCGAGTTCCAGGACCTCCTGCAGGAGTTCCTTGCGAGCCTGGCGCTCCCTCTGCTGAGCGCTCAGGGGTCTCAGCGTAGACCTCACAGACCGCTGCAGCTGGTGGTGGGGGGATGCAGGGGGTATGGGGGCTAGCAGCTTCCGTTGGCCAGGTGCCGCACTGGCATGCAAGGGCTGGGGTGGGCCCAAACGCGTTGTGGAATCGTGGGGCAAGGTCAGAAGATGAGGCTGCAGAGAGGCAAGAGGCAACATGTCATCAAACATGGCCACCATCTACACCCTCTGACACACAACTGCCCAACCGCCATGCTGCGTTTGAAATCTTCACGGTTTCACTATAATGCACTATTTAGTAAATAACTAAGGCATCATTATATTATTACATTATTAATGATATCATAATAACATTACAAAGTAGCTGTATGAACAATATCATAATTTGTTCTAATACCTCTATGGTAACCACTAACCCAAAAAGTGTGACTGATAGTCAGATTTGACCAAAGCTGTATCCTTTCAACTTTGACCTGGAAAGGTCACTTCATAGATGCCCATCATCAAAACATACTTAAACATTGACCTTTACCCTTTCAGCATAGATGCCAAATGAAGTGCAGGGAACATGGAATATTAGATTTAGTTATAATTTAGGCTATATAAAACTGTACGCCGGCTCTTAGATGTTTGAGGGAACTCACACATGCGGTACAAATCGTGTTCTGATTCTGCTCCTGCCGTAAAATCAGGAGCTGTAGCATCATTGTTTTCATCTCCTCATTTTCTGCATGGAGTTTTCCGAACTCCTTTTGAAAATCCATTGAACTTAAAATTTCGCCGATATATAGGAGCTACTTTCAAATAAATTGTATAGAACTTAAATATAGTCTACTGAGCAAAATCCAAATATCTAGGCTACCGAGAAGCGAGCGGGTGAGTCCTAAGGTGAAGATGCATCAAGTGATCTGAAATGACGATTTTCGCCCATAATGGTGACCTCCCCATTATGACGTAGGGGCGCAGACAGCAGACACCGGTTGCACCAACTCTTTGCTACGACTGCTCCTAACTGCTAAGTTGGTCTTTGTTAAGACCAGTCTTTAGAATTGAATTTAGGTGGGTAACAGAACACCAACTGAATTTACGACTTAACTACTCCCTGTCTTAGCGATGCGCGTTCATGTGGATGATGCCAGTTTTTGCCGTCTTATAGGGCGACCACGCCCCCCTTCGGAGGAAACAGCGGTAAAAGTGACTGGAGGAAACAGCGGTAAAAATGACTGGAGGCCAATGTGTGATGGAGCTTGGAAGTTGCGCCGCCATATCTTACTCGATAAATAAATAAAGTTCACATAATTAGTTCCTTTCTTGGTATTTTCTGGATATGGAATAAGCAAAGGAGACACGATATAGATATCACTTTATCTTTATTAGAGTTAAGATCACAATGGAAACATGTAGTAGGCTAGCTAAGTTAGGCTATGCCAGAACACTAACAGTAAATGGCTGGTAGGAGGTTAACCTACTGTAAACAGCTATGTACAGCATGACTGAAAGCACCATAAAACACTAATGGAAAGGGATACAATCCCAAATAACGTTAATCAACCAACCATGTTGATGCTAGGAATGCAGTGACAGGAAGAAAGGCAATTATATATCCAATGTAACATTAGCTTAGCGTTATTATGCACACAAACATATTGGGCTAGATACCTAATGTTATTCAAAGTGTTTCAAAGTATGTCTGATTAGGAAAGTACAATAAGTTGTTTACAAAAGGTGTTATCCATGAATGATACCCCCCTTGAAATTCTCACAGTTGTTTACAGCGCAAACCACTATCATCCTCATGCTTGTTGTTAGCAAGCTAGCACTTGTTTTAGCTAGAGACACCAATTGACCATGTAAGGGGGGGCAGGTTGCTACACAGTGCTTACATTTTGACCTTAAGCCTGCTTATGTTATTCAAAGTGTTTCAAAGTATATCTGATTAGGAAAGTACAATAAGCTGTTAACAAAAGGTGTTATCCATGAATGATACACCCCTTTAAATTCTCACAGTTGTTTACAGTGCAAACTACATTGCTATCATTCTCATGATTGTTGTTAGCAAGCTAGCACTTGTTTTAGCTAGAGACACTTGACCATGTAAGGGGAGGAGAGAGAGAGAGGGGGAAGAGAATAAGAGAAGATCGTCAGGTGGTGGCTTTAGAAAATGCAAGCTTCTGCTTATTCATAAGGCAGCAGTGTTGTTAGGTTCCGCAGGGTCCTCCTAAAGGTGAAATTCCCCTGAAAATTCATATAGGCATTTCCAGTGAGAAATAAGATTTGGTGTGGAAAGTAGGAGGGAAAGCAATCTAACTTATGTTTCCCGTAAATCTTTTTCAAGAAAATGTAAATAATTTACTGTTTCCAACTGATAATGCTAAAACATCATCAAAGCTGGGTTGTTTCTTAACCAATGACTTCAAGGACTTTGCTTTCTTGTCACCACGAGTATGTTGGCTATTAAAAATAATAAACATTTTGGTTCGACCTCTTTGCACTTGATTTTCAGGTTATCAAAATGAGTGTTCATTACTGTTTATTGTTTTGAAAGTTTTATAAAGTTGAATCAGCGCAGACAAACACATTTTTTCATTTTTGTTTCTTTATTTTATGTGGGAAACGGATGTGCATTTGCGTATCTCTGCAGCACTGCCCTGTGTGTGTGTGTGTGTGTTTTGTCACACATGGTGGTGTTGTGTGTGTGTCTGTGACCCCGTGGGTGCGGTCTCGCCCTGGCTCTGATGTCCACTTCAACGCAAAGGTCTGCCGGGGAAAAAAACAGCACATTACCAAGACAATTTACACTGTATGTTCACAGATTAAACAATACTGAATAGCTAGTCACTTTGATAAATAAATGTAAAGTAAAAGTGTTTAGTGTTTATGGTGTCCGGTGATGTTTCCAGTCCACCTTTTCTGGCATTTGTTAATAAAGTCCTTCATGCGGATTTGATCACTCAGAGGGGCGAACCTTTCCACCATCTTGATGAGGTCGGGATGGGAGGCCACTACAGACAGAATGTTACGGGCCTGATTCCTGTTTCAGACACAAAATACATCAGCACCTATTGATTCACTGACTCATTAGTTTATGATGTATAAGCATATAAGTATTATGGCTTTAACATCATTTTGATGGTACACTGACTTATAATTGGAAAAATGGCATGTTTGTCATTGCCTCTGGCCCTCCTAAAAGATCTCATATCTCATATATGTAATGTAACTTATGTAGTCTAGGTGAACCCTGCCAAATCTATGTTTGAATTTGCTCAGCAGATTCTCAGAGACTTTGGAATTGAGTTAACAACTAAATATAAAACATTTGTTTACAGGAAAGCTGTGTCAATGGAGATTTGATAATCAGTCAGGTGTCAGCCAGGCTATAACTTTTGTGGACACTACTGGAAAGTGAATATTAAATCCCAAATTCTTCACTATATTTTAGCTGTAAACACACTATTTCAATGCCATGCACTGACAGATAATTACATTCAGTATTGCTGTATGACATGAGATGACTTTTGGATACCTCATAATAGAACAGAAACTGTTGCTGATTGGCTAATTTAGAAACATTTACTTTTATGAATTGAACTGACACTTTTATACAGAGCCAATAAGTAAATGATAAGGAAACATAGAGAAATAGGGCTCCCGACCTGACTTCCAGTGCGTTGTCAAGGGCCAAGCAGCTGGCAGTATGGATGAAGCGGGCAGTCAGGTCGTTTTTGCCGGACAGGAGACGAGCTGCCCCTATGACCTCCGTCACTTTCTCCAGGTGCCGTGCAGTGCTCTTCCTCACGGCTGTATGTTTGTGACTAAGAAGAAGCAGAGAACCAATGAGTCACACCAGGAGAATGGATAAGCCAGAGATCCAGGGGAGACAAGGAGACAGAACCAGGAGAAACAGCTGAGACACAGAAACGACAGACAAGTGTTGGGCAAGTTACTTCAAAAGCGTAATGCATTATTTATTACTTGTTACTGTCATCTCAAAGTAATTTGTTACATTACAATATTACTGTCTTTGAATTGTAAGGCATTACACTACGTTTACATTTTTACTTTCACCAAAATAACAGGAAATATGGATTTGGTGTTCTCAATAGATCTTCATGTGTTCAATGCAGCTCATTACACGGCAGGAGGTGATGTGGTATGGCATAATGACTGAGCTAGGCTTAAGGCTAACAAAAGAACAATATAACGGTTGCAGTTATGGCTCATGGGACAATGTAGGCCCCAAAGGCCAAAGGTCACTCACAACTTAATATAGTAAAATATAGCCACGGTGAAATTGTATGTTGACTTTAAATGGTTCTCATCATTGCTAGTTGCATTTCCTTCCACTTACAGTGGTGTAGACTTAATGCAAATAGTTTGAGAATAATGGCTATTCTCACTGCTTGAAATGAGAAGTATAGCCTAACCATGTTAGATCTGTTGCATGAATGGCAGAGATAACTCAAATTCCCTTTCTACAGTCATCTAAACAATGCAATCAAATTCCAGGACCAGCATAGATTACTTTTTTTTAATTCTTGGATAATCTTCTCTGGTGCCAATTGAGCATTTCTCAATTTTGGATTAAAAAGCAAAGTAACTTCAGTTACTGAGAATTGTACCGAGTAAAATATTGCTGAAATTGTATTGGTAATGCCTTACATTACTGCATTACAGCAAAAAGCAATGCATTACTGTAATTACATTACTTTTTTAATGCATTACTCCCAACACTGGTAACAACTGATACAGACAACTACATAGCCAGGTAACACAGAGAAAGTTGAGAAGCACTAGAAAGCAATTAACCAGTACAACCCTGCTCTCTTTTTCTCTCTGCCCCTAACCTGAGCCCTCCGTTGATGAGAGCGTTCATGCTGCGGATGGGGTTGGTGTTATACACCATGTACCCCAGGGCCAGATCCATGTCCTTCATGAAGCTGCTGGACTCTCCAGCCTTCGGCAGCAGTGTCCGGGCTGCGCCCTCGGCCTCCGCATCCATGTCCTGCCCCAGGTGAGCAAACAGGTGGGCCAGCGTCACCATGGCAGCATGGGACACCACTGAGCGCAGGTTCTTCACCTGGTTGGGAGGAGGGAATTAGAATGACAGCTTGCACCGCTTTGACTTGTATAGAATACTGACAAAGTTAACATCATTTCTTTGGTAGCATCATTAAGGCATTTCAATAGATATTGCCTAGTTTGAAACAAGACAAAAGATACAACATGTGCTCCAGAATGTTTTCCAGCAGAGAGCCTCTCACCTCTTGATTGACGGCCAGACAAACATCATGCAGCCTGGGCAGCAGCACGTTGGCGTGGTGCTGAGCCAGAGACCTGATGGAGATCAGGGCCTCGATCTTCTTCCCCCTGCAGCAGCACCAACAACACACTCACATCAGAGGAACATGGTAATACATGGACTTGGTTCAAGTATTCTATCTCCAGCTACTTACCAACTCTTGCCATGTAAATCCTATGTGTTAACATAGCCTAGACTATCTACTCTAAAGGCATGCTGTTCTTTTAACATCAATATCTCAGCATAGTCTAATCTATCTTAGCTAAAAGCCTACGATTTGTCTGGATAGCGTAACAGCATAGCCTATCTTGGCAAAAAGCCTAATATATCAGTCTAGACTATTTAAGCTATACTCCCACCAGTCATCGTCGCTGAGCACTGTAAAGGCCTGCAGGAGGGCCTGCTCGGGACAGGACAGTGGGCGCAGTTTGGCCAACTCTGGCAGATTCTTGGCCGGCTGGGTCTTGCTTGTATGCCTCGCCTCAGTCACTTTCCTCTTCTTCACCTCCTTATGCTCCCTCGTTTCTTCCTGCCTCCCTGCCAGAGACTCAACAGACTTTTGCTCTGGGAGGTCAAAGGTCAAATATGTTTGTCTGAAATCCTGTCTACATTTGCCTTGGCAAACAACTTTGTTATTTGAATTGATATCTGCACTGATATTTAATTAGGCTAATAAAGACTGAGTCAATATATTCTTCTGTGTGTGAGAGACAGAGAGAGAGAGAGAGAGAGAGAGAGAGAGAGAGAGAGAGAGAGAGAGAGAGAGAGAGAGAGAGAAGAGTATAAGAGAGACTACTCACCTGTCACAGCAGTGACCCCATTGAGTGATATGGTGTTCTTGAGACGGGGTAGTCTACTCTGGAACTGTCTGTGGCTGGTTGTCTTTGGGGGGGCGGGGATAGCAGGGGCAATGGGCGAATTGAGGAAGGGCAGAGTACGGGGCGCCGGCGGGGTCCTGCGAGGACTGAGGCTGCCCACAGAGCAGCCTGTCTGGTCCGAGGCCTTGGCATCATTGAGACTGGCAAGTTTGATCTCCTCAGCGAGTTCCAGGACCTCCTGCAGGAGTTCCTTGCGAGCCTGGCGCTCCCTCTGCTGAGCGCTCAGGGGTCTCAGCGTAGACCTCACAGACCGCTGCAGCTGGTGGTGGGGGGATGCAGGGGGTATGGGGGCTAGCAGCTTCCGTTGGCCAGGTGCCGCACTGGCATGCAAGGGCTGGGGTGGGCCCAAACGCGTTGTGGAATCGTGGGGCAAGGTCAGAAGATGAGGCTGCAGAGAGGCAAGAGGCAACATGTCATCAAACATGGCCACCATCTACACCCTCTGACACACAACTGCCCAACCGCCATGCTGCGTTTGAAATCTTCACGGTTTCACTATAATGCACTATTTAGTAAATAACTAAGGCATCATTATATTATTACATTATTAATGATATCATAATAACATTACAAAGTAGCTGTATGAACAATATCATAATTTGTTCTAATACCTCTATGGTAACCACTAACCCAAAAAGTGTGACTGATAGTCAGATTTGACCAAAGCTGTATCCTTTCAACTTTGACCTGGAAAGGTCACTTCATAGATGCCCATCATCAAAACATACTTAAACATTGACCTTTACCCTTTCAGCATAGATGCCAAATGAAGTGCAGGGAACATGGAATATTAGATTTAGTTATAATTTAGGCTATATAAAACTGTACGCCGGCTCTTAGATGTTTGAGGGAACTCACACATGCGGTACAAATCGTGTTCTGATTCTGCTCCTGCCGTAAAATCAGGAGCTGTAGCATCATTGTTTTCATCTCCTCATTTTCTGCATGGAGTTTTCCGAACTCCTTTTGAAAATCCATTGAACTTAAAATTTCGCCGATATATAGGAGCTACTTTCAAATAAATTGTATAGAACTTAAATATAGTCTACTGAGCAAAATCCAAATATCTAGGCTACCGAGAAGCGAGCGGGTGAGTCCTAAGGTGAAGATGCATCAAGTGATCTGAAATGACGATTTTCGCCCATAATGGTGACCTCCCCATTATGACGTAGGGGCGCAGACAGCAGACACCGGTTGCACCAACTCTTTGCTACGACTGCTCCTAACTGCTAAGTTGGTCTTTGTTAAGACCAGTCTTTAGAATTGAATTTAGGTGGGTAACAGAACACCAACTGAATTTACGACTTAACTACTCCCTGTCTTAGCGATGCGCGTTCATGTGGATGATGCCAGTTTTTGCCGTCTTATAGGGCGACCACGCCCCCCTTCGGAGGAAACAGCGGTAAAAGTGACTGGAGGAAACAGCGGTAAAAATGACTGGAGGCCAATGTGTGATGGAGCTTGGAAGTTGCGCCGCCATATCTTACTCGATAAATAAATAAAGTTCACATAATTAGTTCCTTTCTTGGTATTTTCTGGATATGGAATAAGCAAAGGAGACACGATATAGATATCACTTTATCTTTATTAGAGTTAAGATCACAATGGAAACATGTAGTAGGCTAGCTAAGTTAGGCTATGCCAGAACACTAACAGTAAATGGCTGGTAGGAGGTTAACCTACTGTAAACAGCTATGTACAGCATGACTGAAAGCACCATAAAACACTAATGGAAAGGGATACAATCCCAAATAACGTTAATCAACCAACCATGTTGATGCTAGGAATGCAGTGACAGGAAGAAAGGCAATTATATATCCAATGTAACATTAGCTTAGCGTTATTATGCACACAAACATATTGGGCTAGATACCTAATGTTATTCAAAGTGTTTCAAAGTATGTCTGATTAGGAAAGTACAATAAGTTGTTTACAAAAGGTGTTATCCATGAATGATACCCCCCTTGAAATTCTCACAGTTGTTTACAGCGCAAACCACTATCATCCTCATGCTTGTTGTTAGCAAGCTAGCACTTGTTTTAGCTAGAGACACCAATTGACCATGTAAGGGGGGGCAGGTTGCTACACAGTGCTTACATTTTGACCTTAAGCCTGCTTATGTTATTCAAAGTGTTTCAAAGTATATCTGATTAGGAAAGTACAATAAGCTGTTAACAAAAGGTGTTATCCATGAATGATACACCCCTTTAAATTCTCACAGTTGTTTACAGTGCAAACTACATTGCTATCATTCTCATGATTGTTGTTAGCAAGCTAGCACTTGTTTTAGCTAGAGACACTTGACCATGTAAGGGGAGGAGAGAGAGAGAGGGGGAAGAGAATAAGAGAAGATCGTCAGGTGGTGGCTTTAGAAAATGCAAGCTTCTGCTTATTCATAAGGCAGCAGTGTTGTTAGGTTCCGCAGGGTCCTCCTAAAGGTGAAATTCCCCTGAAAATTCATATAGGCATTTCCAGTGAGAAATAAGATTTGGTGTGGAAAGTAGGAGGGAAAGCAATCTAACTTATGTTTCCCGTAAATCTTTTTCAAGAAAATGTAAATAATTTACTGTTTCCAACTGATAATGCTAAAACATCATCAAAGCTGGGTTGTTTCTTAACCAATGACTTCAAGGACTTTGCTTTCTTGTCACCACGAGTATGTTGGCTATTAAAAATAATAAACATTTTGGTTCGACCTCTTTGCACTTGATTTTCAGGTTATCAAAATGAGTGTTCATTACTGTTTATTGTTTTGAAAGTTTTATAAAGTTGAATCAGCGCAGACAAACACATTTTTTCATTTTTGTTTCTTTATTTTATGTGGGAAACGGATGTGCATTTGCGTATCTCTGCAGCACTGCCCTGTGTGTGTGTGTGTGTGTTTTGTCACACATGGTGGTGTTGTGTGTGTGTCTGTGACCCCGTGGGTGCGGTCTCGCCCTGGCTCTGATGTCCACTTCAACGCAAAGGTCTGCCGGGGAAAAAAACAGCACATTACCAAGACAATTTACACTGTATGTTCACAGATTAAACAATACTGAATAGCTAGTCACTTTGATAAATAAATGTAAAGTAAAAGTGTTTAGTGTTTATGGTGTCCGGTGATGTTTCCAGTCCACCTTTTCTGGCATTTGTTAATAAAGTCCTTCATGCGGATTTGATCACTCAGAGGGGCGAACCTTTCCACCATCTTGATGAGGTCGGGATGGGAGGCCACTACAGACAGAATGTTACGGGCCTGATTCCTGTTTCAGACACAAAATACATCAGCACCTATTGATTCACTGACTCATTAGTTTATGATGTATAAGCATATAAGTATTATGGCTTTAACATCATTTTGATGGTACACTGACTTATAATTGGAAAAATGGCATGTTTGTCATTGCCTCTGGCCCTCCTAAAAGATCTCATATCTCATATATGTAATGTAACTTATGTAGTCTAGGTGAACCCTGCCAAATCTATGTTTGAATTTGCTCAGCAGATTCTCAGAGACTTTGGAATTGAGTTAACAACTAAATATAAAACATTTGTTTACAGGAAAGCTGTGTCAATGGAGATTTGATAATCAGTCAGGTGTCAGCCAGGCTATAACTTTTGTGGACACTACTGGAAAGTGAATATTAAATCCCAAATTCTTCACTATATTTTAGCTGTAAACACACTATTTCAATGCCATGCACTGACAGATAATTACATTCAGTATTGCTGTATGACATGAGATGACTTTTGGATACCTCATAATAGAACAGAAACTGTTGCTGATTGGCTAATTTAGAAACATTTACTTTTATGAATTGAACTGACACTTTTATACAGAGCCAATAAGTAAATGATAAGGAAACATAGAGAAATAGGGCTCCCGACCTGACTTCCAGTGCGTTGTCAAGGGCCAAGCAGCTGGCAGTATGGATGAAGCGGGCAGTCAGGTCGTTTTTGCCGGACAGGAGACGAGCTGCCCCTATGACCTCCGTCACTTTCTCCAGGTGCCGTGCAGTGCTCTTCCTCACGGCTGTATGTTTGTGACTAAGAAGAAGCAGAGAACCAATGAGTCACACCAGGAGAATGGATAAGCCAGAGATCCAGGGGAGACAAGGAGACAGAACCAGGAGAAACAGCTGAGACACAGAAACGACAGACAAACTAGGTGAGTAACAACCAGTGTTGGGCAAGTTACTTCAAAAGCGTAATGCATTATTTATTACTTGTTACTGTCATCTCAAAGTAATTTGTTACATTACAATATTACTGTCTTTGAATTGTAAGGCATTACACTACGTTTACATTACTTTCACCAAAATAACAGGAAATATGGATTTGGTGTTCTCAATAGATCTTCATGTGTTCAATGCAGCTCATTACACGGCAGGAGGTGATGTGGTATGGCATAATGACTGAGCTAGGCTTAAGGCTAACAAAAGAACAATATAACGGTTGCAGTTATGGCTCATGGGACAATGTAGGCCCCAAAGGCCAAAGGTCACTCACAACTTAATATAGTAAAATATAGCCATGGTGAAATTGTATGTTGACTTTAAATGGTTCTCATCATTGCTAGTTGCATTTCCTTCCACTTACAGTGGTGTAGACTTAATGCAAATAGTTTGAGAATAATGGCTATTCTCACTGCTTGAAATGAGAAGTATAGCCTAACCATGTTAGATCTGTTGCATGAATGGCAGAGATAACTCAAATTCCCTTTCTACAGTCATCTAAACAATGCAATCAAATTCCAGGACCAGCATAGATGACTTTATTTTAATTCTTGGATAATCTTCTCTGGTGCCAATTGAGCATTTCTCAATTTTGGATTAAAAAGCAAAGTAACTTCAGTTACTGAGAATTGTACCGAGTAAAATATTGCTGAAATTGTATTGGTAATGCCTTACATTACTGCATTACAGCAAAAAGCAATGCATTACTGTAATTACATTACTTTTTTAATGCATTACTCCCAACACTGGTAACAACTGATACAGACAACTACATAGCCAGGTAACACAGAGAAAGTTGAGAAGCACTAGAAAGCAATTAACCAGTACAACCCTGCTCTCTTTTTCTCTCTGCCCCTAACCTGAGCCCTCCGTTGATGAGAGCGTTCATGCTGCGGATGGGGTTGGTGTTATACACCATGTACCCCAGGGCCAGATCCATGTCCTTCATGAAGCTGCTGGACTCTCCAGCCTTCGGCAGCAGTGTCCGGGCTGCGCCCTCGGCCTCCGCATCCATGTCCTGCCCCAGGTGAGCAAACAGGTGGGCCAGCGTCACCATGGCAGCATGGGACACCACTGAGCGCAGGTTCTTCACCTGGTTGGGAGGAGGGAATTAGAATGACAGCTTGCACCGCTTTGACTTGTATAGAATACTGACAAAGTTAACATCATTTCTTTGGTAGCATCATTAAGGCATTTCAATAGATATTGCCTAGTTTGAAACAAGACAAAAGATACAACATGTGCTCCAGAATGTTTTCCAGCAGAGAGCCTCTCACCTCTTGATTGACGGCCAGACAAACATCATGCAGCCTGGGCAGCAGCACGTTGGCGTGGTGCTGAGCCAGAGACCTGATGGAGATCAGGGCCTCGATCTTCTTCCCCCTGCAGCAGCACCAACAACACACTCACATCAGAGGAACATGGTAATACATGGACTTGGTTCAAGTATTCTATCTCCAGCTACTTACCAACTCTTGCCATGTAAATCCTATGTGTTAACATAGCCTAGACTATCTACTCTAAAGGCATGCTGTTCTTTTAACATCAATATCTCAGCATAGTCTAATCTATCTTAGCTAAAAGCCTACGATTTGTCTGGATAGCGTAACAGCATAGCCTATCTTGGCAAAAAGCCTAATATATCAGTCTAGACTATTTAAGCTATACTCCCACCAGTCATCGTCGCTGAGCACTGTAAAGGCCTGCAGGAGGGCCTGCTCGGGACAGGACAGTGGGCGCAGTTTGGCCAACTCTGGCAGATTCTTGGCCGGCTGGGTCTTGCTTGTATGCCTCGCCTCAGTCACTTTCCTCTTCTTCACCTCCTTATGCTCCCTCGTTTCTTCCTGCCTCCCTGCCAGAGACTCAACAGACTTTTGCTCTGGGAGGTCAAAGGTCAAATATGTTTGTCTGAAATCCTGTCTACATTTGCCTTGGCAAACAACTTTGTTATTTGAATTGATATCTGCACTGATATTTAATTAGGCTAATAAAGACTGAGTCAATATATTCTTCTGTGTGTGAGAGACAGAGAGAGAGAGAGAGAGAGAGAGAGAGAGAGAGAGAGAGAGAGAGAGAGAGAGAGAGAGAGAGAGAGAGAGTATAAGAGAGACTACTCACCTGTCACAGCAGTGACCCCATTGAGTGATATGGTGTTCTTGAGACGGGGTAGTCTACTCTGGAACTGTCTGTGGCTGGTTGTCTTTGGGGGGGCGGGGATAGCAGGGGCAATGGGCGAATTGAGGAAGGGCAGAGTACGGGGCGCCGGCGGGGTCCTGCGAGGACTGAGGCTGCCCACAGAGCAGCCTGTCTGGTCCGAGGCCTTGGCATCATTGAGACTGGCAAGTTTGATCTCCTCAGCGAGTTCCAGGACCTCCTGCAGGAGTTCCTTGCGAGCCTGGCGCTCCCTCTGCTGAGCGCTCAGGGGTCTCAGCGTAGACCTCACAGACCGCTGCAGCTGGTGGTGGGGGGATGCAGGGGGTATGGGGGCTAGCAGCTTCCGTTGGCCAGGTGCCGCACTGGCATGCAAGGGCTGGGGTGGGCCCAAACGCGTTGTGGAATCGTGGGGCAAGGTCAGAAGATGAGGCTGCAGAGAGGCAAGAGGCAACATGTCATCAAACATGGCCACCATCTACACCCTCTGACACACAACTGCCCAACCGCCATGCTGCGTTTGAAATCTTCACGGTTTCACTATAATGCACTATTTAGTAAATAACTAAGGCATCATTATATTATTACATTATTAATGATATCATAATAACATTACAAAGTAGCTGTATGAACAATATCATAATTTGTTCTAATACCTCTATGGTAACCACTAACCCAAAAAGTGTGACTGATAGTCAGATTTGACCAAAGCTGTATCCTTTCAACTTTGACCTGGAAAGGTCACTTCATAGATGCCCATCATCAAAACATACTTAAACATTGACCTTTACCCTTTCAGCATAGATGCCAAATGAAGTGCAGGGAACATGGAATATTAGATTTAGTTATAATTTAGGCTATATAAAACTGTACGCCGGCTCTTAGATGTTTGAGGGAACTCACACATGCGGTACAAATCGTGTTCTGATTCTGCTCCTGCCGTAAAATCAGGAGCTGTAGCATCATTGTTTTCATCTCCTCATTTTCTGCATGGAGTTTTCCGAACTCCTTTTGAAAATCCATTGAACTTAAAATTTCGCCGATATATAGGAGCTACTTTCAAATAAATTGTATAGAACTTAAATATAGTCTACTGAGCAAAATCCAAATATCTAGGCTACCGAGAAGCGAGCGGGTGAGTCCTAAGGTGAAGATGCATCAAGTGATCTGAAATGACGATTTTCGCCCATAATGGTGACCTCCCCATTATGACGTAGGGGCGCAGACAGCAGACACCGGTTGCACCAACTCTTTGCTACGACTGCTCCTAACTGCTAAGTTGGTCTTTGTTAAGACCAGTCTTTAGAATTGAATTTAGGTGGGTAACAGAACACCAACTGAATTTACGACTTAACTACTCCCTGTCTTAGCGATGCGCGTTCATGTGGATGATGCCAGTTTTTGCCGTCTTATAGGGCGACCACGCCCCCCTTCGGAGGAAACAGCGGTAAAAGTGACTGGAGGAAACAGCGGTAAAAATGACTGGAGGCCAATGTGTGATGGAGCTTGGAAGTTGCGCCGCCATATCTTACTCGATAAATAAATAAAGTTCACATAATTAGTTCCTTTCTTGGTATTTTCTGGATATGGAATAAGCAAAGGAGACACGATATAGATATCACTTTATCTTTATTAGAGTTAAGATCACAATGGAAACATGTAGTAGGCTAGCTAAGTTAGGCTATGCCAGAACACTAACAGTAAATGGCTGGTAGGAGGTTAACCTACTGTAAACAGCTATGTACAGCATGACTGAAAGCACCATAAAACACTAATGGAAAGGGATACAATCCCAAATAACGTTAATCAACCAACCATGTTGATGCTAGGAATGCAGTGACAGGAAGAAAGGCAATTATATATCCAATGTAACATTAGCTTAGCGTTATTATGCACACAAACATATTGGGCTAGATACCTAATGTTATTCAAAGTGTTTCAAAGTATGTCTGATTAGGAAAGTACAATAAGTTGTTTACAAAAGGTGTTATCCATGAATGATACCCCCCTTGAAATTCTCACAGTTGTTTACAGCGCAAACCACTATCATCCTCATGCTTGTTGTTAGCAAGCTAGCACTTGTTTTAGCTAGAGACACCAATTGACCATGTAAGGGGGGGCAGGTTGCTACACAGTGCTTACATTTTGACCTTAAGCCTGCTTATGTTATTCAAAGTGTTTCAAAGTATATCTGATTAGGAAAGTACAATAAGCTGTTAACAAAAGGTGTTATCCATGAATGATACACCCCTTTAAATTCTCACAGTTGTTTACAGTGCAAACTACATTGCTATCATTCTCATGATTGTTGTTAGCAAGCTAGCACTTGTTTTAGCTAGAGACACTTGACCATGTAAGGGGAGGAGAGAGAGAGAGGGGGAAGAGAATAAGAGAAGATCGTCAGGTGGTGGCTTTAGAAAATGCAAGCTTCTGCTTATTCATAAGGCAGCAGTGTTGTTAGGTTCCGCAGGGTCCTCCTAAAGGTGAAATTCCCCTGAAAATTCATATAGGCATTTCCAGTGAGAAATAAGATTTGGTGTGGAAAGTAGGAGGGAAAGCAATCTAACTTATGTTTCCCGTAAATCTTTTTCAAGAAAATGTAAATAATTTACTGTTTCCAACTGATAATGCTAAAACATCATCAAAGCTGGGTTGTTTCTTAACCAATGACTTCAAGGACTTTGCTTTCTTGTCACCACGAGTATGTTGGCTATTAAAAATAATAAACATTTTGGTTCGACCTCTTTGCACTTGATTTTCAGGTTATCAAAATGAGTGTTCATTACTGTTTATTGTTTTGAAAGTTTTATAAAGTTGAATCAGCGCAGACAAACACATTTTTTCATTTTTGTTTCTTTATTTTATGTGGGAAACGGATGTGCATTTGCGTATCTCTGCAGCACTGCCCTGTGTGTGTGTGTGTGTGTTTTGTCACACATGGTGGTGTTGTGTGTGTGTCTGTGACCCCGTGGGTGCGGTCTCGCCCTGGCTCTGATGTCCACTTCAACGCAAAGGTCTGCCGGGGAAAAAAACAGCACATTACCAAGACAATTTACACTGTATGTTCACAGATTAAACAATACTGAATAGCTAGTCACTTTGATAAATAAATGTAAAGTAAAAGTGTTTAGTGTTTATGGTGTCCGGTGATGTTTCCAGTCCACCTTTTCTGGCATTTGTTAATAAAGTCCTTCATGCGGATTTGATCACTCAGAGGGGCGAACCTTTCCACCATCTTGATGAGGTCGGGATGGGAGGCCACTACAGACAGAATGTTACGGGCCTGATTCCTGTTTCAGACACAAAATACATCAGCACCTATTGATTCACTGACTCATTAGTTTATGATGTATAAGCATATAAGTATTATGGCTTTAACATCATTTTGATGGTACACTGACTTATAATTGGAAAAATGGCATGTTTGTCATTGCCTCTGGCCCTCCTAAAAGATCTCATATCTCATATATGTAATGTAACTTATGTAGTCTAGGTGAACCCTGCCAAATCTATGTTTGAATTTGCTCAGCAGATTCTCAGAGACTTTGGAATTGAGTTAACAACTAAATATAAAACATTTGTTTACAGGAAAGCTGTGTCAATGGAGATTTGATAATCAGTCAGGTGTCAGCCAGGCTATAACTTTTGTGGACACTACTGGAAAGTGAATATTAAATCCCAAATTCTTCACTATATTTTAGCTGTAAACACACTATTTCAATGCCATGCACTGACAGATAATTACATTCAGTATTGCTGTATGACATGAGATGACTTTTGGATACCTCATAATAGAACAGAAACTGTTGCTGATTGGCTAATTTAGAAACATTTACTTTTATGAATTGAACTGACACTTTTATACAGAGCCAATAAGTAAATGATAAGGAAACATAGAGAAATAGGGCTCCCGACCTGACTTCCAGTGCGTTGTCAAGGGCCAAGCAGCTGGCAGTATGGATGAAGCGGGCAGTCAGGTCGTTTTTGCCGGACAGGAGACGAGCTGCCCCTATGACCTCCGTCACTTTCTCCAGGTGCCGTGCAGTGCTCTTCCTCACGGCTGTATGTTTGTGACTAAGAAGAAGCAGAGAACCAATGAGTCACACCAGGAGAATGGATAAGCCAGAGATCCAGGGGAGACAAGGAGACAGAACCAGGAGAAACAGCTGAGACACAGAAACGACAGACAAACTAGGTGAGTAACAACCAGTGTTGGGCAAGTTACTTCAAAAGCGTAATGCATTATTTATTACTTGTTACTGTCATCTCAAAGTAATTTGTTACATTACAATATTACTGTCTTTGAATTGTAAGGCATTACACTACGTTTACATTACTTTCACCAAAATAACAGGAAATATGGATTTGGTGTTCTCAATAGATCTTCATGTGTTCAATGCAGCTCATTACACGGCAGGAGGTGATGTGGTATGGCATAATGACTGAGCTAGGCTTAAGGCTAACAAAAGAACAATATAACGGTTGCAGTTATGGCTCATGGGACAATGTAGGCCCCAAAGGCCAAAGGTCACTCACAACTTAATATAGTAAAATATAGCCATGGTGAAATTGTATGTTGACTTTAAATGGTTCTCATCATTGCTAGTTGCATTTCCTTCCACTTACAGTGGTGTAGACTTAATGCAAATAGTTTGAGAATAATGGCTATTCTCACTGCTTGAAATGAGAAGTATAGCCTAACCATGTTAGATCTGTTGCATGAATGGCAGAGATAACTCAAATTCCCTTTCTACAGTCATCTAAACAATGCAATCAAATTCCAGGACCAGCATAGATGACTTTATTTTAATTCTTGGATAATCTTCTCTGGTGCCAATTGAGCATTTCTCAATTTTGGATTAAAAAGCAAAGTAACTTCAGTTACTGAGAATTGTACCGAGTAAAATATTGCTGAAATTGTATTGGTAATGCCTTACATTACTGCATTACAGCAAAAAGCAATGCATTACTGTAATTACATTACTTTTTTAATGCATTACTCCCAACACTGGTAACAACTGATACAGACAACTACATAGCCAGGTAACACAGAGAAAGTTGAGAAGCACTAGAAAGCAATTAACCAGTACAACCCTGCTCTCTTTTTCTCTCTGCCCCTAACCTGAGCCCTCCGTTGATGAGAGCGTTCATGCTGCGGATGGGGTTGGTGTTATACACCATGTACCCCAGGGCCAGATCCATGTCCTTCATGAAGCTGCTGGACTCTCCAGCCTTCGGCAGCAGTGTCCGGGCTGCGCCCTCGGCCTCCGCATCCATGTCCTGCCCCAGGTGAGCAAACAGGTGGGCCAGCGTCACCATGGCAGCATGGGACACCACTGAGCGCAGGTTCTTCACCTGGTTGGGAGGAGGGAATTAGAATGACAGCTTGCACCGCTTTGACTTGTATAGAATACTGACAAAGTTAACATCATTTCTTTGGTAGCATCATTAAGGCATTTCAATAGATATTGCCTAGTTTGAAACAAGACAAAAGATACAACATGTGCTCCAGAATGTTTTCCAGCAGAGAGCCTCTCACCTCTTGATTGACGGCCAGACAAACATCATGCAGCCTGGGCAGCAGCACGTTGGCGTGGTGCTGAGCCAGAGACCTGATGGAGATCAGGGCCTCGATCTTCTTCCCCCTGCAGCAGCACCAACAACACACTCACATCAGAGGAACATGGTAATACATGGACTTGGTTCAAGTATTCTATCTCCAGCTACTTACCAACTCTTGCCATGTAAATCCTATGTGTTAACATAGCCTAGACTATCTACTCTAAAGGCATGCTGTTCTTTTAACATCAATATCTCAGCATAGTCTAATCTATCTTAGCTAAAAGCCTACGATTTGTCTGGATAGCGTAACAGCATAGCCTATCTTGGCAAAAAGCCTAATATATCAGTCTAGACTATTTAAGCTATACTCCCACCAGTCATCGTCGCTGAGCACTGTAAAGGCCTGCAGGAGGGCCTGCTCGGGACAGGACAGTGGGCGCAGTTTGGCCAACTCTGGCAGATTCTTGGCCGGCTGGGTCTTGCTTGTATGCCTCGCCTCAGTCACTTTCCTCTTCTTCACCTCCTTATGCTCCCTCGTTTCTTCCTGCCTCCCTGCCAGAGACTCAACAGACTTTTGCTCTGGGAGGTCAAAGGTCAAATATGTTTGTCTGAAATCCTGTCTACATTTGCCTTGGCAAACAACTTTGTTATTTGAATTGATATCTGCACTGATATTTAATTAGGCTAATAAAGACTGAGTCAATATATTCTTCTGTGTGTGAGAGACAGAGAGAGAGAGAGAGAGAGAGAGAGAGAGAGAGAGAGAGAGAGAGAGAGAGAGAGAGAGAGAGAGAGAAAGAGTATAAGAGAGACTACTCACCTGTCACAGCAGTGACCCCATTGAGTGATATGGTGTTCTTGAGACGGGGTAGTCTACTCTGGAACTGTCTGTGGCTGGTTGTCTTTGGGGGGGCGGGGATAGCAGGGGCAATGGGCGAATTGAGGAAGGGCAGAGTACGGGGCGCCGGCGGGGTCCTGCGAGGACTGAGGCTGCCCACAGAGCAGCCTGTCTGGTCCGAGGCCTTGGCATCATTGAGACTGGCAAGTTTGATCTCCTCAGCGAGTTCCAGGACCTCCTGCAGGAGTTCCTTGCGAGCCTGGCGCTCCCTCTGCTGAGCGCTCAGGGGTCTCAGCGTAGACCTCACAGACCGCTGCAGCTGGTGGTGGGGGGATGCAGGGGGTATGGGGGCTAGCAGCTTCCGTTGGCCAGGTGCCGCACTGGCATGCAAGGGCTGGGGTGGGCCCAAACGCGTTGTGGAATCGTGGGGCAAGGTCAGAAGATGAGGCTGCAGAGAGGCAAGAGGCAACATGTCATCAAACATGGCCACCATCTACACCCTCTGACACACAACTGCCCAACCGCCATGCTGCGTTTGAAATCTTCACGGTTTCACTATAATGCACTATTTAGTAAATAACTAAGGCATCATTATATTATTACATTATTAATGATATCATAATAACATTACAAAGTAGCTGTATGAACAATATCATAATTTGTTCTAATACCTCTATGGTAACCACTAACCCAAAAAGTGTGACTGATAGTCAGATTTGACCAAAGCTGTATCCTTTCAACTTTGACCTGGAAAGTCACTTCATAGATGCCCATCATCAAAACATACTTAAACATTGACCTTTACCCTTTCAGCATAGATGCCAAATGAAGTGCAGGGAACATGGAATATTAGATTTAGTTATAATTTAGGCTATATAAAACTGTACGCCGGCTCTTAGATGTTTGAGGGAACTCACACATGCGGTACAAATCGTGTTCTGATTCTGCTCCTGCCGTAAAATCAGGAGCTGTAGCATCATTGTTTTCATCTCCTCATTTTCTGCATGGAGTTTTCCGAACTCCTTTTGAAAATCCATTGAACTTAAAATTTCGCCGATATATAGGAGCTACTTTCAAATAAATTGTATAGAACTTAAATATAGTCTACTGAGCAAAATCCAAATATCTAGGCTACCGAGAAGCGAGCGGGTGAGTCCTAAGGTGAAGATGCATCAAGTGATCTGAAATGACGATTTTCGCCCATAATGGTGACCTCCCCATTATGACGTAGGGGCGCAGACAGCAGACACCGGTTGCACCAACTCTTTGCTACGACTGCTCCTAACTGCTAAGTTGGTCTTTGTTAAGACCAGTCTTTAGAATTGAATTTAGGTGGGTAACAGAACACCAACTGAATTTACGACTTAACTACTCCCTGTCTTAGCGATGCGCGTTCATGTGGATGATGCCAGTTTTTGCCGTCTTATAGGGCGACCACGCCCCCCTTCGGAGGAAACAGCGGTAAAAGTGACTGGAGGAAACAGCGGTAAAAATGACTGGAGGCCAATGTGTGATGGAGCTTGGAAGTTGCGCCGCCATATCTTACTCGATAAATAAATAAAGTTCACATAATTAGTTCCTTTCTTGGTATTTTCTGGATATGGAATAAGCAAAGGAGACACGATATAGATATCACTTTATCTTTATTAGAGTTAAGATCACAATGGAAACATGTAGTAGGCTAGCTAAGTTAGGCTATGCCAGAACACTAACAGTAAATGGCTGGTAGGAGGTTAACCTACTGTAAACAGCTATGTACAGCATGACTGAAAGCACCATAAAACACTAATGGAAAGGGATACAATCCCAAATAACGTTAATCAACCAACCATGTTGATGCTAGGAATGCAGTGACAGGAAGAAAGGCAATTATATATCCAATGTAACATTAGCTTAGCGTTATTATGCACACAAACATATTGGGCTAGATACCTAATGTTATTCAAAGTGTTTCAAAGTATGTCTGATTAGGAAAGTACAATAAGTTGTTTACAAAAGGTGTTATCCATGAATGATACCCCCCTTGAAATTCTCACAGTTGTTTACAGCGCAAACCACTATCATCCTCATGCTTGTTGTTAGCAAGCTAGCACTTGTTTTAGCTAGAGACACCAATTGACCATGTAAGGGGGGGCAGGTTGCTACACAGTGCTTACATTTTGACCTTAAGCCTGCTTATGTTATTCAAAGTGTTTCAAAGTATATCTGATTAGGAAAGTACAATAAGCTGTTAACAAAAGGTGTTATCCATGAATGATACACCCCTTTAAATTCTCACAGTTGTTTACAGTGCAAACTACATTGCTATCATTCTCATGATTGTTGTTAGCAAGCTAGCACTTGTTTTAGCTAGAGACACTTGACCATGTAAGGGGAGGAGAGAGAGAGAGGGGGAAGAGAATAAGAGAAGATCGTCAGGTGGTGGCTTTAGAAAATGCAAGCTTCTGCTTATTCATAAGGCAGCAGTGTTGTTAGGTTCCGCAGGGTCCTCCTAAAGGTGAAATTCCCCTGAAAATTCATATAGGCATTTCCAGTGAGAAATAAGATTTGGTGTGGAAAGTAGGAGGGAAAGCAATCTAACTTATGTTTCCCGTAAATCTTTTTCAAGAAAATGTAAATAATTTACTGTTTCCAACTGATAATGCTAAAACATCATCAAAGCTGGGTTGTTTCTTAACCAATGACTTCAAGGACTTTGCTTTCTTGTCACCACGAGTATGTTGGCTATTAAAAATAATAAACATTTTGGTTCGACCTCTTTGCACTTGATTTTCAGGTTATCAAAATGAGTGTTCATTACTGTTTATTGTTTTGAAAGTTTTATAAAGTTGAATCAGCGCAGACAAACACATTTTTTCATTTTTGTTTCTTTATTTTATGTGGGAAACGGATGTGCATTTGCGTATCTCTGCAGCACTGCCCTGTGTGTGTGTGTGTGTGTTTTGTCACACATGGTGGTGTTGTGTGTGTGTCTGTGACCCCGTGGGTGCGGTCTCGCCCTGGCTCTGATGTCCACTTCAACGCAAAGGTCTGCCGGGGAAAAAAACAGCACATTACCAAGACAATTTACACTGTATGTTCACAGATTAAACAATACTGAATAGCTAGTCACTTTGATAAATAAATGTAAAGTAAAAGTGTTTAGTGTTTATGGTGTCCGGTGATGTTTCCAGTCCACCTTTTCTGGCATTTGTTAATAAAGTCCTTCATGCGGATTTGATCACTCAGAGGGGCGAACCTTTCCACCATCTTGATGAGGTCGGGATGGGAGGCCACTACAGACAGAATGTTACGGGCCTGATTCCTGTTTCAGACACAAAATACATCAGCACCTATTGATTCACTGACTCATTAGTTTATGATGTATAAGCATATAAGTATTATGGCTTTAACATCATTTTGATGGTACACTGACTTATAATTGGAAAAATGGCATGTTTGTCATTGCCTCTGGCCCTCCTAAAAGATCTCATATCTCATATATGTAATGTAACTTATGTAGTCTAGGTGAACCCTGCCAAATCTATGTTTGAATTTGCTCAGCAGATTCTCAGAGACTTTGGAATTGAGTTAACAACTAAATATAAAACATTTGTTTACAGGAAAGCTGTGTCAATGGAGATTTGATAATCAGTCAGGTGTCAGCCAGGCTATAACTTTTGTGGACACTACTGGAAAGTGAATATTAAATCCCAAATTCTTCACTATATTTTAGCTGTAAACACACTATTTCAATGCCATGCACTGACAGATAATTACATTCAGTATTGCTGTATGACATGAGATGACTTTTGGATACCTCATAATAGAACAGAAACTGTTGCTGATTGGCTAATTTAGAAACATTTACTTTTATGAATTGAACTGACACTTTTATACAGAGCCAATAAGTAAATGATAAGGAAACATAGAGAAATAGGGCTCCCGACCTGACTTCCAGTGCGTTGTCAAGGGCCAAGCAGCTGGCAGTATGGATGAAGCGGGCAGTCAGGTTGTTTTTGCCGGACAGGAGACGAGCTGCCCCTATGACCTCCGTCACTTTCTCCAGGTGCCGTGCAGTGCTCTTCCTCACGGCTGTATGTTTGTGACTAAGAAGAAGCAGAGAACCAATGAGTCACACCAGGAGAATGGATAAGCCAGAGATCCAGGGGAGACAAGGAGACAGAACCAGGAGAAACAGCTGAGACACAGAAACGACAGACAAACTAGGTGAGTAACAACCAGTGTTGGGCAAGTTACTTCAAAAGCGTAATGCATTATTTATTACTTGTTACTGTCATCTCAAAGTAATTTGTTACATTACAATATTACTGTCTTTGAATTGTAAGGCATTACACTACGTTTACATTACTTTCACCAAAATAACAGGAAATATGGATTTGGTGTTCTCAATAGATCTTCATGTGTTCAATGCAGCTCATTACACGGCAGGAGGTGATGTGGTATGGCATAATGACTGAGCTAGGCTTAAGGCTAACAAAAGAACAATATAACGGTTGCAGTTATGGCTCATGGGACAATGTAGGCCCCAAAGGCCAAAGGTCACTCACAACTTAATATAGTAAAATATAGCCATGGTGAAATTGTATGTTGACTTTAAATGGTTCTCATCATTGCTAGTTGCATTTCCTTCCACTTACAGTGGTGTAGACTTAATGCAAATAGTTTGAGAATAATGGCTATTCTCACTGCTTGAAATGAGAAGTATAGCCTAACCATGTTAGATCTGTTGCATGAATGGCAGAGATAACTCAAATTCCCTTTCTACAGTCATCTAAACAATGCAATCAAATTCCAGGACCAGCATAGATGACTTTTTTTTAATTCTTGGATAATCTTCTCTGGTGCCAATTGAGCATTTCTCAATTTTGGATTAAAAAGCAAAGTAACTTCAGTTACTGAGAATTGTACCGAGTAAAATATTGCTGAAATTGTATTGGTAATGCCTTACATTACTGCATTACAGCAAAAAGCAATGCATTACTGTAATTACATTACTTTTTTAATGCATTACTCCCAACACTGGTAACAACTGATACAGACAACTACATAGCCAGGTAACACAGAGAAAGTTGAGAAGCACTAGAAAGCAATTAACCAGTACAACCCTGCTCTCTTTTTCTCTCTGCCCCTAACCTGAGCCCTCCGTTGATGAGAGCGTTCATGCTGCGGATGGGGTTGGTGTTATACACCATGTACCCCAGGGCCAGATCCATGTCCTTCATGAAGCTGCTGGACTCTCCAGCCTTCGGCAGCAGTGTCCGGGCTGCGCCCTCGGCCTCCGCATCCATGTCCTGCCCCAGGTGAGCAAACAGGTGGGCCAGCGTCACCATGGCAGCATGGGACACCACTGAGCGCAGGTTCTTCACCTGGTTGGGAGGAGGGAATTAGAATGACAGCTTGCACCGCTTTGACTTGTATAGAATACTGACAAAGTTAACATCATTTCTTTGGTAGCATCATTAAGGCATTTCAATAGATATTGCCTAGTTTGAAACAAGACAAAAGATACAACATGTGCTCCAGAATGTTTTCCAGCAGAGAGCCTCTCACCTCTTGATTGACGGCCAGACAAACATCATGCAGCCTGGGCAGCAGCACGTTGGCGTGGTGCTGAGCCAGAGACCTGATGGAGATCAGGGCCTCGATCTTCTTCCCCCTGCAGCAGCACCAACAACACACTCACATCAGAGGAACATGGTAATACATGGACTTGGTTCAAGTATTCTATCTCCAGCTACTTAGCAACTCTTGCCATGTAAATCCTATGTGTTAACATAGCCTAGACTATCTACTCTAAAGGCATGCTGTTCTTTTAACATCAATATCTCAGCATAGTCTAATCTATCTTAGCTAAAAGCCTACGATTTGTCTGGATAGCGTAACAGCATAGCCTATCTTGGCAAAAAGCCTAATATATCAGTCTAGACTATTTAAGCTATACTCCCACCAGTCATCGTCGCTGAGCACTGTAAAGGCCTGCAGGAGGGCCTGCTCGGGACAGGACAGTGGGCGCAGTTTGGCCAACTCTGGCAGATTCTTGGCCGGCTGGGTCTTGCTTGTATGCCTCGCCTCAGTCACTTTCCTCTTCTTCACCTCCTTATGCTCCCTCGTTTCTTCCTGCCTCCCTGCCAGAGACTCAACAGACTTTTGCTCTGGGAGGTCAAAGGTCAAATATGTTTGTCTGAAATCCTGTCTACATTTGCCTTGGCAAACAACTTTGTTATTTGAATTGATATCTGCACTGATATTTAATTAGGCTAATAAAGACTGAGTCAATATATTCTTCTGTGTGTGAGAGAGAGAGAGAGAGAAAGAGAGAGAGAGAAAGAGTATAAGAGAGACTACTCACCTTTCACAGCAGTGACCCCATTGAGTGATATGGTGTTCTTGAGACGGGGTAGTCTACTCTGGAACTGTCTGTGGCTGGTTGTCTTTGGGGGGGCGGGGATAGCAGGGGCAATGGGCGAATTGAGGAAGGGCAGAGTACGGGGCGCCGGCGGGGTCCTGCGAGGACTGAGGCTGCCCACAGAGCAGCCTGTCTGGTCCGAGGCCTTGGCATCATTGAGACTGGCAAGTTTGATCTCCTCAGCGAGTTCCAGGACCTCCTGCAGGAGTTCCTTGCGAGCCTGGCGCTCGTTCTGCTGAGCGCTCAGGGGTCTCAGCGTAGACCTCACAGATCGCTGCAGCTGGTGGTGGGGGGATGCAGGGGGTATGGGGGCTAACAGCTTCCGTTGGCCAGGTGCCGCACTGGCATGCAAGGGCTGGGGTGGGCCCAAACGCGTTGTGGAATCGTGGGGCAAGGTCAGAAGATGAGGCTGCAGAGAGGCAAGAGGCAACATGTCATCAAACATGGCCACCATCTACACCCTCTGACACACAACTGCCCAACCGCCATGCTGCGTTTGAAATCTTCACGGTTTCACTATAATGCACTATTTAGTAAATAACTAAGGCATCATTATATTATTACATTATTAATGATATCATAATAACATTACAAAGTAGCTGTATGAACAATATCATAATTTGTTCTAATACCTCTATGGTAACCACTAACCCAAAAAGTGTGACTGATAGTCAGATTTGACCAAAGCTGTATCCTTTCAACTTTGACCTGGAAAGGTCACTTCATAGATGCCCATCATCAAAACATACTTAAACATTGACCTTTACCCTTTCAGCATAGATGCCAAATGAAGTGCAGGGAACATGGAATATTAGATTTAGTTATAATTTAGGCTATATAAAACTGTACGCCGGCTCTTAGATGTTTGAGGGAACTCACACATGCGGTACAAATCGTGTTCTGATTCTGCTCCTGCCGTAAAATCAGGAGCTGTAGCATCATTGTTTTCATCTCCTCATTTTCTGCATGGAGTTTTCCGAACTCCTTTTGAAAATCCATTGAACTTAAAATTTCGCCGATATATAGGAGCTACTTTCAAATAAATTGTATAGAACTTAAATATAGTCTACTGAGCAAAATCCAAATATCTAGGCTACCGAGAAGCGAGCGGGTGAGTCCTAAGGTGAAGATGCATCAAGTGATCTGAAATGACGATTTTCGCCCATAATGGTGACCTCCCCATTATGACGTAGGGGCGCAGACAGCAGACACCGGTTGCACCAACTCTTTGCTACGACTGCTCCTAACTGCTACGTTGGTCTTTGTTAAGACCAGTCTTTAGAATTGAATTTAGGTGGGTAACAGAACACCAACTGAATTTACGACTTAACTACTCCCTCTCTTAGCGATGCGCGTTCATGTGGATGATGCCAGTTTTTGCCGTCTTATAGGGCGACCACGCCCCCCTTCGGAGGAAACAGCGGTAAAAGTGACTGGAGGAAACAGCGGTAAAAGTGACTGGAGGCCAATGTGTGATGGAGCTTGGAAGTTGCGCCGCCATATCTTACTCGATAAATAAATAAAGTTCACATAATTAGTTCCTTTCTTGGTATTTTCTGGATATGGAATAAGCAAAGGAGACGCGATATAGATATCACTTTATCTTTATTAGAGTTAAGATCACAATGGAAACATGTAGTAGGCTAGCTAAGTTAGGCTATGGCAGAACACTAACAGTAAATGGCTGGTAGGAGGTTAACCTACTGTAAACAGCTATGTACAGTATGACTGAAAGCGCCATAAAACACTAATGGAAAGGGATACAATCCCAAATAACGTTAATCAACCAACCATGTTGATGCTAGGAATGCAGTGACAGGAAGAAAGGCAATTATATATCCAATGTAACATTAGCTTAGCGTTATTATGCACACAAACATATTGGGCTAGATACCTAATGTTATTCAAAGTGTTTCAAAGTATGTCTGATTAGGAAAGTACAATAAGCTGTTTACAAAAGGTGTTATCCATGAATGATACCCCCCTTGAAATTCTCACAGTTGTTTACAGCACAAACTACTATCATCCTCATGCTTGTTGTTAGCAAGCTAGCACTTGTTTTAGCTAGAGACACCAATTGACCATGTAAGGGGGGGGGGGGGGGGGGGGCAGATTGCTACACAGTGCTTACATTTTGACCTTAAGCCTGCTTATGTTATTCAAAGTGTTTCAAAGTATATCTGATTAGGAAAGTACAATAAGCTGTTAACAAAAGGTGTTATCCATGAATGATACACCCCTTTAAATTCTCACAGTTGTTTACAGTGCAAACTACATTGCTATCATTCTCATGATTGTTGTTAGCAAGCTAGCACTTGTTTTAGCTAGAGACACTTGACCATGTAAGGGGAGGAGAGAGAGAGAGGGGGAAGAGAATAAGAGAAGATCGTCAGGTGGTGGCTTTAGAAAATGCAAGCTTCTGCTTATTCATAAGGCAGCAGTGTTGTTAGGTTCCGCAGGGTCCTCCTAAAGGTGAAATTCCCCTGAAAATTCATATAGGCATTTCCAGTGAGAAATAAGATTTGGTGTGGAAAGTAGGAGGGAAAGCAATCTAACTTATGTTTCCCGTAAATCTTTTTCAAGAAAATGTAAATAATTTACTGTTTCCAACTGATAATGCTAAAACATCATCAAAGCTGGGTTGTTTCTTAACCAATGACTTCAAGGACTTTGCTTTCTTGTCACCACGAGTATGTTGGCTATTAAAAATAATAAACATTTTGGTTCGACCTCTTTGCACTTGATTTTCAGGTTATCAAAATGAGTGTTCATTACTGTTTATTGTTTTGAAAGTTTTATAAAGTTGAATCAGCGCAGACAAACACATTTTTTCATTTTTGTTTCTTTATTTTATGTGGGAAACGGATGTGCATTTGCGTATCTCTGCAGCACTGCCCTGTGTGTGTGTGTGTGTGTTTTGTCACACATGGTGGTGTTGTGTGTGTGTCTGTGACCCCGTGGGTGCGGTCTCGCCCTGGCTCTGATGTCCACTTCAACGCAAAGGTCTGCCGGGGAAAAAAACAGCACATTACCAAGACAATTTACACTGTATGTTCACAGATTAAACAATACTGAATAGCTAGTCACTTTGATAAATAAATGTAAAGTAAAAGTGTTTAGTGTTTATGGTGTCCGGTGATGTTTCCAGTCCACCTTTTCTGGCATTTGTTAATAAAGTCCTTCATGCGGATTTGATCACTCAGAGGGGCGAACCTTTCCACCATCTTGATGAGGTCGGGATGGGAGGCCACTACAGACAGAATGTTACGGGCCTGATTCCTGTTTCAGACACAAAATACATCAGCACCTATTGATTCACTGACTCATTAGTTTATGATGTATAAGCATATAAGTATTATGGCTTTAACATCATTTTGATGGTACACTGACTTATAATTGGAAAAATGGCATGTTTGTCATTGCCTCTGGCCCTCCTAAAAGATCTCATATCTCATATATGTAATGTAACTTATGTAGTCTAGGTGAACCCTGCCAAATCTATGTTTGAATTTGCTCAGCAGATTCTCAGAGACTTTGGAATTGAGTTAACAACTAAATATAAAACATTTGTTTACAGGAAAGCTGTGTCAATGGAGATTTGATAATCAGTCAGGTGTCAGCCAGGCTATAACTTTTGTGGACACTACTGGAAAGTGAATATTAAATCCCAAATTCTTCACTATATTTTAGCTGTAAACACACTATTTCAATGCCATGCACTGACAGATAATTACATTCAGTATTGCTGTATGACATGAGATGACTTTTGGATACCTCATAATAGAACAGAAACTGTTGCTGATTGGCTAATTTAGAAACATTTACTTTTATGAATTGAACTGACACTTTTATACAGAGCCAATAAGTAAATGATAAGGAAACATAGAGAAATAGGGCTCCCGACCTGACTTCCAGTGCGTTGTCAAGGGCCAAGCAGCTGGCAGTATGGATGAAGCGGGCAGTCAGGTCGTTTTTGCCGGACAGGAGACGAGCTGCCCCTATGACCTCCGTCACTTTCTCCAGGTGCCGTGCAGTGCTCTTCCTCACGGCTGTATGTTTGTGACTAAGAAGAAGCAGAGAACCAATGAGTCACACCAGGAGAATGGATAAGCCAGAGATCCAGGGGAGACAAGGAGACAGAACCAGGAGAAACAGCTGAGACACAGAAACGACAGACAAACTAGGTGAGTAACAACCAGTGTTGGGCAAGTTACTTCAAAAGCGTAATGCATTATTTATTACTTGTTACTGTCATCTCAAAGTAATTTGTTACATTACAATATTACTGTCTTTGAATTGTAAGGCATTACACTACGTTTACATTACTTTCACCAAAATAACAGGAAATATGGATTTGGTGTTCTCAATAGATCTTCATGTGTTCAATGCAGCTCATTACACGGCAGGAGGTGATGTGGTATGGCATAATGACTGAGCTAGGCTTAAGGCTAACAAAAGAACAATATAACGGTTGCAGTTATGGCTCATGGGACAATGTAGGCCCCAAAGGCCAAAGGTCACTCACAACTTAATATAGTAAAATATAGCCATGGTGAAATTGTATGTTGACTTTAAATGGTTCTCATCATTGCTAGTTGCCTTTCCTTCCACTTACAGTGGTGTAGACTTAATGCAAATAGTTTGAGAATAATGGCTATTCTCACTGCTTGAAATGAGAAGTATAGCCTAACCATGTTAGATCTGTTGCATGAATGGCAGAGATAACTCAAATTCCCTTTCTACAGTCATCTAAACAATGCAATCAAATTCCAGGACCAGCATAGATGACTTTTTTTTAATTCTTGGATAATCTTCTCTGGTGCCAATTGAGCATTTCTCAATTTTGGATTAAAAAGCAAAGTAACTTCAGTTACTGAGAATTGTACCGAGTAAAATATTGCTGAAATTGTATTGGTAATGCCTTACATTACTGCATTACAGCAAAAAGCAATGCATTACTGTAATTACATTACTTTTTTAATGCATTACTCCCAACACTGGTAACAACTGATACAGACAACTACATAGCCAGGTAACACAGAGAAAGTTGAGAAGCACTAGAAAGCAATTAACCAGTACAACCCTGCTCTCTTTTTCTCTCTGCCCCTAACCTGAGCCCTCCGTTGATGAGAGCGTTCATGCTGCGGATGGGGTTGGTGTTATACACCATGTACCCCAGGGCCAGATCCATGTCCTTCATGAAGCTGCTGGACTCTCCAGCCTTCGGCAGCAGTGTCCGGGCTGCGCCCTCGGCCTCCGCATCCATGTCCTGCCCCAGGTGAGCAAACAGGTGGGCCAGCGTCACCATGGCAGCATGGGACACCACTGAGCGCAGGTTCTTCACCTGGTTGGGAGGAGGGAATTAGAATGACAGCTTGCACCGCTTTGACTTGTATAGAATACTGACAAAGTTAACATCATTTCTTTGGTAGCATCATTAAGGCATTTCAATAGATATTGCCTAGTTTGAAACAAGACAAAAGATACAACATGTGCTCCAGAATGTTTTCCAGCAGAGAGCCTCTCACCTCTTGATTGACGGCCAGACAAACATCATGCAGCCTGGGCAGCAGCACGTTGGCGTGGTGCTGAGCCAGAGACCTGATGGAGATCAGGGCCTCGATCTTCTTCCCCCTGCAGCAGCACCAACAACACACTCACATCAGAGGAACATGGTAATACATGGACTTGGTTCAAGTATTCTATCTCCAGCTACTTAGCAACTCTTGCCATGTAAATCCTATGTGTTAACATAGCCTAGACTATCTACTCTAAAGGCATGCTGTTCTTTTAACATCAATATCTCAGCATAGTCTAATCTATCTTAGCTAAAAGCCTACGATTTGTCTGGATAGCGTAACAGCATAGCCTATCTTGGCAAAAAGCCTAATATATCAGTCTAGACTATTTAAGCTATACTCCCACCAGTCATCGTCGCTGAGCACTGTAAAGGCCTGCAGGAGGGCCTGCTCGGGACAGGACAGTGGGCGCAGTTTGGCCAACTCTGGCAGATTCTTGGCCGGCTGGGTCTTGCTTGTATGCCTCGCCTCAGTCACTTTCCTCTTCTTCACCTCCTTATGCTCCCTCGTTTCTTCCTGCCTCCCTGCCAGAGACTCAACAGACTTTTGCTCTGGGAGGTCAAAGGTCAAATATGTTTGTCTGAAATCCTGTCTACATTTGCCTTGGCAAACAACTTTGTTATTTGAATTGATATCTGCACTGATATTTAATTAGGCTAATAAAGACTGAGTCAATATATTCTTCTGTGTGTGAGAGAGAGAGAGAGAGAAAGAGAGAGAAAGAGAGAGAGAGAAAGAGTATAAGAGAGACTACTCACCTTTCACAGCAGTGACCCCATTGAGTGATATGGTGTTCTTGAGACGGGGTAGTCTACTCTGGAACTGTCTGTGGCTGGTTGTCTTTGGGGGGGCGGGGATAGCAGGGGCAATGGGCGAATTGAGGAAGGGCAGAGTACGGGGCGCCGGCGGGGTCCTGCGAGGACTGAGGCTGCCCACAGAGCAGCCTGTCTGGTCCGAGGCCTTGGCATCATTGAGACTGGCAAGTTTGATCTCCTCAGCGAGTTCCAGGACCTCCTGCAGGAGTTCCTTGCGAGCCTGGCGCTCGTTCTGCTGAGTGCTCAGGGGTCTCAGCGTAGACCTCACAGATCGCTGCAGCTGGTGGTGGGGGGATGCAGGGGGTATGGGGGCTAGCAGCTTCCGTTGGCCAGGTGCCGCACTGGCATGCAAGGGCTGGGGTGGGCCCAAACGCGTTGTGGAATCGTGGGGCAAGGTCAGAAGATGAGGCTGCAGAGAGGCAAGAGGCAACATGTCATCAAACATGGCCACCATCTACACCCTCTGACACACAACTGCCCAACCGCCATGCTGCGTTTGAAATCTTCACGGTTTCACTATAATGCACTATTTAGTAAATAACTAAGGCATCATTATATTATTACATTATTAATGATATCATAATAACATTACAAAGTAGCTGTATGAACAATATCATAATTTGTTCTAATACCTCTATGGTAACCACTAACCCAAAAAGTGTGACTGATAGTCAGATTTGACCAAAGCTGTATCCTTTCAACTTTGACCTGGAAAGGTCACTTCATAGATGCCCATCATCAAAACATACTTAAACATTGACCTTTACCCTTTCAGCATAGATGCCAAATGAAGTGCAGGGAACATGGAATATTAGATTTAGTTATAATTTAGGCTATATAAAACTGTACGCCGGCTCTTAGATGTTTGAGGGAACTCACACATGCGGTACAAATCGTGTTCTGATTCTGCTCCTGCCGTAAAATCAGGAGCTGTAGCATCATTGTTTTCATCTCCTCATTTTCTGCATGGAGTTTTCCGAACTCCTTTTGAAAATCCATTGAACTTAAAATTTCGCCGATATATAGGAGCTACTTTCAAATAAATTGTATAGAACTTAAATATAGTCTACTGAGCAAAATCCAAATATCTAGGCTACCGAGAAGCGAGCGGGTGAGTCCTAAGGTGAAGATGCATCAAGTGATCTGAAATGACGATTTTCGCCCATAATGGTGACCTCCCCATTATGACGTAGGGGCGCAGACAGCAGACACCGGTTGCACCAACTCTTTGCTACGACTGCTCCTAACTGCTACGTTGGTCTTTGTTAAGACCAGTCTTTAGAATTGAATTTAGGTGGGTAACAGAACACCAACTGAATTTACGACTTAACTACTCCCTCTCTTAGCGATGCGCGTTCATGTGGATGATGCCAGTTTTTGCCGTCTTATAGGGCGACCACGCCCCCCTTCGGAGGAAACAGCGGTAAAAGTGACTGGAGGAAACAGCGGTAAAAGTGACTGGAGGCCAATGTGTGATGGAGCTTGGAAGTTGCGCCGCCATATCTTACTCGATAAATAAATAAAGTTCACATAATTAGTTCCTTTCTTGGTATTTTCTGGATATGGAATAAGCAAAGGAGACGCGATATAGATATCACTTTATCTTTATTAGAGTTAAGATCACAATGGAAACATGTAGTAGGCTAGCTAAGTTAGGCTATGGCAGAACACTAACAGTAAATGGCTGGTAGGAGGTTAACCTACTGTAAACAGCTATGTACAGTATGACTGAAAGCGCCATAAAACACTAATGGAAAGGGATACAATCCCAAATAACGTTAATCAACCAACCATGTTGATGCTAGGAATGCAGTGACAGGAAGAAAGGCAATTATATATCCAATGTAACATTAGCTTAGCGTTATTATGCACACAAACATATTGGGCTAGATACCTAATGTTATTCAAAGTGTTTCAAAGTATGTCTGATTAGGAAAGTACAATAAGCTGTTTACAAAAGGTGTTATCCATGAATGATACCCCCCTTGAAATTCTCACAGTTGTTTACAGCACAAACTACTATCATCCTCATGCTTGTTGTTAGCAAGCTAGCACTTGTTTTAGCTAGAGACACCAATTGACCATGTAAGGGGGGGGCAGATTGCTACACAGTGCTTACATTTTGACCTTAAGCCTGCTTATGTTATTCAAAGTGTTTCAAAGTATATCTGATTAGGAAAGTACAATAAGCTGTTAACAAAAGGTGTTATCCATGAATGATACACCCCTTTAAATTCTCACAGTTGTTTACAGTGCAAACTACATTGCTATCATTCTCATGATTGTTGTTAGCAAGCTAGCACTTGTTTTAGCTAGAGACACTTGACCATGTAAGGGGAGGAGAGAGAGAGAGGGGGAAGAGAATAAGAGAAGATCGTCAGGTGGTGGCTTTAGAAAATGCAAGCTTCTGCTTATTCATAAGGCAGCAGTGTTGTTAGGTTCCGCAGGGTCCTCCTAAAGGTGAAATTCCCCTGAAAATTCATATAGGCATTTCCAGTGAGAAATAAGATTTGGTGTGGAAAGTAGGAGGGAAAGCAATCTAACTTATGTTTCCCGTAAATCTTTTTCAAGAAAATGTAAATAATTTACTGTTTCCAACTGATAATGCTAAAACATCATCAAAGCTGGGTTGTTTCTTAACCAATGACTTCAAGGACTTTGCTTTCTTGTCACCACGAGTATGTTGGCTATTAAAAATAATAAACATTTTGGTTCGACCTCTTTGCACTTGATTTTCAGGTTATCAAAATGAGTGTTCATTACTGTTTATTGTTTTGAAAGTTTTACAAAGTTGAATCAGCGCAGACAAACACATTTTTTCATTTTTGTTTCTTTATTTTATGTGGGAAACGGATGTGCATTTGCGTATCTCTGCAGCACTGCCCTGTGTGTGTGTGTGTGTGTTTTGTCACACATGGTGGTGTTGTGTGTGTGTCTGTGACCCCGTGGGTGCGGTCTCGCCCTGGCTCTGATGTCCACTTCAACGCAAAGGTCTGCCGGGGAAAAAAACAGCACATTACCAAGACAATTTACACTGTATGTTCACAGATTAAACAATACTGAATAGCTAGTCACTTTGATAAATAAATGTAAAGTAAAAGTGTTTAGTGTTTATGGTGTCCGGTGATGTTTCCAGTCCACCTTTTCTGGCATTTGTTAATAAAGTCCTTCATGCGGATTTGATCACTCAGAGGGGCGAACCTTTCCACCATCTTGATGAGGTCGGGATGGGAGGCCACTACAGACAGAATGTTACGGGCCTGATTCCTGTTTCAGACACAAAATACATCAGCACCTATTGATTCACTGACTCATTAGTTTATGATGTATAAGCATATAAGTATTATGGCTTTAACATCATTTTGATGGTACACTGACTTATAATTGGAAAAATGGCATGTTTGTCATTGCCTCTGGCCCTCCTAAAAGATCTCATATCTCATATATGTAATGTAACTTATGTAGTCTAGGTGAACCCTGCCAAATCTATGTTTGAATTTGCTCAGCAGATTCTCAGAGACTTTGGAATTGAGTTAACAACTAAATATAAAACATTTGTTTACAGGAAAGCTGTGTCAATGGAGATTTGATAATCAGTCAGGTGTCAGCCAGGCTATAACTTTTGTGGACACTACTGGAAAGTGAATATTAAATCCCAAATTCTTCACTATATTTTAGCTGTAAACACACTATTTCAATGCCATGCACTGACAGATAATTACATTCAGTATTGCTGTATGACATGAGATGACTTTTGGATACCTCATAATAGAACAGAAACTGTTGCTGATTGGCTAATTTAGAAACATTTACTTTTATGAATTGAACTGACACTTTTATACAGAGCCAATAAGTAAATGATAAGGAAACATAGAGAAATAGGGCTCCCGACCTGACTTCCAGTGCGTTGTCAAGGGCCAAGCAGCTGGCAGTATGGATGAAGCGGGCAGTCAGGTCGTTTTTGCCGGACAGGAGACGAGCTGCCCCTATGACCTCCGTCACTTTCTCCAGGTGCCGTGCAGTGCTCTTCCTCACGGCTGTATGTTTGTGACTAAGAAGAAGCAGAGAACCAATGAGTCACACCAGGAGAATGGATAAGCCAGAGATCCAGGGGAGACAAGGAGACAGAACCAGGAGAAACAGCTGAGACACAGAAACGACAGACAAACTAGGTGAGTAACAACCAGTGTTGGGCAAGTTACTTCAAAAGCGTAATGCATTATTTATTACTTGTTACTGTCATCTCAAAGTAATTTGTTACATTACAATATTACTGTCTTTGAATTGTAAGGCATTACACTACGTTTACATTACTTTCACCAAAATAACAGGAAATATGGATTTGGTGTTCTCAATAGATCTTCATGTGTTCAATGCAGCTCATTACACGGCAGGAGGTGATGTGGTATGGCATAATGACTGAGCTAGGCTTAAGGCTAACAAAAGAACAATATAACGGTTGCAGTTATGGCTCATGGGACAATGTAGGCCCCAAAGGCCAAAGGTCACTCACAACTTAATATAGTAAAATATAGCCATGGTGAAATTGTATGTTGACTTTAAATGGTTCTCATCATTGCTAGTTGCCTTTCCTTCCACTTACAGTGGTGTAGACTTAATGCAAATAGTTTGAGAATAATGGCTATTCTCACTGCTTGAAATGAGAAGTATAGCCTAACCATGTTAGATCTGTTGCATGAATGGCAGAGATAACTCAAATTCCCTTTCTACAGTCATCTAAACAATGCAATCAAATTCCAGGACCAGCATAGATGACTTTTTTTTAATTCTTGGATAATCTTCTCTGGTGCCAATTGAGCATTTCTCAATTTTGGATTAAAAAGTAAAGTAACTTCAGTTACTGAGAATTGTACCGAGTAAAATATTACTGAAATTGTATTGGTAATGCCTTACATTACTGCATTACAGCAAAAAGCAATGCATTACTGTAATTACATTACTTTTTTAATGCATTACTCCCAACACTGGTAACAACTGATACAGACAACTACATAGCCAGGTAACACAGAGAAAGTTGAGAAGCACTAGAAAGCAATTAACCAGTACAACCCTGCTCTCTTTTTCTCTCTGCCCCTAACCTGAGCCCTCCGTTGATGAGAGCGTTCATGCTGCGGATGGGGTTGGTGTTATACACCATGTACCCCAGGGCCAGATCCATGTCCTTCATGAAGCTGCTGGACTCTCCAGCCTTCGGCAGCAGTGTCCGGGCTGCGCCCTCGGCCTCCGCATCCATGTCCTGCCCCAGGTGAGCAAACAGGTGGGCCAGCGTCACCATGGCAGCATGGGACACCACTGAGCGCAGGTTCTTCACCTGGTTGGGAGGAGGGAATTAGAATGACAGCTTGCACCGCTTTGACTTGTATAGAATACTGACAAAGTTAACATCATTTCTTTGGTAGCATCATTAAGGCATTTCAATAGATATTGCCTAGTTTGAAACAAGACAAAAGATACAACATGTGCTCCAGAATGTTTTCCAGCAGAGAGCCTCTCACCTCTTGATTGACGGCCAGACAAACATCATGCAGCCTGGGCAGCAGCACGTTGGCGTGGTGCTGAGCCAGAGACCTGATGGAGATCAGGGCCTCGATCTTCTTCCCCCTGCAGCAGCACCAACAACACACTCACATCAGAGGAACATGGTAATACATGGACTTGGTTCAAGTATTCTATCTCCAGCTACTTAGCAACTCTTGCCATGTAAATCCTATGTGTTAACATAGCCTAGACTATCTACTCTAAAGGCATGCTGTTCTTTTAACATCAATATCTCAGCATAGTCTAATCTATCTTAGCTAAAAGCCTACGATTTGTCTGGATAGCGTAACAGCATAGCCTATCTTGGCAAAAAGCCTAATATATCAGTCTAGACTATTTAAGCTATACTCCCACCAGTCATCGTCGCTGAGCACTGTAAAGGCCTGCAGGAGGGCCTGCTCGGGACAGGACAGTGGGCGCAGTTTGGCCAACTCTGGCAGATTCTTGGCCGGCTGGGTCTTGCTTGTATGCCTCGCCTCAGTCACTTTCCTCTTCTTCACCTCCTTATGCTCCCTCGTTTCTTCCTGCCTCCCTGCCAGAGACTCAACAGACTTTTGCTCTGGGAGGTCAAAGGTCAAATATGTTTGTCTGAAATCCTGTCTACATTTGCCTTGGCAAACAACTTTGTTATTTGAATTGATATCTGCACTGATATTTAATTAGGCTAATAAAGACTGAGTCAATATATTCTTCTGTGTGTGAGAGAGAGAGAGAGAGAAAGAGAGAGAAAGAGAGAGAGAGAAAGAGTATAAGAGAGACTACTCACCTTTCACAGCAGTGACCCCATTGAGTGATATGGTGTTCTTGAGACGGGGTAGTCTACTCTGGAACTGTCTGTGGCTGGTTGTCTTTGGGGGGGCGGGGATAGCAGGGGCAATGGGCGAATTGAGGAAGGGCAGAGTACGGGGCGCCGGCGGGGTCCTGCGAGGACTGAGGCTGCCCACAGAGCAGCCTGTCTGGTCCGAGGCCTTGGCATCATTGAGACTGGCAAGTTTGATCTCCTCAGCGAGTTCCAGGACCTCCTGCAGGAGTTCCTTGCGAGCCTGGCGCTCGTTCTGCTGAGTGCTCAGGGGTCTCAGCGTAGACCTCACAGATCGCTGCAGCTGGTGGTGGGGGGATGCAGGGGGTATGGGGGCTAGCAGCTTCCGTTGGCCAGGTGCCGCACTGGCATGCAAGGGCTGGGGTGGGCCCAAACGCGTTGTGGAATCGTGGGGCAAGGTCAGAAGATGAGGCTGCAGAGAGGCAAGAGGCAACATGTCATCAAACATGGCCACCATCTACACCCTCTGACACACAACTGCCCAACCGCCATGCTGCGTTTGAAATCTTCACGGTTTCACTATAATGCACTATTTAGTAAATAACTAAGGCATCATTATATTATTACATTATTAATGATATCATAATAACATTACAAAGTAGCTGTATGAACAATATCATAATTTGTTCTAATACCTCTATGGTAACCACTAACCCAAAAAGTGTGACTGATAGTCAGATTTGACCAAAGCTGTATCCTTTCAACTTTGACCTGGAAAGGTCACTTCATAGATGCCCATCATCAAAACATACTTAAACATTGACCTTTACCCTTTCAGCATAGATGCCAAATGAAGTGCAGGGAACATGGAATATTAGATTTAGTTATAATTTAGGCTATATAAAACTGTACGCCGGCTCTTAGATGTTTGAGGGAACTCACACATGCGGTACAAATCGTGTTCTGATTCTGCTCCTGCCGTAAAATCAGGAGCTGTAGCATCATTGTTTTCATCTCCTCATTTTCTGCATGGAGTTTTCCGAACTCCTTTTGAAAATCCATTGAACTTAAAATTTCGCCGATATATAGGAGCTACTTTCAAATAAATTGTATAGAACTTAAATATAGTCTACTGAGCAAAATCCAAATATCTAGGCTACCGAGAAGCGAGCGGGTGAGTCCTAAGGTGAAGATGCATCAAGTGATCTGAAATGACGATTTTCGCCCATAATGGTGACCTCCCCATTATGACGTAGGGGCGCAGACAGCAGACACCGGTTGCACCAACTCTTTGCTACGACTGCTCCTAACTGCTACGTTGGTCTTTGTTAAGACCAGTCTTTAGAATTGAATTTAGGTGGGTAACAGAACACCAACTGAATTTACGACTTAACTACTCCCTCTCTTAGCGATGCGCGTTCATGTGGATGATGCCAGTTTTTGCCGTCTTATAGGGCGACCACGCCCCCCTTCGGAGGAAACAGCGGTAAAAGTGACTGGAGGAAACAGCGGTAAAAGTGACTGGAGGCCAATGTGTGATGGAGCTTGGAAGTTGCGCCGCCATATCTTACTCGATAAATAAATAAAGTTCACATAATTAGTTCCTTTCTTGGTATTTTCTGGATATGGAATAAGCAAAGGAGACGCGATATAGATATCACTTTATCTTTATTAGAGTTAAGATCACAATGGAAACATGTAGTAGGCTAGCTAAGTTAGGCTATGGCAGAACACTAACAGTAAATGGCTGGTAGGAGGTTAACCTACTGTAAACAGCTATGTACAGTATGACTGAAAGCGCCATAAAACACTAATGGAAAGGGATACAATCCCAAATAACGTTAATCAACCAACCATGTTGATGCTAGGAATGCAGTGACAGGAAGAAAGGCAATTATATATCCAATGTAACATTAGCTTAGCGTTATTATGCACACAAACATATTGGGCTAGATACCTAATGTTATTCAAAGTGTTTCAAAGTATGTCTGATTAGGAAAGTACAATAAGCTGTTTACAAAAGGTGTTATCCATGAATGATACCCCCCTTGAAATTCTCACAGTTGTTTACAGCACAAACTACTATCATCCTCATGCTTGTTGTTAGCAAGCTAGCACTTGTTTTAGCTAGAGACACCAATTGACCATGTAAGGGGGGGGCAGATTGCTACACAGTGCTTACATTTTGACCTTAAGCCTGCTTATGTTATTCAAAGTGTTTCAAAGTATATCTGATTAGGAAAGTACAATAAGCTGTTAACAAAAGGTGTTATCCATGAATGATACACCCCTTTAAATTCTCACAGTTGTTTACAGTGCAAACTACATTGCTATCATTCTCATGATTGTTGTTAGCAAGCTAGCACTTGTTTTAGCTAGAGACACTTGACCATGTAAGGGGAGGAGAGAGAGAGAGGGGGAAGAGAATAAGAGAAGATCGTCAGGTGGTGGCTTTAGAAAATGCAAGCTTCTGCTTATTCATAAGGCAGCAGTGTTGTTAGGTTCCGCAGGGTCCTCCTAAAGGTGAAATTCCCCTGAAAATTCATATAGGCATTTCCAGTGAGAAATAAGATTTGGTGTGGAAAGTAGGAGGGAAAGCAATCTAACTTATGTTTCCCGTAAATCTTTTTCAAGAAAATGTAAATAATTTACTGTTTCCAACTGATAATGCTAAAACATCATCAAAGCTGGGTTGTTTCTTAACCAATGACTTCAAGGACTTTGCTTTCTTGTCACCACGAGTATGTTGGCTATTAAAAATAATAAACATTTTGGTTCGACCTCTTTGCACTTGATTTTCAGGTTATCAAAATGAGTGTTCATTACTGTTTATTGTTTTGAAAGTTTTACAAAGTTGAATCAGCGCAGACAAACACATTTTTTCATTTTTGTTTCTTTATTTTATGTGGGAAACGGATGTGCATTTGCGTATCTCTGCAGCACTGCCCTGTGTGTGTGTGTGTGTGTTTTGTCACACATGGTGGTGTTGTGTGTGTGTCTGTGACCCCGTGGGTGCGGTCTCGCCCTGGCTCTGATGTCCACTTCAACGCAAAGGTCTGCCGGGGAAAAAAACAGCACATTACCAAGACAATTTACACTGTATGTTCACAGATTAAACAATACTGAATAGCTAGTCACTTTGATAAATAAATGTAAAGTAAAAGTGTTTAGTGTTTATGGTGTCCGGTGATGTTTCCAGTCCACCTTTTCTGGCATTTGTTAATAAAGTCCTTCATGCGGATTTGATCACTCAGAGGGGCGAACCTTTCCACCATCTTGATGAGGTCGGGATGGGAGGCCACTACAGACAGAATGTTACGGGCCTGATTCCTGTTTCAGACACAAAATACATCAGCACCTATTGATTCACTGACTCATTAGTTTATGATGTATAAGCATATAAGTATTATGGCTTTAACATCATTTTGATGGTACACTGACTTATAATTGGAAAAATGGCATGTTTGTCATTGCCTCTGGCCCTCCTAAAAGATCTCATATCTCATATATGTAATGTAACTTATGTAGTCTAGGTGAACCCTGCCAAATCTATGTTTGAATTTGCTCAGCAGATTCTCAGAGACTTTGGAATTGAGTTAACAACTAAATATAAAACATTTGTTTACAGGAAAGCTGTGTCAATGGAGATTTGATAATCAGTCAGGTGTCAGCCAGGCTATAACTTTTGTGGACACTACTGGAAAGTGAATATTAAATCCCAAATTCTTCACTATATTTTAGCTGTAAACACACTATTTCAATGCCATGCACTGACAGATAATTACATTCAGTATTGCTGTATGACATGAGATGACTTTTGGATACCTCATAATAGAACAGAAACTGTTGCTGATTGGCTAATTTAGAAACATTTACTTTTATGAATTGAACTGACACTTTTATACAGAGCCAATAAGTAAATGATAAGGAAACATAGAGAAATAGGGCTCCCGACCTGACTTCCAGTGCGTTGTCAAGGGCCAAGCAGCTGGCAGTATGGATGAAGCGGGCAGTCAGGTCGTTTTTGCCGGACAGGAGACGAGCTGCCCCTATGACCTCCGTCACTTTCTCCAGGTGCCGTGCAGTGCTCTTCCTCACGGCTGTATGTTTGTGACTAAGAAGAAGCAGAGAACCAATGAGTCACACCAGGAGAATGGATAAGCCAGAGATCCAGGGGAGACAAGGAGACAGAACCAGGAGAAACAGCTGAGACACAGAAACGACAGACAAACTAGGTGAGTAACAACCAGTGTTGGGCAAGTTACTTCAAAAGCGTAATGCATTATTTATTACTTGTTACTGTCATCTCAAAGTAATTTGTTACATTACAATATTACTGTCTTTGAATTGTAAGGCATTACACTACGTTTACATTACTTTCACCAAAATAACAGGAAATATGGATTTGGTGTTCTCAATAGATCTTCATGTGTTCAATGCAGCTCATTACACGGCAGGAGGTGATGTGGTATGGCATAATGACTGAGCTAGGCTTAAGGCTAACAAAAGAACAATATAACGGTTGCAGTTATGGCTCATGGGACAATGTAGGCCCCAAAGGCCAAAGGTCACTCACAACTTAATATAGTAAAATATAGCCATGGTGAAATTGTATGTTGACTTTAAATGGTTCTCATCATTGCTAGTTGCCTTTCCTTCCACTTACAGTGGTGTAGACTTAATGCAAATAGTTTGAGAATAATGGCTATTCTCACTGCTTGAAATGAGAAGTATAGCCTAACCATGTTAGATCTGTTGCATGAATGGCAGAGATAACTCAAATTCCCTTTCTACAGTCATCTAAACAATGCAATCAAATTCCAGGACCAGCATAGATGACTTTTTTTTAATTCTTGGATAATCTTCTCTGGTGCCAATTGAGCATTTCTCAATTTTGGATTAAAAAGTAAAGTAACTTCAGTTACTGAGAATTGTACCGAGTAAAATATTACTGAAATTGTATTGGTAATGCCTTACATTACTGCATTACAGCAAAAAGCAATGCATTACTGTAATTACATTACTTTTTTAATGCATTACTCCCAACACTGGTAACAACTGATACAGACAACTACATAGCCAGGTAACACAGAGAAAGTTGAGAAGCACTAGAAAGCAATTAACCAGTACAACCCTGCTCTCTTTTTCTCTCTGCCCCTAACCTGAGCCCTCCGTTGATGAGAGCGTTCATGCTGCGGATGGGGTTGGTGTTATACACCATGTACCCCAGGGCCAGATCCATGTCCTTCATGAAGCTGCTGGACTCTCCAGCCTTCGGCAGCAGTGTCCGGGCTGCGCCCTCGGCCTCCGCATCCATGTCCTGCCCCAGGTGAGCAAACAGGTGGGCCAGCGTCACCATGGCAGCATGGGACACCACTGAGCGCAGGTTCTTCACCTGGTTGGGAGGAGGGAATTAGAATGACAGCTTGCACCGCTTTGACTTGTATAGAATACTGACAAAGTTAACATCATTTCTTTGGTAGCATCATTAAGGCATTTCAATAGATATTGCCTAGTTTGAAACAAGACAAAAGATACAACATGTGCTCCAGAATGTTTTCCAGCAGAGAGCCTCTCACCTCTTGATTGACGGCCAGACAAACATCATGCAGCCTGGGCAGCAGCACGTTGGCGTGGTGCTGAGCCAGAGACCTGATGGAGATCAGGGCCTCGATCTTCTTCCCCCTGCAGCAGCACCAACAACACACTCACATCAGAGGAACATGGTAATACATGGACTTGGTTCAAGTATTCTATCTCCAGCTACTTAGCAACTCTTGCCATGTAAATCCTATGTGTTAACATAGCCTAGACTATCTACTCTAAAGGCATGCTGTTCTTTTAACATCAATATCTCAGCATAGTCTAATCTATCTTAGCTAAAAGCCTACGATTTGTCTGGATAGCGTAACAGCATAGCCTATCTTGGCAAAAAGCCTAATATATCAGTCTAGACTATTTAAGCTATACTCCCACCAGTCATCGTCGCTGAGCACTGTAAAGGCCTGCAGGAGGGCCTGCTCGGGACAGGACAGTGGGCGCAGTTTGGCCAACTCTGGCAGATTCTTGGCCGGCTGGGTCTTGCTTGTATGCCTCGCCTCAGTCACTTTCCTCTTCTTCACCTCCTTATGCTCCCTCGTTTCTTCCTGCCTCCCTGCCAGAGACTCAACAGACTTTTGCTCTGGGAGGTCAAAGGTCAAATATGTTTGTCTGAAATCCTGTCTACATTTGCCTTGGCAAACAACTTTGTTATTTGAATTGATATCTGCACTGATATTTAATTAGGCTAATAAAGACTGAGTCAATATATTCTTCTGTGTGTGAGAGAGAGAGAGAGAGAAAGAGAGAGAGAGAAAGAGTATAAGAGAGACTACTCACCTTTCACAGCAGTGACCCCATTGAGTGATATGGTGTTCTTGAGACGGGGTAGTCTACTCTGGAACTGTCTGTGGCTGGTTGTCTTTGGGGGGGCGGGGATAGCAGGGGCAATGGGCGAATTGAGGAAGGGCAGAGTACGGGGCGCCGGCGGGGTCCTGCGAGGACTGAGGCTGCCCACAGAGCAGCCTGTCTGGTCCGAGGCCTTAGCATCATTGAGACTGGCAAGTTTGATCTCCTCAGCGAGTTCCAGGACCTCCTGCAGGAGTTCCTTGCGAGCCTGGCGCTCGTTCTGCTGAGCGCTCAGGGGTCTCAGCGTAGACCTCACAGATCGCTGCAGCTGGTGGTGGGGGGATGCAGGGGGTATGGGGGCTAGCAGCTTCCGTTGGCCAGGTGCCGCACTGGCATGCAAGGGCTGGGGTGGGCCCAAACGCGTTGTGGAATCGTGGGGCAAGGTCAGAAGATGAGGCTGCAGAGAGGCAAGAGGCAACATGTCATCAAACATGGCCACCATCTACACCCTCTGACACACAACTGCCCAACCGCCATGCTGCGTTTGAAATCTTCACGGTTTCACTATAATGCACTATTTAGTAAATAACTAAGGCATCATTATATTATTACATTATTAATGATATCATAATAACATTACAAAGTAGCTGTATGAACAATATCATAATTTGTTCTAATACCTCTATGGTAACCACTAACCCAAAAAGTGTGACTGATAGTCAGATTTGACCAAAGCTGTATCCTTTCAACTTTGACCTGGAAAGGTCACTTCATAGATGCCCATCATCAAAACCATAGACTGTATATATAGAACTGGACAGTGTGCCGTCTGTTAAGAGTGATGCGAGCGCTAGTCCAGAGCCCCCTGGTGGCTGGTTGCAGTACAATGTGTAACTCCGCCCATCCCCATGTATTTCAATGGCCAAGTAGCCAACTTTCCGTGTCACTTTTCTCCCCTAAAACTATTTTTGTATCTACAACTTTTTATTCGAAAAAATAGTTTTGAAGATGCTTCAATACACACAATTTTTCTTTTCTCGCTGAAATTATTTTTTTTAATGTTATATTAACAAATCTAAAAAGGGCGTGTTTACACCTATGATTGACAGCTGGCTGGCTGCAGACACGACGCTTTGTCCATTATGTTTTAACGTCTAGGCTGCAGACGCTACCACGTCATCGCTCACTTATTTTAACGACACCTGATTTCGACACAATCTAACCTAAATAAGAGTTGCTGTTATTATCATTAGGCTATATCTTATCACAGTCTGACTAAATACAAAATTGATAGTCATACATTGTGTAGTTGTTTGTAAGAGACATCGTTGTTAGTTGTGACAGATTCTTTGTGAAAAAAGATATGTTCTGTTCTTTCGTAGATGCTAAGTATATTAGCTCATAGCATGCTACATCATGCTAGCATTAGCCAGTTGATAGGTAAAGTAAAAGGGCTCTGCTATATTGAAGTGACGTTAGCCATAGTCACCATCATTTACAGTCCTACTTGTTTCAAATGGTTTAACGTAACCAGTGATTGCCGCCATCATCGTTGCAACTTCATTTGAATACACTTAAGTCACTGGAGAAGGCGATGTTAAGTTTCATTAACGTTAACTCTTGCTTAGTTTTGCGAATGCCAATAAACGCCACCTAGCCTGCTAGGTCGACAACCTCGGTATGCCCATTTATGAATCAGCCCGACAAATAACGTTACTTGTGTTTTAGTGAACACATTATTGGACCATAGCTTAACGTGAGGAGGGATTCAAAGTTACAAATGCTTAGTATGCTCAGAACAGCGGTACCTGAAAATGCGTTAAGGTATCGTTGTTACCTGCGATTGCACTGCTGGAGAAGCATTTTGCATTGGTATGATTTGATCAGGTCTTGCCAGTGATGTGTAATCCTCCCGTAGACGTACATCATTTCAAAATAATACGTCTAAATTGAAAACTGTGACATCTCATTGATAGGCTCTCTCAATATGTCTGTAATCGTATGCCTCTACCACAGGCTTGCTAGTCAGAGAGGGTGCTCCATTATAAATCAAAAATGTAATATTGCAGCCTTCATGTCAGCTGTAAAAATATGAGAACATGGACCTACTACATCAGGATACTCCAAACATAAACTAAACATTTTACACAAAATCAGGAAGCTACTTTGCTGTTCAGTGTGTGATGTGTTTAAAGTGGTACTACGTTTAAAGAAACATTTTTATTCTTTGTTTCAAGTGCACAAGAAAATACCACATTATGATGATGGTTATGGTTACCCTTAACAAATACAAAACAATATAATACTTAAAACAGGGATCAATCAATAGCCTAATGAAATAAACAATGAAAATGAGGGGGGAAAGCAATAATAAATAATAATGCCCATTCAATCAATAATATAATAACAATAACATGGTAAGACTACATTAAGGAGAATATCAATAATAAACAAATGTCAAATTAATCAACAGCCTATAATGAAAATAAAACAGTACTACTGCATACAAACCATAATGTATAAGAAGTGCTTAAAAGACCAAAAACTATCACAAGAACGAAGAGCACTGGGCAACTCATTCCACCAACATGGAACCACTGAGGAAAAGAGTCTTGAATTTGACCTAGCGTTTAAGACTGGTTGACACAACAGACGCTCATCAGAAGACCGCAGTGGGTGGTTGGGGATGTATATCTTGATCATTGAATTAAAATAACAAGGAGCAGATCCAGTCAGTGTCCTATAGGCCAAAGTGAGAGATTTAAATTTAATTCTGGCTACTGTAGGGAGCCAATGGAGAGTAACTAGGAGAGGAGTTACGATGTGTCCTGTTTGGCTGATTGAAGACCGGTCATGTTGCAACATTCTGAATGATATATCCCACAAAAGAAATAAAAAAAAAACATTCAATATTGATTTAGTATCAACCAATAATTATTCTGATATTAATATTCTTGTAACGTCTACATCTTTGTGTAGACTACAGTTAAATACTTAAATACCTTAATATGGTATAGTCTACGTGATACACAGGACTACACAGTAAACCCATTTAAAAAGCATCATCTCAACATACCCATTTAAAATAGGCAAGGATACGTATTCAATAACATTTGGGGTTGCTCACAGTATACCCACCACTGCAACTAACTAACTACACTACACCACTGGTTAAATGGCGCATTGCAATTTACAATTTGTGTGATTTCAGGGGCATACAGAAAGTTTGGGTGACATCAATAAAGAAAATAGAAACAAAGGGATGTGTACAGCCTCAAGTATGAATGATGTCACATTAACAGAAGGTTCAGAGCAGCGGCAGACCTTTCTTGGTGCCACGCAAGTTATTGAAAGTCATGTGTTTTCAGAACGTAGTGGTGCTGTGCAATGTCCCATGTATAAGGGGCTTCAGGTTGATCCAGTGACGGTGGGTGATGTCAGGGAGATGGATGTCAGGGGACTTGGAGAAAGGAGGAGGACATGCCACCTCAGACCACCCCAGCCAAACCACTTCACGTAGGCATTCCCTTGCTTGCAGACTAATGTAGACCATGGAGACCACCTTGCCGCCACCTCCAGTACATTCAGCCATCTTACCTGCAAAAAGGAAAGTTACAATAAAGTTAGTCAGACAATTTTACAACATTACAAAGCATCTAATCAGGCACTCAACACCACTAGTAATACCAATTAATTAAATATATGTGTGCAATAAACTTCACAGCCTACCTAATGTTAACTACACATTTAAATATGCGGTGGGAATGTTATTAACTTGCGTCAGCTTGAAAAATAACGTTATCAGTATGACTGATCATGGACGTTAGATGACAAACTAAGGTCTTTCTCAAATGTTCACCGATATCCCTGGGAAGTGACTGGTTCTTGGCGTAGTGTTTAATGCAGGGGTTTCATTTATCGATCATTCACTTATGCGGTCTACAACTACTGACCTACCATCACAGAAGTAGCTCTAACAGAGGTGTCTGTCGTTAACGTTAGAAAAAATGCAACGCTGGCAAACTGGCTAGTACATTAACATGACGGGTTGATGAGGTCCATGCTTCACATTACGTTAACGTTAACTTGCGTTGCTTTATCACATCATATACTGTACTGACTGTCTAGTGTTATTAATCCCCATGTACAGTCAATGGTTACTCCATGTGGAGATGGCATACATTACGATTGAGATATTTGAAAACAGCAACAACTAATAAAACCAAGTATATCATGCATCGACTGTTACGGGAGCTGTGTGCTAATCTTCACTTCAACGACTAACTTAGCCTCCCGTTGACGGTAACGTTAATGTAGCTGCTAACGTTAGCATGTAATTCGCTGTCCGTATTTCTGTTGTTAGCTCATTAGTATTCACCATACTAAATTGTCACAGTCTATAATCAACATAATAAGCTCTCTTAGACGTATTTAAGAACAACAATAGACAAAAAAAAACTTTTCAGTTGATACGCAACACTTACCAGACAAGAACAAACCGATTGTTGTTTGTACTGTTTAACTCACAGCCGCAAAATTCATCCAGCCAGCTAGCCTTCGGCGCCGAGTCGACTTGCGTTGTGGGAAGGAGAAGGGGGCGGGTTTCACTTGACAAGGGGCGTGTTTAACTCGCTGAGTGGCAACTGAGTGGGCGTGCCTGACCGCGACTCCTCTTCACTGCGCATGCTTTAACTTCTGCTGCGCAGCCGCACTTCAAATTGGTTGCAAATTTTCCAAGATGGCGTCGCCTCGGCGGCTTCAATTCCATAGAACACTGCTGAATGCAACCACACTGTCCAGTTCTATATATACAGTCTATGATCAAAACATACTTAAACATTGACCTTTACCCTTTCAGCATAGATGCCAAATGAAGTGCAGGGAACATGGAATATTAGATTTAGTTATAATTTAGGCTATATAAAACTGTACGCCGGCTCTTAGATGTTTGAGGGAACTCACACATGCGGTACAAATCGTGTTCTGATTCTGCTCCTGCCGTAAAATCAGGAGCTGTAGCATCATTGTTTTCATCTCCTCATTTTCTGCATGGAGTTTTCCGAACTCCTTTTGAAAATCCATTGAACTTAAAATTTCGCCGATATATAGGAGCTACTTTCAAATAAATTGTATAGAACTTAAATATAGTCTACTGAGCAAAATCCAAATATCTAGGCTACCGAGAAGCGAGCGGGTGAGTCCTAAGGTGAAGATGCATCAAGTGATCTGAAATGACGATTTTCGCCCATAATGGTGACCTCCCCATTATGACGTAGGGGCGCAGACAGCAGACACCGGTTGCACCAACTCTTTGCTACGACTGCTCCTAACTGCTACGTTGGTCTTTGTTAAGACCAGTCTTTAGAATTGAATTTAGGTGGGTAACAGAACACCAACTGAATTTACGACTTAACTACTCCCTCTCTTAGCGATGCGCGTTCATGTGGATGATGCCAGTTTTTGCCGTCTTATAGGGCGACCACGCCCCCCTTCGGAGGAAACAGCGGTAAAAGTGACTGGAGGCCAATGTGTGATGGAGCTTGGAAGTTGCGCCGCCATATCTTACTCGATAAATAAATAAAGTTCACATAATTAGTTCCTTTCTTGGTATTTTCTGGATATGGAATAAGCAAAGGAGACGCGATATAGATATCACTTTATCTTTATTAGAGTTAAGATCACAATGGAAACATGTAGTAGGCTAGCTAAGTTAGGCTATGGCAGAACACTAACAGTAAATGGCTGGTAGGAGGTTAACCTACTGTAAACAGCTATGTACAGTATGACTGAAAGCGCCATAAAACACTAATGGAAAGGGATACAATCCCAAATAACGTTAATCAACCAACCATGTTGATGCTAGGAATGCAGTGACAGGAAGAAAGGCAATTATATATCCAATGTAACATTAGCTTAGCGTTATTATGCACACAAACATATTGGGCTAGATACCTAATGTTATTCAAAGTGTTTCAAAGTATGTCTGATTAGGAAAGTACAATAAGCTGTTTACAAAAGGTGTTATCCATGAATGATACCCCCCTTGAAATTCTCACAGTTGTTTACAGCACAAACTACTATCATCCTCATGCTTGTTGTTAGCAAGCTAGCACTTGTTTTAGCTAGAGACACCAATTGACCATGTAAGGGGGGGGGGGGGGCAGATTGCTACACAGTGCTTACATTTTGACCTTAAGCCTGCTTATGTTATTCAAAGTGTTTCAAAGTATATCTGATTAGGAAAGTACAATAAGCTGTTAACAAAAGGTGTTATCCATGAATGATACACCCCTTTAAATTCTCACAGTTGTTTACAGTGCAAACTACATTGCTATCATTCTCATGATTGTTGTTAGCAAGCTAGCACTTGTTTTAGCTAGAGACACTTGACCATGTAAGGGGAGGAGAGAGAGAGAGGGGGAAGAGAATAAGAGAAGATCGTCAGGTGGTGGCTTTAGAAAATGCAAGCTTCTGCTTATTCATAAGGCAGCAGTGTTGTTAGGTTCCGCAGGGTCCTCCTAAAGGTGAAATTCCCCTGAAAATTCATATAGGCATTTCCAGTGAGAAATAAGATTTGGTGTGGAAAGTAGGAGGGAAAGCAATCTAACTTATGTTTCCCGTAAATCTTTTTCAAGAAAATGTAAATAATTTACTGTTTCCAACTGATAATGCTAAAACATCATCAAAGCTGGGTTGTTTCTTAACCAATGACTTCAAGGACTTTGCTTTCTTGTCACCACGAGTATGTTGGCTATTAAAAATAATAAACATTTTGGTTCGACCTCTTTGCACTTGATTTTCAGGTTATCAAAATGAGTGTTCATTACTGTTTATTGTTTTGAAAGTTTTATAAAGTTGAATCAGCGCAGACAAACACATTTTTTCATTTTTGTTTCTTTATTTTATGTGGGAAACGGATGTGCATTTGCGTATCTCTGCAGCACTGCCCTGTGTGTGTGTGTGTGTGTTTTGTCACACATGGTGGTGTTGTGTGTGTGTCTGTGACCCCGTGGGTGCGGTCTCGCCCTGGCTCTGATGTCCACTTCAACGCAAAGGTCTGCCGGGGAAAAAAACAGCACATTACCAAGACAATTTACACTGTATGTTCACAGATTAAACAATACTGAATAGCTAGTCACTTTGATAAATAAATGTAAAGTAAAAGTGTTTAGTGTTTATGGTGTCCGGTGATGTTTCCAGTCCACCTTTTCTGGCATTTGTTAATAAAGTCCTTCATGCGGATTTGATCACTCAGAGGGGCGAACCTTTCCACCATCTTGATGAGGTCGGGATGGGAGGCCACTACAGACAGAATGTTACGGGCCTGATTCCTGTTTCAGACACAAAATACATCAGCACCTATTGATTCACTGACTCATTAGTTTATGATGTATAAGCATATAAGTATTATGGCTTTAACATCATTTTGATGGTACACTGACTTATAATTGGAAAAATGGCATGTTTGTCATTGCCTCTGGCCCTCCTAAAAGATCTCATATCTCATATATGTAATGTAACTTATGTAGTCTAGGTGAACCCTGCCAAATCTATGTTTGAATTTGCTCAGCAGATTCTCAGAGACTTTGGAATTGAGTTAACAACTAAATATAAAACATTTGTTTACAGGAAAGCTGTGTCAATGGAGATTTGATAATCAGTCAGGTGTCAGCCAGGCTATAACTTTTGTGGACACTACTGGAAAGTGAATATTAAATCCCAAATTCTTCACTATATTTTAGCTGTAAACACACTATTTCAATGCCATGCACTGACAGATAATTACATTCAGTATTGCTGTATGACATGAGATGACTTTTGGATACCTCATAATAGAACAGAAACTGTTGCTGATTGGCTAATTTAGAAACATTTACTTTTATGAATTGAACTGACACTTTTATACAGAGCCAATAAGTAAATGATAAGGAAACATAGAGAAATAGGGCTCCCGACCTGACTTCCAGTGCGTTGTCAAGGGCCAAGCAGCTGGCAGTATGGATGAAGCGGGCAGTCAGGTCGTTTTTGCCGGACAGGAGACGAGCTGCCCCTATGACCTCCGTCACTTTCTCCAGGTGCCGTGCAGTGCTCTTCCTCACGGCTGTATGTTTGTGACTAAGAAGAAGCAGAGAACCAATGAGTCACACCAGGAGAATGGATAAGCCAGAGATCCAGGGGAGACAAGGAGACAGAACCAGGAGAAACAGCTGAGACACAGAAACGACAGACAAACTAGGTGAGTAACAACCAGTGTTGGGCAAGTTACTTCAAAAGCGTAATGCATTATTTATTACTTGTTACTGTCATCTCAAAGTAATTTGTTACATTACAATATTACTGTCTTTGAATTGTAAGGCATTACACTACGTTTACATTACTTTCACCAAAATAACAGGAAATATGGATTTGGTGTTCTCAATAGATCTTCATGTGTTCAATGCAGCTCATTACACGGCAGGAGGTGATGTGGTATGGCATAATGACTGAGCTAGGCTTAAGGCTAACAAAAGAACAATATAACGGTTGCAGTTATGGCTCATGGGACAATGTAGGCCCCAAAGGCCAAAGGTCACTCACAACTTAATATAGTAAAATATAGCCATGGTGAAATTGTATGTTGACTTTAAATGGTTCTCATCATTGCTAGTTGCCTTTCCTTCCACTTACAGTGGTGTAGACTTAATGCAAATAGTTTGAGAATAATGGCTATTCTCACTGCTTGAAATGAGAAGTATAGCCTAACCATGTTAGATCTGTTGCATGAATGGCAGAGATAACTCAAATTCCCTTTCTACAGTCATCTAAACAATGCAATCAAATTCCAGGACCAGCATAGATGACTTTTTTTTAATTCTTGGATAATCTTCTCTGGTGCCAATTGAGCATTTCTCAATTTTGGATTAAAAAGCAAAGTAACTTCAGTTACTGAGAATTGTACCGAGTAAAATATTGCTGAAATTGTATTGGTAATGCCTTACATTACTGCATTACAGCAAAAAGCAATGCATTACTGTAATTACATTACTTTTTTAATGCATTACTCCCAACACTGGTAACAACTGATACAGACAACTACATAGCCAGGTAACACAGAGAAAGTTGAGAAGCACTAGAAAGCAATTAACCAGTACAACCCTGCTCTCTTTTTCTCTCTGCCCCTAACCTGAGCCCTCCGTTGATGAGAGCGTTCATGCTGCGGATGGGGTTGGTGTTATACACCATGTACCCCAGGGCCAGATCCATGTCCTTCATGAAGCTGCTGGACTCTCCAGCCTTCGGCAGCAGTGTCCGGGCTGCGCCCTCGGCCTCCGCATCCATGTCCTGCCCCAGGTGAGCAAACAGGTGGGCCAGCGTCACCATGGCAGCATGGGACACCACTGAGCGCAGGTTCTTCACCTGGTTGGGAGGAGGGAATTAGAATGACAGCTTGCACCGCTTTGACTTGTATAGAATACTGACAAAGTTAACATCATTTCTTTGGTAGCATCATTAAGGCATTTCAATAGATATTGCCTAGTTTGAAACAAGACAAAAGATACAACATGTGCTCCAGAATGTTTTCCAGCAGAGAGCCTCTCACCTCTTGATTGACGGCCAGACAAACATCATGCAGCCTGGGCAGCAGCACGTTGGCGTGGTGCTGAGCCAGAGACCTGATGGAGATCAGGGCCTCGATCTTCTTCCCCCTGCAGCAGCACCAACAACACACTCACATCAGAGGAACATGGTAATACATGGACTTGGTTCAAGTATTCTATCTCCAGCTACTTAGCAACTCTTGCCATGTAAATCCTATGTGTTAACATAGCCTAGACTATCTACTCTAAAGGCATGCTGTTCTTTTAACATCAATATCTCAGCATAGTCTAATCTATCTTAGCTAAAAGCCTACGATTTGTCTGGATAGCGTAACAGCATAGCCTATCTTGGCAAAAAGCCTAATATATCAGTCTAGACTATTTAAGCTATACTCCCACCAGTCATCGTCGCTGAGCACTGTAAAGGCCTGCAGGAGGGCCTGCTCGGGACAGGACAGTGGGCGCAGTTTGGCCAACTCTGGCAGATTCTTGGCCGGCTGGGTCTTGCTTGTATGCCTCGCCTCAGTCACTTTCCTCTTCTTCACCTCCTTATGCTCCCTCGTTTCTTCCTGCCTCCCTGCCAGAGACTCAACAGACTTTTGCTCTGGGAGGTCAAAGGTCAAATATGTTTGTCTGAAATCCTGTCTACATTTGCCTTGGCAAACAACTTTGTTATTTGAATTGATATCTGCACTGATATTTAATTAGGCTAATAAAGACTGAGTCAATATATTCTTCTGTGTGTGAGAGAGAGAGAGAGAGAAAGAGAGAGAGAGAAAGAGTATAAGAGAGACTACTCACCTTTCACAGCAGTGACCCCATTGAGTGATATGGTGTTCTTGAGACGGGGTAGTCTACTCTGGAACTGTCTGTGGCTGGTTGTCTTTGGGGGGGCGGGGATAGCAGGGGCAATGGGCGAATTGAGGAAGGGCAGAGTACGGGGCGCCGGCGGGGTCCTGCGAGGACTGAGGCTGCCCACAGAGCAGCCTGTCTGGTCCGAGGCCTTGGCATCATTGAGACTGGCAAGTTTGATCTCCTCAGCGAGTTCCAGGACCTCCTGCAGGAGTTCCTTGCGAGCCTGGCGCTCGTTCTGCTGAGCGCTCAGGGGTCTCAGCGTAGACCTCACAGATCGCTGCAGCTGGTGGTGGGGGGATGCAGGGGGTATGGGGGCTAGCAGCTTCCGTTGGCCAGGTGCCGCACTGGCATGCAAGGGCTGGGGTGGGCCCAAACGCGTTGTGGAATCGTGGGGCAAGGTCAGAAGATGAGGCTGCAGAGAGGCAAGAGGCAACATGTCATCAAACATGGCCACCATCTACACCCTCTGACACACAACTGCCCAACCGCCATGCTGCGTTTGAAATCTTCACGGTTTCACTATAATGCACTATTTAGTAAATAACTAAGGCATCATTATATTATTACATTATTAATGATATCATAATAACATTACAAAGTAGCTGTATGAACAATATCATAATTTGTTCTAATACCTCTATGGTAACCACTAACCCAAAAAGTGTGACTGATAGTCAGATTTGACCAAAGCTGTATCCTTTCAACTTTGACCTGGAAAGGTCACTTCATAGATGCCCATCATCAAAACATACTTAAACATTGACCTTTACCCTTTCAGCATAGATGCCAAATGAAGTGCAGGGAACATGGAATATTAGATTTAGTTATAATTTAGGCTATATAAAACTGTACGCCGGCTCTTAGATGTTTGAGGGAACTCACACATGCGGTACAAATCGTGTTCTGATTCTGCTCCTGCCGTAAAATCAGGAGCTGTAGCATCATTGTTTTCATCTCCTCATTTTCTGCATGGAGTTTTCCGAACTCCTTTTGAAAATCCATTGAACTTAAAATTTCGCCGATATATAGGAGCTACTTTCAAATAAATTGTATAGAACTTAAATATAGTCTACTGAGCAAAATCCAAATATCTAGGCTACCGAGAAGCGAGCGGGTGAGTCCTAAGGTGAAGATGCATCAAGTGATCTGAAATGACGATTTTCGCCCATAATGGTGACCTCCCCATTATGACGTAGGGGCGCAGACAGCAGACACCGGTTGCACCAACTCTTTGCTACGACTGCTCCTAACTGCTACGTTGGTCTTTGTTAAGACCAGTCTTTAGAATTGAATTTAGGTGGGTAACAGAACACCAACTGAATTTACGACTTAACTACTCCCTCTCTTAGCGATGCGCGTTCATGTGGATGATGCCAGTTTTTGCCGTCTTATAGGGCGACCACGCCCCCCTTCGGAGGAAACAGCAGGTAAAAGTGACTGGAGGAAACAGCGGTAAAAGTGACTGGAGGCCAATGTGTGATGGAGCTTGGAAGTTGCGCCGCCATATCTTACTCGATAAATAAATAAAGTTCACATAATTAGTTCCTTTCTTGGTATTTTCTGGATATGGAATAAGCAAAGGAGACGCGATATAGATATCACTTTATCTTTATTAGAGTTAAGATCACAATGGAAACATGTAGTAGGCTAGCTAAGTTAGGCTATGGCAGAACACTAACAGTAAATGGCTGGTAGGAGGTTAACCTACTGTAAACAGCTATGTACAGTATGACTGAAAGCGCCATAAAACACTAATGGAAAGGGATACAATCCCAAATAACGTTAATCAACCAACCATGTTGATGCTAGGAATGCAGTGACAGGAAGAAAGGCAATTATATATCCAATGTAACATTAGCTTAGCGTTATTATGCACACAAACATATTGGGCTAGATACCTAATGTTATTCAAAGTGTTTCAAAGTATGTCTGATTAGGAAAGTACAATAAGCTGTTTACAAAAGGTGTTATCCATGAATGATACCCCCCTTGAAATTCTCACAGTTGTTTACAGCACAAACTACTATCATCCTCATGCTTGTTGTTAGCAAGCTAGCACTTGTTTTAGCTAGAGACACCAATTGACCATGTAAGGGGGGGGGGGGGGGGCAGATTGCTACACAGTGCTTACATTTTGACCTTAAGCCTGCTTATGTTATTCAAAGTGTTTCAAAGTATATCTGATTAGGAAAGTACAATAAGCTGTTAACAAAAGGTGTTATCCATGAATGATACACCCCTTTAAATTCTCACAGTTGTTTACAGTGCAAACTACATTGCTATCATTCTCATGATTGTTGTTAGCAAGCTAGCACTTGTTTTAGCTAGAGACACTTGACCATGTAAGGGGAGGAGAGAGAGAGAGGGGGAAGAGAATAAGAGAAGATCGTCAGGTGGTGGCTTTAGAAAATGCAAGCTTCTGCTTATTCATAAGGCAGCAGTGTTGTTAGGTTCCGCAGGGTCCTCCTAAAGGTGAAATTCCCCTGAAAATTCATATAGGCATTTCCAGTGAGAAATAAGATTTGGTGTGGAAAGTAGGAGGGAAAGCAATCTAACTTATGTTTCCCGTAAATCTTTTTCAAGAAAATGTAAATAATTTACTGTTTCCAACTGATAATGCTAAAACATCATCAAAGCTGGGTTGTTTCTTAACCAATGACTTCAAGGACTTTGCTTTCTTGTCACCACGAGTATGTTGGCTATTAAAAATAATAAACATTTTGGTTCGACCTCTTTGCACTTGATTTTCAGGTTATCAAAATGAGTGTTCATTACTGTTTATTGTTTTGAAAGTTTTATAAAGTTGAATCAGCGCAGACAAACACATTTTTTCATTTTTGTTTCTTTATTTTATGTGGGAAACGGATGTGCATTTGCGTATCTCTGCAGCACTGCCCTGTGTGTGTGTGTGTGTGTTTTGTCACACATGGTGGTGTTGTGTGTGTGTCTGTGACCCCGTGGGTGCGGTCTCGCCCTGGCTCTGATGTCCACTTCAACGCAAAGGTCTGCCGGGGAAAAAAACAGCACATTACCAAGACAATTTACACTGTATGTTCACAGATTAAACAATACTGAATAGCTAGTCACTTTGATAAATAAATGTAAAGTAAAAGTGTTTAGTGTTTATGGTGTCCGGTGATGTTTCCAGTCCACCTTTTCTGGCATTTGTTAATAAAGTCCTTCATGCGGATTTGATCACTCAGAGGGGCGAACCTTTCCACCATCTTGATGAGGTCGGGATGGGAGGCCACTACAGACAGAATGTTACGGGCCTGATTCCTGTTTCAGACACAAAATACATCAGCACCTATTGATTCACTGACTCATTAGTTTATGATGTATAAGCATATAAGTATTATGGCTTTAACATCATTTTGATGGTACACTGACTTATAATTGGAAAAATGGCATGTTTGTCATTGCCTCTGGCCCTCCTAAAAGATCTCATATCTCATATATGTAATGTAACTTATGTAGTCTAGGTGAACCCTGCCAAATCTATGTTTGAATTTGCTCAGCAGATTCTCAGAGACTTTGGAATTGAGTTAACAACTAAATATAAAACATTTGTTTACAGGAAAGCTGTGTCAATGGAGATTTGATAATCAGTCAGGTGTCAGCCAGGCTATAACTTTTGTGGACACTACTGGAAAGTGAATATTAAATCCCAAATTCTTCACTATATTTTAGCTGTAAACACACTATTTCAATGCCATGCACTGACAGATAATTACATTCAGTATTGCTGTATGACATGAGATGACTTTTGGATACCTCATAATAGAACAGAAACTGTTGCTGATTGGCTAATTTAGAAACATTTACTTTTATGAATTGAACTGACACTTTTATACAGAGCCAATAAGTAAATGATAAGGAAACATAGAGAAATAGGGCTCCCGACCTGACTTCCAGTGCGTTGTCAAGGGCCAAGCAGCTGGCAGTATGGATGAAGCGGGCAGTCAGGTCGTTTTTGCCGGACAGGAGACGAGCTGCCCCTATGACCTCCGTCACTTTCTCCAGGTGCCGTGCAGTGCTCTTCCTCACGGCTGTATGTTTGTGACTAAGAAGAAGCAGAGAACCAATGAGTCACACCAGGAGAATGGATAAGCCAGAGATCCAGGGGAGACAAGGAGACAGAACCAGGAGAAACAGCTGAGACACAGAAACGACAGACAAACTAGGTGAGTAACAACCAGTGTTGGGCAAGTTACTTCAAAAGCGTAATGCATTATTTATTACTTGTTACTGTCATCTCAAAGTAATTTGTTACATTACAATATTACTGTCTTTGAATTGTAAGGCATTACACTACGTTTACATTACTTTCACCAAAATAACAGGAAATATGGATTTGGTGTTCTCAATAGATCTTCATGTGTTCAATGCAGCTCATTACACGGCAGGAGGTGATGTGGTATGGCATAATGACTGAGCTAGGCTTAAGGCTAACAAAAGAACAATATAACGGTTGCAGTTATGGCTCATGGGACAATGTAGGCCCCAAAGGCCAAAGGTCACTCACAACTTAATATAGTAAAATATAGCCATGGTGAAATTGTATGTTGACTTTAAATGGTTCTCATCATTGCTAGTTGCCTTTCCTTCCACTTACAGTGGTGTAGACTTAATGCAAATAGTTTGAGAATAATGGCTATTCTCACTGCTTGAAATGAGAAGTATAGCCTAACCATGTTAGATCTGTTGCATGAATGGCAGAGATAACTCAAATTCCCTTTCTACAGTCATCTAAACAATGCAATCAAATTCCAGGACCAGCATAGATGACTTTTTTTTAATTCTTGGATAATCTTCTCTGGTGCCAATTGAGCATTTCTCAATTTTGGATTAAAAAGCAAAGTAACTTCAGTTACTGAGAATTGTACCGAGTAAAATATTGCTGAAATTGTATTGGTAATGCCTTACATTACTGCATTACAGCAAAAAGCAATGCATTACTGTAATTACATTACTTTTTTAATGCATTACTCCCAACACTGGTAACAACTGATACAGACAACTACATAGCCAGGTAACACAGAGAAAGTTGAGAAGCACTAGAAAGCAATTAACCAGTACAACCCTGCTCTCTTTTTCTCTCTGCCCCTAACCTGAGCCCTCCGTTGATGAGAGCGTTCATGCTGCGGATGGGGTTGGTGTTATACACCATGTACCCCAGGGCCAGATCCATGTCCTTCATGAAGCTGCTGGACTCTCCAGCCTTCGGCAGCAGTGTCCGGGCTGCGCCCTCGGCCTCCGCATCCATGTCCTGCCCCAGGTGAGCAAACAGGTGGGCCAGCGTCACCATGGCAGCATGGGACACCACTGAGCGCAGGTTCTTCACCTGGTTGGGAGGAGGGAATTAGAATGACAGCTTGCACCGCTTTGACTTGTATAGAATACTGACAAAGTTAACATCATTTCTTTGGTAGCATCATTAAGGCATTTCAATAGATATTGCCTAGTTTGAAACAAGACAAAAGATACAACATGTGCTCCAGAATGTTTTCCAGCAGAGAGCCTCTCACCTCTTGATTGACGGCCAGACAAACATCATGCAGCCTGGGCAGCAGCACGTTGGCGTGGTGCTGAGCCAGAGACCTGATGGAGATCAGGGCCTCGATCTTCTTCCCCCTGCAGCAGCACCAACAACACACTCACATCAGAGGAACATGGTAATACATGGACTTGGTTCAAGTATTCTATCTCCAGCTACTTACCAACTCTTGCCATGTAAATCCTATGTGTTAACATAGCCTAGACTATCTACTCTAAAGGCATGCTGTTCTTTTAACATCAATATCTTAGCATAGTCTAATCTATCTTAGCTAAAAGCCTACGATTTGTCTGGATAGTGTAACAGCTTAGCCTATCTTGGCAAAAAGCCTTTCATTTGTTAATATATCAGCCTAGACTATTTAAGCTATACTCCCACCAGTCATCGTCGCTGAGCACCGTAAAGGCCTGCAGGAGGGCCTGCTCGGGACAGGACAGTGGGCGCAGTTTGGCCAACTCTGGCAGATTCTTGGCCGGCTGGGTCTTGCTTGTATGCCTCGCCTCAGTCACTTTCCTCTTCTTCACCTCCTTATGCTCCCTCGTTTCTTCCTGCCTCCCTGCCAGAGACTCAACAGACTTTTGCTCTGGGAGGTCAAAGGTCAAATATGTTTGTTTGAAATCCTGTCTACATTTGCCTTGGCAAACAACTATGTTATTTGTATTGATAACTGGACTGATATTTAATTAGGCTAATAAAGACTGAGCCAATATATTCTGTGTGTGAGTGTGTGAGAGAAAGAGAGAGAGAGTATAAGAGAGACTACTCACCTGTCACAGCAGTGACCACATTGAGTGATATCGTCTTCTTGAGGCGGGGTAGCTTACTCTGGAACGGTCTTTCACTGGTTGTCTTTGGGGGGGTGGGGATAGCAGGGGCAATGGGCGAATTGAGGAAGGGCAGAGTACGGGGCGCCGGCGGGGTCCTGCGATCCACAGGACTGAGGCTGCCCACAGAGCAGCCTGTCTGGTCCGAGGTCTTGGCATCATTGAGACTGGCAAGTTTGATCTCCTCAGCGAGTTCCAGGACCTCCTGCAGGAGTCCCTTGCGAGCCTGGCGCTCCTTCTGCTGAGCGCTCAGGGGTCTCAGCGTAGACCTCACAGACCGCTGCAGCTGGTGGTGGGGGGATGCAGGGGGTATGGGGGCTAGCAGCTTCCGTTGGCCAGGTGCCGTACTGGCATGCAAGGGCTGGGGTGGGCCCCAACGCGCTGTGGGATCGTGGGGCAAGGTCAGAAGATGAGGCTGCAGAGAGGCAAGAGGCAACATGTCATCAAACATGGCCACCATCTACACCCTCTGACACACAACTGCCCAACCGCCATGCTGCGTTTGAAATCTTCACGGTTTCACTATGGACCCTTTCAAGAGAGTTCCATTATCAGCATCATAGTTGGCCCTACAAGACTTCCTTTTTAACATTCCATATGTTATCTTAATGCAGAGGAAGTAGATTGGGGCCCAAATAGAACGTTCAAGCATTGTTTTTGTTGTTATTGTTGAAAGGGTCTATAGTGCACTATTTAGTAAATAACTAAGGCATCATTATATTATTACATTATTAATGACATTATAACTAGAGAATGCAATTCCGGGGAATTACGAGTGCATGAAAATGAAGCTAGGACAGACATAGCATAGCTTAATAAAAGTTGATAGTTTAGAAGTAGACAGTTTAAAAGTTGAATGTAGATAGTTAAACAGTTGTTAATAGACAGATAGTTTAATGAATGTTGAAAGTTTAAAAGTTAAATATAGATAGTTTAAAAGTTGTTGACAGACTGATAGTTTAATGCGTGTTGATAGACAAATAGTTTAAAGGCTCTATATAGGTAGATAGTTGACGATAACTGACAGTTGGAATGGCTCTAATGTTTGCTAGTAGTTATGCTAACAAAGCTAATTATTCTGACCAAGTTGCTTAGCTTACTTAGCTCATGTTTTCTAGCAATTTAAAAAAAAAAAAGTTAACTATGCTAACCACGTTACTTAGCTAATCATTTGTAGCAGTTTTACTTAAAATGCTAACTATGCTAACATGCTAACTATGTTAACCATGCTAACCATGTGACTCAGCTAACTTAGCTAATCATTTTTAGTAGTTATGCTAAAATGCTAATGATGCTAACTAGCTAAGTAGCTAGTGAGGACTTTTATTTTGAAACAGTTGAAGGCAGAGGATACAGTTGATGGGAGTCATAGTTGACAAACAGTTACAACAGTTGAACAGTTGATAACAGTTGAACAGTTAAAAAGTTGGATAGTTTAAAGGGACTTTTAATTTGAAACAGTTGTGGGTACAGGAAGCAGTTGAACAGGATCTGTAGTCTTAATACAGCCATATTGTATGCTTAAAGCCAGAGACAGATGCTGCAGGTGGGCTGAACACCTGGCATAGGATTCTAATTGCTCTATTGTGATGTCATAATCTAATGTTAAGTCTATGGGGAAATTTTAGTAGTTTTTAATTAATAGTTTAAAAAGTATAATTAAAAAGTTGAAAATAACAGCTGAAGTCACCTAAGTAAGACCTACGCAACGCAGTTTGAATGAAGTTTCTATGTTAAACGGCTGAAGTTGCATTAAACGCACAAAAAGCGTCAGCGGAATAATAATAATAACATATAATAAGAATAATTCGGATAACAGTAGAGTGCATTTTCATGCACTCTGATAACATTACAAAGTAGCTGTATGAACAATATCATCATTACAGTGCATGAAAATGCACTGTACTGTTCTTGCTAGGCTTCTTATTCTTCTGATTCTTATTACAGTGCATGAAAATACTTGCAGTACTCTTGTTTGCTTTTGATGTCAGTTATTTTCATTTGACAATTTCATTTAAAAACCTGTTAGTATATAACCTGTAAGTAAGTTTGTTTTCTAGTACCAATTAGCTTGTTAGGTAAGCATTATTGGCAAGTCAGTATAACGTTAGCACATCAAAGCTGGATAAATCAATGGGCGCTGCGTTTGTTTGCGTCGGTTCTCTACATGAAATAAGTTGAGTGATATTTGTTCTCCTCTCAATATGTAGTTGTAGAAAACAAGATGTGAAATCACATATTCTGTTAGAAATGTAGTGCTAATTAACTTATTGCCTGTCCTCGAGTTGTTACCTCGCTAGGCAGTTTGTAGTGAACTGATTTAGCTTGCTAACTTCTAAATGACAAACATCAGACGTGCTTGTCTCAACATTTTCTAAAATGACATGACTTGATAGCTTTTCTAGTCCTCTCAATATGTAGTTATAGAAAACATGATGTGAAATCACATATTATGTCAGAAATGTCATTATTGCATTTTCAGCAGTTAGTTACTAGGTGAAATGTAATCTGTCTTTATCTTGATGCCAGCCAGGCAATCAGATTTAGGGCAGCTAAACCCATGTGTAATAAAATGACTTTTCATACTTCTGAATATTTGAGTTACTCAGAATGCTTCAATAGTTTCAAGGCTACCTCTTCTGGTGTATGTATGTGCACACACACATACATCTGTAGTTTTGATTTTATTTTGTAAATTAATAAAGGTATTACATTTGTATGATTTTACTGTTGTTTCAGATGGAGGATGAAAAGACCTACACAGACCTCGCTGCAGGCCTGAAGAGGTAGCTGACTGCTGATGAGCTTGCGCTCACAATGTTGAAGACCATGTGAGGATGGAGGAAGAAGGTATAGATTTAGGTGGCGTGCATAGGGTGGTGTAGACTGCCACTAAAACACTGTGAAATAGACTTGTTATGTAGTTTTTTATATGTTGTTGTCCCAGGCATATGTGGCTTTATCAACCGGAACGGGTGGGAGGTTGTGCTTAGTAGGCCGTCGTATGCAAACACACAGTGCAGGGGCATGGGACGAAGAGACTCCAGAAGACTTTCACAGTTTTCTAGGATTGATCATTGGCATGGGGCTTCACTTCCTTCCCTAATATCCATTGCTACTGGGGAACCAAGTCTCTGAAGGGATCAGGGAGCGTTGACCAAAAGCTGGCAGGCATTTCCGTCAAAATTTCAGCCTCGCCTTCAGCTGCTCCAACTTCTAATCTGTCGTCTTTTCATCAAGTACATATTCCTGTACAGCAGGAGCCAAAGAAAAATGGTTGGCTTTGTTATAAAAAATAATACATAATAACACTAGTAGCTTGTATGGCCCGGAGTGTAGCAGTAGGTGACTTCGTTTTTTGGTAAACAAAATTGCTGTCAGATTTGGCATTCTACAGGAGGGGATGCGTTTCGTTATGAGTCATAGGTCTTCTGTGTTCAACCTTCAGGATCCCCACCCCACCTTTCCCTATCCTCCTCTTTGTGTGTGTGTGTGTGTGTGTGTGAGTTTGTGTATACATGTGTTTATTCTCAACAGGCTTGTTCTATGTAATCCACTTTCAAATGTTTTAGGACACATTGATTTTTGAGTGATGTTGAAGTTGATTGTATTCCTAGCTTTTCATAAGTAATAATACATTTTATAGATGTATATAATTTTCATATTATACTGATTTATATAAGGAAGTTGTATCTGTTGAATCAAATGTATTTTATGTCTCTATTCAAAATGATCTTCAATAACTATACAGTATACTTACTTCCCGTATTATTGGTAAGGTACATGTTTTTTTTATAACATTATTATTGACTGTAGCATTTGCTTATATACAAATAAATGGTTTATTCTTATGGACCAAATAAATCTAAACCATTGTGTCTGACTTCATTATTAGTTTTTATGCATACTTTTATGTTTTTGGTGAGAAAGAGAATGTGAATTCTTTCAACATTCTAAATCCCGTTTCCTGCATTTTTTTACACTGATCACTAAATTGTTTGAAAGGTTAATGATATTCCAATTCAGTCTTTTTTGTTAAATAGCCCACAACTTGCTGAACATGTCATACACTCTATATTTTCTCTATCTTGTATAGAAATATGATGAAAATGATTTTTTATGTGAATGAAATGAAATTTTAACGAATTTCGGTATATATCTGGAGAGGATTTTCAAAGTCTGTTCATTACTATATCAACATTACCCTAGGTATTTTACATCATTTGATAGAACTGATCCTTCTGATTACAATAGTATGTATATCCCATTGATGGTATGTAATATACTCAAGAAATAAGGCACGGGCACGAAAGGGTTAACATAGTTAGCGTGTCAGCATGCTAGTTAGCATAACTACTAAAAATGATTAGCTAGGTTAGCTAAGTCACATGGTTAATATGTTAGCATGCTAGTTAGCATAACTACTAAAAATGATAAGCTAAGTTAGCTAAGTCACATGGTTAGCATCGTCAACTATCTACCTAAATAATTTAACATTTAAACCATTCACCTAATTAACTATAATAAACCTCATCTACCTAGCAACCAATATAGTTTGTTGTATGATATTTTACATCATATTTTTGCATTTTCATGCACTCTATTTCCTTCAGGAAATGTTTTTCTAGTTATTATTACAGTGCATGAAAATGCACTGTACTGTTATTCCAAGGCTTTTTCTTCTGATTATTCTTCTTCTAACGCATTTAATGCAGCTTCAACCATTTAACGTAGAAACTTCATTCAAACTGCGTTGCGTAGGTCTTACTTAGGACATGTGGGCTTTGTATTTTTCAACTTTGAAACTTCTATACTTTTTAAACTATTAATTAAAAACTATCAAATTGATTATGACATCACAATACGGCCGTTAAGCAATTAGAATCCTATGGCAGGTGTTCAGGCCACCTGGATCAACTGCCAGTCTCAGGCTTTAAGCATACAAACTGGCTCTATTAAGACTACACATCCTGTTCAACTGCTTCCTCTCCCAAAAACTGTTTCAAAATAAAAGTCTTCACTACAGTATTTCACTGTTAAACAATTTAACCCTTTAAACTACTGAACTTTTTAACTGTTCAGCCATTGTAACTGTTACTTGTCATCAACTATGACTCCTACCCACTGTAGCTAGTTAGCATGGTTAGCATTTTTAGCAAAGTAACATGGTTAGCATGCTCATTAGCATAACTGCTAAAAATGATTAGCTAGGTTAGCTAAGTCACATGGTTAACATAGTTAGCATGCTAGTTAGCATAACTACTAAAAATGATTAGCTAAGTTAGCTAAGTCACATGGTTAGCATGCTAGTTAGCATAACTACTAAAAATGATAAGCTAAGTTAGCTAAGTCACGTGGTTAGCATAGTTAGCATGCTAGTTAGCATAGTTATCATTTTTGACAAAACTATTAGTAAACATTAGCTAAGTAACATGGTTAACATAGTTAGCATTCTTAATATTTTAGCATAACTGCTATAAATGATTAGCTAAGTTAGCTAAGTCACATAGTTAACATTGATAACATAGTTAACAGCATTATTAACATTAAAAAAAAATGCTAGAAAACATTAGCTAAATTAACTAAGTTAAGTAACTTGGTTAGCATTATTATCTTTGTTAACATAGTTAGCATAACTGCTAGTAAACATTAGAGCCATTCCAACTGTCAGTTATCGTCAACTATCTACCTAAATAATTTAACCATTTAAACTATCCACCTATTTAACTGTTCAGTCATTCCAACTATATTAAACCTCATCTACCTAGTAACCAATATAGTTTATGAGGTATAGGTATGATATTTTACATAATATTTTTGCATTTTCATGCACTGTATTTCCTTCAGGAAATGCTTTTCTAGTTATTATTATTCTTCTAGGCCCTAATTTGGCTTGAACCGCTTATCGTAGAAACTTGGTTCAAACTTCGACACATAGCTCTTGCTGCAAATTTTCGTTCTATGACTTTTCATATTTCTACGACTTTTACTTTTTGAGATATTAAATAAAAACTAAACTTTAAAATTCTCCATAGACTTAACATGGCTTTATGACATCATAATAGGCTATTAAGGCAAGACACTACAGGTGAATAGGGTAAAATTTTTAAATAATAGACATCACCATGAAACTTCCTCAGTTGATTACTTACACAAGTATGAACAAAAAATGTATTACAAGTTTTTGAAATTTGAATGTTTAATTATGCAAATTAGGCATTATCTCATTAAATATGCACAAATTTGCATATATTTTCGGTAGATAGATCTGAACATATGATAAAAGCCAGGTACAAAATTATTTTTTCATTTTGTTTTCATACAAGATGAAAATAAAATTACAGAGGGATTTCAGGATATCTGCTTTCATTACCTAGGAAATCAGAATATACTGTCCATAGCCTTAAAAAATCGCCATATATTTTTGATTAAAATGTCACATAAATCAGGCCAGGAATGATTTATTAACAAATCCCTCTGTAAATATCTTCAGAATACTGCTAAGTGTATAACTGGAAAGTTTGGTGTACATAGGTGCTACATAAGCTGAGATGTTTCTACTGGAAAATAAGAAAAACTCAATTTGAGAAAACAGCCTTGGAACACAGCCAAGTGATTCCGTTCTCAGCCTAGACTCGCCTTTGAACTTTCGCGATTGGTTGCAGTTACGAAGGAAGTGTCCATATTTGGATAGCACAACGTCATGCAGGAAAAACAGAGCTTTCCAACGGTACTACACATGTTATGTTTTGTATCACGGTCGCGGTACAGCATGAAACGTTAGAAGACTAACTTTTGGTGAATTTAGGAGAAATATACAGGCGCGAGTAGACAAAATGTATTAAAATAAACACCAAAATGTGTAAATCGGGCTTTGTTGTTGTAGTAGTGTGAAAGAATACATGCTAAGGTAGCAAATTAGCCCAAAATCTCGAATTTGACCAGTGCATGAAAAAACGATGTATTCACCTGCCGTGTCTCGCCTTAAGGAAATAGAATGCAATCAACTGCACCTGTGCTCTCTCACTGATTGCCTGCAGCAACTTCAATGGAACCTCTTCTCTGTGTCCCTCTCCATTCAACTGAATAGCTCACTTCTCATCCCAACTTTCTTACACTTTCTTTTCTTTACTTTCTCTCACTTTCTCTATCTATCTCTCTATTTTTCCCAATTTCAATAACTTTGAACTATTCTTACTTTTACTATTTACACATTTTATAGCACTATAATGACCCTAGCAACAACCTTTTATAGCATAGCAACCACTAAAATTACCCTAGCAACAGCCTAGCAACCACCTTAAGTACCCTAACAACAACCTAGCAACCACTTTTATAGCATAGCAACCACTTTCATTATCCTAGCAACAGCCTAGCAACCACTTAAGTACCCTAGCAAAAACCTAGCAACCGCCTTAAGTACCCTAGCAACAACTTAGCAACCACTTTTATAGCATAGCAACCACTATAATTACCTTAGCAACAGCCAAGCAACCACCTTAACTACACTAGCAACAACCTAGGAACCACCAAGCAACCACTTGTATAGCATAGCAACCACTATAATTACCCTAGCAACAGCCTAGCAACCACTTTATAGCATAGGAACCACTATAATTACCCTAGCAACCAACCCAGCAACAACTTTGCATGCACTGTATTTCCTTCAGGAAATGCTTTTCTAGTTATTATTATAACCTTTTTTCTTTTTACCTTTTCAAGAATGAATGCGACTCTAACTGCTTAACGTACAGACATGTTGAAATAACCGTTTTGTAGGTCTGGAGTTGGACGAGAGTTACTTTTTCAGATTTTCCTAAAAATGTATAGTTTTTGAGAAATAGAGGATTAAAAATGGCAAAAAGCTAATTTTCCCCCCATAGACTTGTATGGCTGTGATGTCATAATGGCCTAAAACCAGCTGCACTCGTTAAGCTCCCAGAGAAGTTGGCGGGCTAATTACAACACTGGCACAGGTGTCACCTGTGATTTCAACTGTCTTAGCTTCTAATGCATACAATCTGGCGCTCTTTTAAACTACAGATCCTGTTTAAGTGTTTCCCGTCTGTCAAAATAAAAGTCACAGCCATATCTCATTCTTAGTGCATTATATCTCCAGAACGGCTTGACGCATATGCTTCAAATTTGGTACAAGTGTTTGTATGGACTCATAGATTAAGTGAGTTGATGTTGGAGGTCAAAGGTCAAGTCCATGAATACTCTGAGCGTGATATCTCAAAAATGCCTTGACATACATGCCTGAAATTTGGTATGAGTGTTTGTATGGAGTCAAAGATGAAGTGAAATGATGTTGGAGGTCAAATGTCAATGTGAAAAACACCTTGAGTGTTATATCTCAAGAACGCTTTGACATACAAGGTTTTTTGGTACGAGGGTTTGTATGAACTCAAAGATTAAGTGATGCAGTGTTTTTTTTCCAGGAATCTCCCTACCAACATTAAGCCAGCAGCTTTCCATCCACTATTGTAATTCCTTTGGCATTACATTTTCTAGTTTTAAGTATGTTTCTTCATCGTAATATTAAGTTTCTTCATCATAATATTACCTTTGAAATGTTTGCACAATATTTATTTAACAACACACTTGATTACAGCCAAAGTAATTTCCGAATAAAATTTCACCTGGGCCACAATGAGCTGCAGTCGTAGGAGAAGTCAGCTTGTGCAAGATACATGCACACCTGATGGATACGACCTCATTGGCTTGGAAACACTCACGGCTGGCATATGAGTGCAATGGATGAGCTTGAAGAGAATTCCAGAACCCAATTCAGACTACTCTCACCCCAGTGTTTTTTAAGGAACTGGCTAAACAAAATATCCACATTTTCAGCACTGGCTAATCAAAACATCCAATAACCGATCATTTAATTCAGAAATCAATATTGTGCTTATCTACAATTCGGATCAAATTCCATTGGCCGATTTGAAATCAATCACAGATGCTTTATGTGAAAATATCCAAGGTTCAAGTCAAACTGAAAGTCTCCAAAACTGTTCATGCAGAAATGCTCTAGATGCTACGATGTATACCACAAAGTAGATATAACATTTTGGTTCGAGATTTACGTTTTGACAGATGACCATGATATATTATCCGATGAATATGACCTCACTGACAGATATTCTTTGTGACAAATATGTTTGAAGATGTCCTACCCATCCTAATTTACATATTACCCGCCCACTTTCATTTTTTTTGTTATTTTAAGTATGTTTCTTCATCGTAATATTACGTTTCTTCATCATAATATTACCTTTGAAATGTTTGCACAATATCAATTTAACAACACACTTGATTACAGCCAAAGTCATTTCCAAATAAAATTTCAGCTGTGGCAAATATAGACTTGAGTAGTTTCACCATGAATGTGAACCCTGTAGCATAATAGAGGATATTAAACCCTCTCGCCTCTATGCTTTGTTTCTGTGGGGAGAAGCTCATTGAAGAGGTCACTAGCAGAGTGCTTTGTCACTCCATCCTGCACCTTGGGGAAGGTCTGAGACAAGAGCCAATGAATGCTCAAGCAGAGCATCTCCTGACTAAGGAGAGTGAGTGCACAGACACCTGGGCCACAATGAGCTGCAGTCGTAGGAGAAGTCAGCTTGTGCAAGATACATGCACTCCTGATGGATACGCGCTCACAGGCTTGGAAACACTCACGGCTGGCATATGAGTGCAATGGATGAGCTTGAAGAAACTTCCAGAACCCAATTCAGACTACTCTCGCCCCAATGTTTTTTTTTTAAAGAACTGGCTAAACAAAATATCCAATAACTGATCATTTAATTCAGAAATCAATATTGTGCTTATCTACAATTCGGATGAAATTCAATTGGGCCGATTTGAAATCACTCACAGATGCAAAAAATATCCAAGGTTCAAGTCAAACTGAAAGTCTCCAAAACTGTTCATGCAGAAATTCTCTAGATGCTACGATGTATACCACAAAGTAGATATAACATTTTGGGTCGAGATTTACGTTTTGACAGATGACCATGATATATTATCCGATGAATATGACCTCACTGACAGATATTCTTTGTGACAAATATGTTTGAAGATGTCCTACCCATCCTAATTTACATATTACCCGCCCACTTTCATTTTTTTTGTTATTTTAAGTATGTTTCTTCATCGTAATATTACGTTTCTTCATCATAATATTACCTTTGAAATGTTTGCACAATATCAATTTAACAACACACTTGATTACAGCCAAAGTCATTTCCAAATAAAATTTCAGCTGTGGCAAATATAGACTTGAGTAGTTTCACCATGAATGTGAACCCTGTAGCATAATAGAGGATATTAAACCCTCTCGCCTCTATGCTTTGTTTCTGTGGGGAGAAGCTCATTGAAGAGGTCACTAGCAGAGTGCTTTGTCACTCCATCCTGCACCTTGGGGAAGGTCTGAGACAAGAGCCAATGAATGCTCAAGCAGAGCATCTCCTGACTAAGGAGAGTGAGTGCACAGACACCTGGGCCACAATGAGCTGCAGTCGTAGGAGAAGTCAGCTTGTGCAAGATACATGCACTCCTGATGGATACGCGCTCACAGGCTTGGAAACACTCACGGCTGGCATATGAGTGCAATGGATGAGCTTGAAGAAACTTCCAGAACCCAATTCAGACTACTCTCGCCCCAATGTTTTTTTTTTAAAGAACTGGCTAAACAAAATATCCAATAACTGATCATTTAATTCAGAAATCAATATTGTGCTTATCTACAATTCGGATGAAATTCAATTGGGCCGATTTGAAATCACTCACAGATGCAAAAAATATCCAAGGTTCAAGTCAAACTGAAAGTCTCCAAAACTGTTCATGCAGAAATTCTCTAGATGCTACGATGTATACCACAAAGTAGATATAACATTTTGGGTCGAGATTTACGTTTTGACAGATGACCATGATATATTATCCGATGAATATGACCTCACTGACAGATATTCTTTGTGACAAATATGTTTGAAGATGTCCTACCCATCCTAATTTACATATTACCCGCCCACTTTCATTTTTTTTGTTATTTTAAGTATGTTTCTTCATCGTAATATTACGTTTCTTCATCATAATATTACCTTTGAAATGTTTGCACAATATCAATTTAACAACACACTTGATTACAGCCAAAGTCATTTCCAAATAAAATTTCAGCTGTGGCAAATATAGACTTGAGTAGTTTCACCATGAATGTGAACCCTGTAGCATAATAGAGGATATTAAACCCTCTCGCCTCTATGCTTTGTTTCTGTGGGGAGAAGCTCATTGAAGAGGTCACTAGCAGAGTGCTTTGTCACTCCATCCTGCACCTTGGGGAAGGTCTGAGACAAGAGCCAATGAATGCTCAAGCAGAGCATCTCCTGACTAAGGAGAGTGAGTGCACAGACACCTGGGCCACAATGAGCTGCAGTCGTAGGAGAAGTCAGCTTGTGCAAGATACATGCACTCCTGATGGATACGCGCTCACAGGCTTGGAAACACTCACGGCTGGCATATGAGTGCAATGGATGAGCTTGAAGAAACTTCCAGAACCCAATTCAGACTACTCTCGCCCCAATGTTTTTTTTTTAAAGAACTGGCTAAACAAAATATCCAATAACTGATCATTTAATTCAGAAATCAATATTGTGCTTATCTACAATTCGGATGAAATTCAATTGGGCCGATTTGAAATCACTCACAGATGCAAAAAATATCCAAGGTTCAAGTCAAACTGAAAGTCTCCAAAACTGTTCATGCAGAAATTCTCTAGATGCTACGATGTATACCACAAAGTAGATATAACATTTTGGGTCGAGATTTACGTTTTGACAGATGACCATGATATATTATCCGATGAATATGACCTCACTGACAGATATTCTTTGTGACAAATATGTTTGAAGATGTCCTACCCATCCTAATTTACATATTACCCGCCCACTTTCATTTTTTTTGTTATTTTAAGTATGTTTCTTCATCGTAATATTACGTTTCTTCATCATAATATTACCTTTGAAATGTTTGCACAATATCAATTTAACAACACACTTGATTACAGCCAAAGTCATTTCCAAATAAAATTTCAGCTGTGGCAAATATAGACTTGAGTAGTTTCACCATGAATGTGAACCCTGTAGCATAATAGAGGATATTAAACCCTCTCGCCTCTATGCTTTGTTTCTGTGGGGAGAAGCTCATTGAAGAGGTCACTAGCAGAGTGCTTTGTCACTCCATCCTGCACCTTGGGGAAGGTCTGAGACAAGAGCCAATGAATGCTCAAGCAGAGCATCTCCTGACTAAGGAGAGTGAGTGCACAGACACCTGGGCCACAATGAGCTGCAGTCGTAGGAGAAGTCAGCTTGTGCAAGATACATGCACTCCTGATGGATACGAGCTCACAGGCTTGGAAACACTCACGGCTGGCATATGAGTGCAATGGATGAGCTTGAAGAAACTTCCAGAACCCAATTCAGACTACTCTCGCCCCAATGTTTTTTTTTAAAGAACTGGCTAAACAAAATATCCAATAACTGATCATTTAATTGTCATTTTCACAATTGAGGTAGCGTCTTAATCCTTGGAACATCCCGAGTTCATCGACCCCTATCCCATCACTTTCCGCCATATTGGACCTCCGCCATATTGGATTTGGTCCAAACACTACGAAAAGTTTCAGCGGTTACAAATTTCATCCGATTTTCACAAAACTTGGCGGAGATGATCTTCAGACCGAGCCGCACAAACGATACTTGTCAGATTTTTTAATTTCAAGTTTATTTGTCCGTGACAGCCAATCACACATGGCGACAATGCCGCCTTACAGGAAGTGGGCTAACATCTCGGCTATGCTTTAACCCTTTAGGCGCCAGGTTTTAAAAAAAAACATCATTCGATTTTTACATCAAAATTTCAAAAGGCCATGGCTTGAAACTGGTCAGAGATAAAGTCCTACTGTAAATGTGAAAATCATTGAGTATGAACAAAAGTTTATGAAGGGGGTAAATGTACACATCTAATTTGCATATTATGACGTCACTGGATGACAACCACCTCGAATTATGCACATTTCAGTAATACTGGATGTTGAACATTATATTTGAGCAGTTTTGCTTACTTTTTTGTCATTTCACCCACATAACACCTGAACAGGAAAGCAGTCACATGTAAACCAACAATAGTAAACTATTACTACAACCACAAACCTTATTCTACTATACAATAAAGTAGCCTGGTCAAATCAGTTCCTAACGCGGGTGACTTCGTAGTTCTTCAGAGCCCTATTTTTACTACCCCTGCTGTCTTTACTACGTCCATTACGGACACTATCGTCACCTTTACCACTGGCACCTTCAGCTACGTTGGGCAGAGGGTCGACATAAGTATGGTATGCTTAGTGAACACTGTCGGAAAGACGCAAAGACGCACCTCCATTCACTGACGCAGCGTGACTAGACGATCGCTCATATTCTCCAAAAGGCAGATATTCTCCTTCAGAATCAGACAAGGTAAATAACAGACCCAAGACTTCATCACGTTAACTTTTTCTTCAACATTTGGTGTATTTCTGCTTCAATTTGTGCAAAACTATGGCCCGCATTGCTTCCGTGTTATGGAGGAAATGCACGTCTTCTTATGTGTTTCTCGTGTGTAATGGCGTGTAATACCACGTCCATTACGGACACTTATCATCACTATTACCACTGGCACCTACAGCTATGTTGGGCAGAGGGTCGAAATAAGCCTGGTATGCTTAGTGAACACTGTCGCAAAGACGCCAATACGCACCCATTCACAGACGCTCCGTGACTATCACTGCCAATAGACGATCGATCATATCCTCCAAAATGCAGATTTTATCCTTTAGAATCAGAATAGATGAATAAAAGACCCGAGACGTGAATTGTTTTTTTCAACATTTGGTGTATTTCTGCTTCAATTTGTGCAAAACTATGGCCCGCATCGCTTCCGCGTTATGGAGGAAATGCACGCCTTCTTCGTGTGTTTCTCGCGTGTTTCTCCTGTGCTTCCTGAACATTTTGAAAAAAAAGGTTGAGCTTGAATCGAAGCTCTGGGTGTCTGCCAACTAGTGGTGGAGAGTACAAATGAGATGTCACCGTACATGGATCTATCATCTGTTTTAATCAGTGACGTTGTTTGTCGCAATTTTGCGACTTTGGCGGGTAAAGGGTTAATGTATGAAGTCCAAACTTGGTACAGGGACTTGGTATCTGATTGTGAGGACGCACTACGAAATTGGCATCATGTGGCCTCTATAGGGGGCGCTGTAATACAGGAAGTGAGCTTGTATCTCAGCAACGCTTCGGAGTAAAAAGTCCAAACTTGGTATAAGGACCTGTTACCTGATTATGATGACGCACTAGGAAATTGGAATCATTTGGCCTCTATAGGGGGCGCTGCAATACTGGAAGTGAGCTCCTATCTTAGCAACGCTTTGATGTATGAAGTCCAAACTTGGTACAGGGACTTGGTACCTCATTGTGAGGACACAGTAGGAAATTGGCATCATTTGGCCTCTATAGGGGGCGCTGTAATACAAGAAGTGGGCTCATATCTCAGCAACGCTTCGTTGTATGAAGTCCTAACTTGATACATGGACATATTAGCTGATTGTGAGGACATGCAAGGAAAGTGGTCTCATTTGACCTCTAAGGGTGCTGTAATAAAGAAAGTGAGCTCACATCTCAGCAACACTTTGGTGTATGAAGTCCAAACTTGGTAGAGGGACATGGTAGCTGATTGTGAGAGCGCACAAGGACATTGGTGTAATTTGGCCTCTAGGGGCGCTGTAACAAAGTAAATAAGCTTATTTCTCAGCCATTCTTTATCCAATGGCAATCAAACTTGCTGTGAGTGCTTGCTCATGGCATGGCAATGCCATTCCTGCTATAGCGCACTGCTTGGCCCCCGCATTGCTGCTTGCAGCTATATTTATTATTCCTCTACCATTGAAGTCTATGGCAGCCCATAGAACCGTCTGGTGAAAAGTGAAATTTGGCACACTAATTAGGCTGAGTCCCATGATTAATGTCACCAAGTTTCATGTCGGCAACTTAAGCGCTCTAGCGTCACCAACAGGCCAAAGTTGGATGTGCGTTCACGCACGTAACTTTTGACCTGTATGGCCGATTGTCGAAAATTAGGTATCGTTGGAATCCTTGGACCAAGCCGAGTTCAACGCACCCTATGACAATGTCAATTTCCTATGTCAATTTCCGCCATATTGGATTTCATCAAAAACATTTAAAAGTCTTCACAGTTCACAAATTTTGTCCGATCGATACCAAACTTCAAAGATATCATCTACAGACCATGCCTCATTAATGCACTGCTTTTTGTCTTCAGAACTAAAACCGTTCGCGCATAACAGCCAATCGAATTTTGCGGCAAAGCCGCATCTATCATAACCAAACTTAGTCCATGGACTAAGGACCCCATCAGGGGGACGCTCAAGAAATCTGGTGACCTTTGACCTCTAGGGGGCGCTGTAATTAAGAAACATGCCTTTTGGCCTGTAGCTGCTGTTGTGCTTAGAATTAAAACGCAGTGTCTGCTAATACTGTTGGAGGTCCTTAGGCCGACCCAAGACAACTTGTGAGGTCATCGTAATTGATTCGGCCGCCATATTGGATTTAATCAAAAACACGTACAAGTTTTCGCAGGTCACAAATTTCAGCGGATCCTCACCAAAATTGGCAGAGACCATCTTCAGACCATGCCTTATCATTGCATTGCTTTCTGGAACAATTGACAGAAGCATTCGGCTGTAATAGCCAATCGAAATTTGCAGCGAAGCCGCCAAACAGGAAGTGAGCTCATATCTCAGCAACCCTGCCATGTATCATAACCAAACTTACTACATAGATTCATGACCCCATTAGGAGGACGCTCAAAAAATGTGTTGACCTTTGACCTGTAGGGGGTGCTGCAATTAGCAATATTGCATTTTGATCTTGTAGTTGCTGATGTGTTTTATCGATCTTTTATTTTTGGATGTGAAACTGATGACAACATGTTCCATCCAGTTCATTCTAATGTGTGCGTGCAAGGGCGGGGCGGGGCAGGATGGGGTGGGACGGGCAGGGGTGATTAGGTCAGGGGCTGACTGGCGGAAGCAGTGGCGATACTCAGCCCTGTTTCAGCCCTACAAAATCAATTCTGTTTTGATGTGAAACTTGTTGAAAGTGTTGATGGTGGGTATCTGCTGAGTTTAATCTTGTCACCGTAGCTACTCTGGCCAATTCTGCTTGGCCCCCTCATTGCTGCTTGCAGCTATATTTACGCATCATCTTTCTTCTGCCATGGAAGTCTATGGCAGCCCACAGAACCGTCTGGTGAAAAGTTGTGAAATTTGGCACACCGATTAGGGACAGTGCCATGATTAATTTCACCAAGTTTCATGTTGGCACTTCGAGCGCTCTAGCGCCACCAACAGGCCAAAGTTGGACGTGCGTTCACGCACGTAACTTTTCACCCGTATGCCCGATTGTCAAAAATTAGATATCGTTGGAATCCTTGGACCAAGCCGAGTTCAACGCACCCTATGACGTCATTTTCCGCCATGATGGATTTTCCGCCATTTTGGATTTCATCAAAGGACTTTGTCAGAGGTCACATATTTTGTCCGATCGACACCAAACTACACAGATATCATCTACAGACCATGCCTCATTAATGCATTGCTTTTTGTCTTCGGAACTAAAACCGTTCGCGCGTAACAGCCAATCGAAATTTGCGGCAAAGCCGCCAAACAGAAAGTGAGCTCATATCTCAGCAACCCATTCATCTATCATAACCAAACTTAGTCCATGGACACAGGACCCAATCAGGGGGACGCTCAAGAAATCTGGTGACCTTTGACCTCTAGGGGGTGCTGTAATTAAGAAACATGCCTTTTGGCCTGTAGCTGCTCTTGTGCTTAGAATTAAAATGGACTAGTGGTGTCTGGTAATACTGTTGGAGGTCCTTAGGCCGACCCAAGCCAACTTGTGATGTCATCGTAATTGATTCGGCCGCCATATTGGATTTAATCAAAACACGTACAAATTTTCACAGGTCACAAATTTCAGCGGATCCCCACCAAAATTGGCAGAGACCATCTTCAGTCCTTGCGTTATCAGTGCACTGCTTTCTGGAACAATTGACAGAAGCATTCGCCCGTAACAGCCAATCGAAATTGGTGGCGAAGCCGCCAAACAGGAAGTGAGCTCATATCTCAGCAACCCTTGCATGTATCAAAGCCAAACTTGATGCATGGACTCAGGACGCAATCAGGGGAACGCTCATGGAATCTGGTGACCTTTGAACTCTAGGGGGCGCTGTAATTAAGAAACATGCCTTTTGGCCTGTAGCTGCTCTTGTGCTTAGAATTAAAATGTACTAGTGGTGTCTGGTGAAACTGATGGAGGTCCTTAGACCGACCCAGGCCAACTTGTGATGTCATCGTAATTGATTCGGCCGCCATGTTAGATTTAATCAAAAACATCAAAAAGTTATCACAGGTCGCAAATTTCATCTGATCTTCACCAACATTGGCACAGACCATCTTCAGACCATAACCTATCAATATATTGCTCTCTGGAACAATTGACAAAAGCATTCGCCCATAACAGCCAATCGAAATTGGTGGCGAAGCCGCCAAACAGGAAGTGAGCTCATATCTCAGCAACCCTGCCATGTATCATAACCAAACTTACTACTTATATTCATGACCCCATTAGGAGGACGCTCAAAACATTTGGTGACCTTTGACCTGTAGGGGGTGCTGCAATTAGCAATATTGCATTTTGATGTGTAGTTGCTTATAAATCTTTTATTTTTTGATTTGAAACTGATGACAACATGTTCCATCCAGTTAATTCTAATGCGTGCGTGCAAGGGCAGGACGGGGTGGGACGGGCTGGGGTGATTAGGTGGGGGGGGGCTGGCTGGCGGAGGCGGTGGCAATACTCAGCCCTGTTTCAGTCCTGTTGATCCCGGGTGTCTGCTGAGTTCTATCTTGTCACCGTGGCTACTCCGGCCTATACTGCTTGGCCCCCTCATTGCTGCTTGCAGCTATATTTACAGTGCATGCAAATGCACTGTATTGTTATTCCACGGGCTTCTTCCGACTTATTATTATTCTTCCAGGCCCTAATTTGGCTTGAACCGCTTATCGTAGAAACTTGGTTCAAACTTCGACACGCAGCTCTTGCTGCAAATTTTCGTTCTATGACTTCATATTTCTACGACTTTTACTTTTTGAGATATTAAATAAAAACTAAACTTTAAAATTCTCCATAGACTTAACATGGCTTTATGACATCATAATAGGCTATTAAGGAAATAGAATGCAATCAACTGCACCTGTGCTCTCTCACTGATTGCCTGCAGCAACTTGAATGGAACCTCTTCTCTGTGTCCCTCTCCATTCAACTGAATAGCTCACTTCTAATCCCAACTTTCTTTCACTTCCTTTTCTTCACTTTCCCTCATTTTCTCTATCCCTCTCTCTATTTCTCCCAATTTCAATAACTTTTAACTATTCTTACTTTTTTTTTTTACTATTTACACATTATAAAGCATGGTAACCACTATAATGACCCTAGCAACAACCTAGCAACCACTTTTATAGCATAGCAACCACTATCATTATCCTAGCAACAGCCTAGCAACCACCTTAAATATCCTAGCAACAACCTAGCAACCACTTTTAAAGCATAGCAACCACTAAAATTACCCTAGCAACAGCCTGGCAACCACCTTAAGTACCCTAGCAACAACCTAGCAACCACTTTTATAGCATAGCAACCACTATCATTATCCTAGCAACAGCCTAGCAACCACCTTAAATACCCTAGCAACAACCTAGCAACCACCTTTATAGCATAGCAACCACTATAATTACCCTAGCAACAGCCTAGCAACCACTTTATAGCATAGCAACCACTATAATTACCCTAGCAACCAACCCAGCAACTTTGCATGCACTGTATTTCCTTCAGGAAATGCTTTTCTAGTTCTCTATTATTATTATTCTTCCAGGCCCTAATTTGACTCGAACCGCTTATCGTAGAAACTTGGTTCAAACTTTGACACGTAGCTCTTGAACCAAATTCCGTTCTATGACTTTTCATATTTCTACGACTTTTACTTTTTGAGATATTAAATAAAAACTAAACTTAAAATTCCCATAGACTTAACATTGGCTTTATGACATCATAATAGGCTATTAAGGAATTAGAATGCAATCAACTGCACCTGTGCTCTCTCACTGATTGCCTGCAGCAACTTCAATGGAACCTCTTCTCCGTGTCCCTCTCCATTCAACTGATTAGCTCACTTCTCATCCCAACTTTCTTTCACTTCTTTTTCTTCACTTTCCCTCATTTTCTCTATCCCTCTCTCTATTTCTCCAAATTTTAATAACTTTTAACTATTTTAACTAATTTATAGTGGTTGCTAAATTACCCTAGCAACAGCCTGGCAACCACCTTAAGTACCCTAGCAACAACCTAGCAACCACTTTTATAGCATAGCAACCACTATCATTATCCTAGCAACAGCCTAGCAACCACCTTAAATACCCTAGCAACAACCTAGCAACCACCTTTATAGCATAGCAACCACTATAATTACCCTAGCAACAGCCTAGCAACCACTTTATAGCATAGCAACCACTATAATTACCCTAGCATCCAACCCAGCAACAACTTTGCATGCACTGTATTTCCTTCAGGAAATGCTTTTCTAGTTACAGTGCATGAAAATGCACTGTACTGTTCTTCCAACTTTTCTTCTTATTACAGTGCATGAAAATACACTGTACTGTTCTTCCTAGGCTTCTTCTTATTCTTCTTCTAACGCATTTAATGCAGCTTCAACCATTTAACGTAGAAACTTCATTCAAACTATGTTACGTAGGTCTTACTTAGGACAAGAGTGCTATGTATTTTTTCAGCTCTGTTAGTAGTGGTTAGCATAGTTAGCATGTTAGCATTGCAAAACTGCTAAAAATGATTAGCTAGGTTAACTAAGTAACATGGTTAGCATAGTTAGCATGTTACCATAGTTAGCATGCTAGTTAGCATTTTTTGCAAAACTGCTAAAAATGATTAGCTAAGTAACATGGTTAGCATAGTTAGCATTGGTAACATGCTAGTTAGCATAACTATTAAAAATGATTAGCTAGGTTAGCTAAGTCACATGGTTAGCATAGTTAGCATGCTAGTTAGCATAACTAACATGCTAGTTAGCATAGCTACTAAAATGATTAGCTAGGTTAGCTAAGTCACATGGTTGGCATAGTTAGTATGTTAGCATGCTAGTTAGAATAAGAGGTTGCTAGGTTACGGGGACGCTAGCGAGACACGCCGCTCCGTCTGGCATCATGTTTTTGTTTGTTTTTATGTAATGTTCATAATTTTATGTAATGTTATTTTTTTGTATTTATTTGTCAAGTTAAATGTTTTCACCTTTTATTTACGTTACTTTCGATAGTTTTTGTGTTATTCTTGGTCCTTTATTCTGGCTGATAACTAACGGTAACGTTAGTTTCTATTCGACTGGGCTGATGAGCTTGCCTTGACTAGAAGCTAGCCGTCCCTCTTCCATCTGACGCTGCACATCCTCTGTCTGGACTCGTCTGGACGGAAAGATTGCTCAGGGCAATGGGCCTACTCTGCGAGAGATCTGCAGCAGCCACGACCACCGAGCTGCGGCTGACCTGCGAGCTGCCATAACGTTAACATTAACGTATAGCCTCTGACGCTGGGTGCCTGCAGTCTGGATTGAGTGCTGACGTGGGGAGCTCTGATGGCGACGTCGGGAGAAGCAACAAACATCTTGCTAAAGCCACCGAGCTGCTGATCAGCAGGAAGATCGCCCATCATGACTTCAGACTGTTGTTCTTCCGGTGCTCTGCTCTCCAGACTGCCAGTAGTGCTAAATCTGAGTTGGTCAGTGAAAGATCTTTGTTGGTCTTGCATTGGCAGTTTCACGCGGGTCATCATTGCCCTTGGACTTTTTCAGCTGGTTGGAAATTGGACTAATTATTTTCAATTTTCTGTGTTGTCTGTGTTGTATGTCTGTGTTGTCTTGTATGTCTGTTGTCTTGTGTCACGGGAACGCTGGCGACTACGCCGCTCCGTCCGGCATCTTTTGTGTTTGTTATTTTTTTTAAAAAATGTTTTTGTCATCTGGTGTCAATGCTGGCGACTACGCCGCTCCGTCTGGCATTTTTTGTCTTATTGTCTTTTGTCAATGTATTGTATGTAGAGCGCTTTGGGTTGCACTTTGTGCATGTTAAATGCGCTATACTAAATAAAACTGACTTGACTTGACTACTAAAAATGATTAGCTAGGTTAGCTAAGTCACATGGTTAGCATAGTTAGCATTTTAACATTGTTAGCATGCTGGTTAGCATAGTAACTTGGTTAGCATTATTATCTTTGTTAACATAGATGGTAACCACTAACCCAAAAAGTGTGATTGATAGTCAGATTTGACCAAAGCTGTATCCTTTCAACTTTGACCTGGAAAGGTCACTTCATAGATGCCCATCATCAAAACATACTTAAACATTGACTTTTACCCTTTCAGCATAGATGCCAAATGAAGTGCAGGAAACATGGAATATTAGATTTAGTTATAATTTAGGCTATATAAAACTGTACGCCGGCTCTTAGATGTTTGAGGGAACTCACACATGCGGTACAAATCGTGTTCTGATTCTGCTCCTGGCGTAAAATCAGGAGCTGTAGCATCATTTTTTTCATCTCCTCATTTTCTGCATGGAGTTTTCCGAACTCCTTTTGAAAATCCATTGAGTGTGTCACTGATACGAGCTACATTCAAATTAAGGGTAGTCAGTAGAACTTAAATATAATCTACTGAACAAAATCCAAATGATCTAGGCTACTGAGAAGCGAGCGGGTGAGTCCTAAGGTGAAGATGCATCAAGTGATCTGAAATGACAATTTTTCCCCATAATGGTGACCTCACCATTATGACGTAGGGGCGCAGACAGCAGACACCGGTTGCACCAACTCTTTGCTACGACTGCTCCTAACTGCTAAGTTGGTCTTTGTTAAAACCAGTCTTTAGAATTGAACTTAAGTTGGTAACACCGACTGAATTTACGCCTAGGCATAACTACGCCCTGTCTTAGCGATGCGCGTTCATGTGGATGATGCCAGTTTTTGCAGTCTTTTAGGGCGACCACTAGGGGTGGGCGATATATATCGTCTGCGATAATATCGTGATTGTTGTTTTAACAATGTGCAAATTGACATTATCGAGTATTTAAATTTACTTATGGGGAAAAACACTCAAAATCACGCATTGAAGACTCATACATTCCCAGGAGGTGTATGTGGGAAAAGCCCCTGGCTGCAGCAGAGCAAGTGTCACGTGATCACTAGTGGGTCACAACGTTGTCACACGCACCCTAATGTTTATTTTGTGCAGCAAGAGTATAGGCCTACTTGTGATTTTATGCAGCTACTTCTGTTCAAGTAGCATTGATGAGACAGTCACGTTTTTTCCTACACGGTATTATATGGAGAGAAAACATTAGCCTTTGAGTATTTTAATAGTCAGTTGTAAACAAAGAGCTATGTAACCCTTTTGTAAATGGACTGAAGTTCGCTCTAAATATCTACGGTTACCGATTATGCTAACCGTTAGCATCTCTATGGGATTTCTCATATACATTAGCCATAAGCTAACGCATTCGTTTCTATTCTGTAACTTGGAATGCTAGGCTATGATTGCTCTTAAACTAAACATCAAAGACAGGGCTTAAAATTCATTTTTCAAAATGGGGGGGGGGAATTCCCCCCTTAGGTTATTCATGTAGGGGGGATTTACACAATTTGGGGGGGAGGGGGGGTCGATTCTGATACCAAGTCAAGAATTGCGATTTCAATACTTCGATACTTTTTTAAAAAAAGTGTTTGATTTTGGGGGCCCCACCACCCTGACGTCATCAGTAATATATACTGTAGTGGGATCATTCACAACAGTGGACATCCTAGATTCTGCTTGACTCTCTCCACACACACAAACACACACTGAAAATGATAGCTTATGTGATATGTTTCTATAATATATTTTTGAATTTATATAGAGTGTATTTATTTAATAATGCATTTTTTAAAGTATAGCATTTTACTAGTAATTACTACTAGCTAAACATATTTAGTCATTTGAATGCCTCATATTGACGTTTAACCTATAACACTTATGTGGTGTGTAGGTCCAATTGAGTGCACATTGGTGATGAGTAGGTGTAATTGAGTGCCTGTCACTTTAAGAAAATACCTGAGAGTAATTCTATGGAGTAATTAGCCCCCCTTCAACCTGACGGTTTTAGGCTGTAGTCGCTAGTGAATAAAAGTTGTGCATAGTGCGGTATGTGTATGCAAATCATTATGTTTTCTATGTCATTAGATACAATAAATGTTGACATGTCGAAGACAATCTTTCTGGGATCAAGTGTTGACGTGACCTGAGCTAGCAGGATAGTTACCAAGGAGCTCTTTCCAGATGTAAAAGTTTGCCATGGTAGCGTAGCCTATTTGTGTAAGCGCAAAGTGGTTCTCTCTCTCTCTCTCTCTCTCTCCGTGTGTGTGTGCGTCTGCATGAGGCTATGTTCAATTCAACTCGGTAGATGATCAGTCCGGTCAATAGCACCGCATTCACGCCACTTAATGATTAGGCTATATTAACGTCATCAGACAGGCTGTAAAAGTGTATGCGGGAATTTCTCGCATTATGATGGCTAGAGTTGTGGGACTTGAACAAATTATGCGCAATACCCGCAATCCCGCAGTAAAATTTAAGCCCTGAAAGAAAATAACTGAAATGTACTCTGTTGGTCTGCTTAGTTTTACAGTGAATCCTATGCAAAGGTTTGAAAGGAACTTCAGCTTCAGACTTTCTCTTGGTAAACTGTTAGGCCTATTCATCTTCTCTAATGTAGCTGGCTAGACCATGTCATTGTCACACACACAAGTGGGGGCAGAATTGGAAACGTGTCTTTAAAAAGCCTTTCAAACGCGTCAAGACGTCATTCATTAGCATGATCATAGCATAGCATCAATGCTAGCGTGTTATGGGCAACAACGACCCAACCTGTAAGAAAACGAAAGGACATGACTCCCGGATTATTTCACTTTTGATTGATAATCCATATCCATTTTGCAAAAAATAAAATAAAATTTGAGGGTTTCCAGTTGTTAAATAGGTGAAAACAATAAATTTAGCCATGTAGCTCCATAGGACCTACAGACGCCATCTAGGTGAACTCTGGTGAACTGCAGCCAAATTCGGTTTGTATGGGGTTAATAGAGAGTGGGGAGGCTCTCTGTAGACGGGCTCTGGTAAAGTGACTGGAGGCAAATGTGTGACATGGAGCTTGGAAGTTGCGCCGCCATATCTTACTCGATAAATAAATAAAGTTCACATCAGTAGTTCCTCCTTGGTATTTTCTTGATATGGAATAAGCAAAGGAGACGCGATATAGATGTAACCCCTTTAGTGCTGCCGCGATTAGTCGACTTAATCGACCTAATAGACCATGAAAATTAGTCGACGGCATTTTTTTTAGTTGAAGAGTCGTTTTACTATTGACCACCTATTTATTTTTGGTCTCCCGTCTCAAATGGCTCACTGTAATGTTATTAACTCTTGAAAAGGACGACTGTCTTTGGATGTTAAACAGGCTACTTAGACTTTGGCAGTCATGTTTTAAACCCTGCTAAGGTCGCAAGTGGAAACGCATGTAGCAAAGCTGCGTGCCTGCCTGCTTTCAGCGCGATTCATTTTTAGGCAGTTAAGCGGGGGACCTTAAGCTAGTACGGTAGTCCACACTCTGACTAATATAGGCCTAGTATTGTGGAAATTGCAATAAATGAAGTGAAGAGAGTGGTTCACGTTGACAACGCAACGGCGTGTCATTTATTCATTCATACAAAAAAAAAAACTTTAAAATGAATATGCGCTGCCCGTGATACCAACAATCAAGGTGCGCGTTATTTCCCATGTTCAATAAGTCACGATGCATAGGATATTTTTTTGCGTTCAAGCCAACAGATAAAGTGAGGTATCCTATGTGGTAAGACGCACAAAGTGCCTGTAGCCTACTTGTTTAAGACCTCAACTCCTGTCGCCTTTCAAAGTTGGCTAGACCATCGTTTCTCAAACTTTGGGCCGCGGGCGAGCTCTGGCCGCGACGTGGACACTGCTGGTGGAGTGAAATTATTCCCGGGGCTTCGTCTGATAATTTGCTGCGCAATTTATCAAGGAACCGCGGACCGACAGAAAAAGAAAACAAACGTTTCTGCAATCAGTGTCATCAAACATAGAGGCATACAATTAAATGGTGGTAAGAGCGTTCATTCAATGCATGCGTGTGCGCGAGCGAAACTGAAACCACTCGATAACGTTGATAGCAAAGCTCCGATTCACCTATTGGAAGGCTATTTAATTATGAAACAACATTTAATAGAACAATGTGGATTTATGCAACTTCCATAAAAACAGAGCACAGACTAATACACTATCTAGCATTGTATTGTATAGTCAAATTTGAAAAACATGGCCAAAAGCTATTGTGGCATAATTAAATATCATGTCAATATTCGGCCCTCAGGTCAAAGAAGTTTGACAAACATTGAACATTGTCTATGTCCATTGCAACACTGGCATACAAATAAAGTATATCAAAGGTCTGAAATTAGATCTGATGGTAGCATTTTAAATGGGTGATTTTTTTTTTTTTTTACACATAATGTTTTTGAACAGTTCACTTAATAAGCTTCTAACAAAAGTAGAGTTATCTATATTTTATGTTTCCCCTTCAGTTGAGTTCAAAATAAAATGGACACAACGAAATAACAAACACTTGATTTAAAAAAAAAATAAAAAAATAGTCGTTTAGATTAGTCGACTAATCGAAAAATTAGTCGAAAGATTAGTCGTTAGAAAATTAGTCATTAGTGGCAGCACTAAACCCCTTCTTAACGGGTGTGCACAGGCACTAGTTACAATCAGCGGTGGAATGGTGAGCTGGCTGAGATTCCTGAATACCAGTAGGCTAAAAGACAATAAAAGAATTAAATAGAGCTGGTGCCTCCACTGTAAAATACTACTTACCAGTGTTTCTGATACATTGACTAATCTTTGGCGGGGCGCCACAAAATCAAAATCGGCCGCCACAGATTAATATTCTATGTTTATTTTCATTTAAATTAAATATAAGATCAAATCCTTGCATTGCCATTGAGCTGCGCTTTTTACGCACGCAGCTTTTCCTTGCCCCGCTCTCTCTCGTAGCCAGCTTCCCCTCCTCTGCATGTGCATTTAACAAAATATTCATGATTGTTTAAGGATTGTTGTTTGCCACATAGAAGCACTGCATAGAAAATGTCTGGCTAAATTGCTATTAAATCCGCTTAGTGACCATGCTGCGCAAAATTGTTCAAAACTGCTGCATTGCAGTTAACCCTGCTAAGGTCTTATCACAACATAGTAGGCTACATTGAAGAGACTAAACTAAGTGAAGTTATGCAATCAAGCAGTCTCTCAAAGCTAATGTTAGAACACTGTTTGGATGTCGAATTTAGCATGCTTAGCCTACTTACAGCTCAGGGCTCTACAGTGCGCCCATTTCACTCGCACATGCGAGTAAAAATGATGCCGTGCGAGTGCAAAAAAATATTTAGGCGCACTGGTGCGAATGACTTCTAACCATGTCAATGTTTGCCTACAAAATACACCGCAACATCGAGAAACATTACTGGTGCAAACCATAGAATCACGTCGCGAATTCAGCATAAAAACTACACCTCCCATCAACGTTAGCAGTTTCGCGTTGTGACTCGCTAGTAGTCGCTTCTATCAAATCCAAGAGCGCGCAGAAAAAACGGAAAGTTAGACTAGCCAGCCAAGATGCAAAGATTGAAGAAATTAGTTCTTCTATCCACCGAATTCATTGGATATAGGAGGAACAGGATGAGATTCTGAGAATGCAGTGAGAGAAGGAAAGGTAACCTAACATGCCTTTTAGCCCAGTTGACGTATTGGCTGGAATATGCAAAATATAGCTGTAGCGAACCGGCACAAAAGTAGCCTCCCGTAATACTCCCATTTTATTCAAAGGTAGAACGCTACAACTCCAGGCTTCCACGCATGCTTGTTTGTTTACACCGAATACAAGCTGAAGTGCAAAACGAAAGTAGGCCTAACGTTTGCCTTTCCCCATCAATGCAGATATTTCAAATAAAAATTAAAAGTATAAAACATATATCCTTGATTAGCCTATGTTGGGTTTTGTGGAAGAGAAAATGTACTGTTTTAGTAGTAGTATTAGGCAGTATGCAGTCAGATAGGACACCATGGGCATATTTGATTTAGCTATAGATGGATTCACAAATAAATAAATTAGCCTACATTTGGCAGGATACTTGATATACAGGCTAAATGCAAATATGGTATTATATTATTTTACATTAACAAAATGTAGGAACAGACTGAAAATAAAGTAGGCACTGATCTTTAAAATCCTGTTTCCTGTAGCCTACATGTTGTCAGTCATTCTTAATATTCGAAATTGGTGCACTGGCATGTTTTAACTGTTAGCTGCAGTATAATGTTAGATTATGTGTAAGTTAAGTACAGAACTGACTGTGCGCCCAAATTTTTGTCTGTGCTCCTACATTTTTTAACTTGGGCGCACAAGTGCTCCTGAAAAAAAATGTTAGTGTAGAGCTCTGCAGCTGCTTGTCAATTTCGTTGAAGGGCTCATTTTATTGACTCTGACACTGAATGTTTGCAAAATCCCGATGTAAATGGAAAAGTGTTTTCCAAAATACAAAAGTGCTTGTCCCAAGGAGAAGTACGAACCTTTATTTTAACTATGTAGAAAACGTTATGAATTGCATCCACACATCAGCAGACTTTTAACTGTTACAATTGCAAGGGTTCCCTCACGAACATCTTAAAGTGACAGGCACTCAATTAGACCTATACACTACCAAGACAATCTTAATACCCCCCTTGTTGTCCAAGTCAGTTGACTCCAATTCTGTGGGAAACACTGCTTACCATATAGCTCGTAGTGTATTCCTACAGAATCAAAATATACAATGAATGGGTAATTACACTAAGTTAGTGAATGCAGTCACAATGAATTGCCAATACACCCTGGAAATAATGTAATATAATAATCAAACATTTATTTCTTAATAGTAAAAGTGATTATATTAACAAGCTTCAAAAAGAAGCAGACAGGCGAACGTTAACGTTAATGTTAACAGAGGAGAGAAAATCCCTGTTAGCTTATTGAGCTAACATCCAGTCAATGGCACCAGTATAAATGAACTAAAACAATAGGAGAAATACCATACAAAACGATTCACCATAAACAGGTAGATAAACACATTAGGACAACACAAAAATACCAAAGAAAACAATAACCCCCAAGCGCTTTCCATTGGTGCACAAAGTCAGCTTGGTGAGCTGAAGGCAGGGTAGCACTAGCAACCAAAGATTCTAGAGCAGAGCAAGATAGATTAGTTACTTCATAGGCATGAAGTACGTTCTGAGCCTGACAGGGCGCCATTTTAATAAGCTCAGCGCAAAATTTCATATACAGTTCCAATTCTATGAGCCCACCTGAACAGCTGTTTTTAACGTTACCAGCTGTTGTTTTTTTTCTTCCTCGGTAATGAACTGCAAGAACTGACAGTGTGAAAGACCCGATTGATCTTTTTCCAAGGTTACACTGAATAAGGAGAGGTAAATAGGCCTATTATTTAGACAGAAGTAGCTATTGCGCTAGTAAATAGATCACATAAATTCCCATTGAGAGACTGTATAGCCTACCGATAAGCTAGCTAGCAGGCAAACTAACTTAGCTAACGTTAGTTATATTATCACCATTTTTCCTTTTTCTGCCTGTAGGCTATAAGTTAACCCTTTGTTCACGGCCTGCTTAAAGGGAAACTTGGCAGGATTTCCCCCTCTGCTGGAGAAATTGCACATTATGCTATTTCAAACTGTGTGAAAAGGTAACGATAAAGCACATGGATTTGTTTACAAGCTAGCGAACTGTTAGCATAAGTTTGGCAGAACTATGTGGATGTTACAAGGTAAGAAACACGATTTAAAACAAGTTTCTTGTTTCTCACTTCTCTTTCCGGGACGGTAGTCTCAATGTTGCAAGGTTGGTTTTCCGCCTGGGGACGCTAGGCGCAGCGGGGAAAGTCACCATCCAGCCACCAACAGGTCATTTAACCATCCAAATGATTTCTAAACGGGTTTATTAAGTTGAAATAGTTGCCAAGTTCCCCTTTAAACACAGCGCATAAGATATATGCTATATCAATCACTAATAAGGTCTAGATTTCACTCAAGCGTCTGATGTTCATAACTTAAATAAATGCAAATGGTAGGCCTAGGCTAAACACAACCGTGCTTGACACTAGTCTATTGTATCGTTTCCATGCAGTAAAAAAAACTCCCAAATTGTCCTGCTTGCCTATGTAAAATGCATATGACCACAGAAGTTCGTTTTCAAAAATCATTAGCCTATTTACAGGCTGCAGCCAACTTAAAACACGTCCAGATGAATCTAACCGTTGGACTTAATTTGTGCAATTAGGCTATATGTTAATAAAACAATTTGCTTGAGTTATAAAATAGCTGTAGTCCTATTATTTAGGCCTACTCATCTAGGCCTACTGTAAATCCTCAAATTATGGCAGGGGTCTTTTCTTTACTTATAGGCTGCGTAAGCACATGCCTTTATTTAATTAAGCATTATTTACTTTTTATTATAGGCTGCGCAATTGTGCATCTTAAGCCTCTCGCAAGCTCAAAAGCACACGACTGATCTTGAGAGCGACGTGAGACCCTGGTGTAAATATTAACTTTCAGTTTTTTAAGATGTCTTTGTAAATTAGGCCTACGTTTAATTAAAAAGTGTTTCTTGCGTGCGTTCATTCTCTCATTCCCTCTCCAAAATGTTCCTGTTCTAGGCTGATCAAGTGCATGAACCCAGCATTGGTGTGCGCATCACATGAATCACAATTGAGACAATAGATTGACCATCTTGTACAACTGCAAAGCCTTATCATAGGCATGTTACATTCATGACATGAAAAATGGAAATTATAGAACGAAAATGACAGGCAGTTGGCTAAACGTTTTAAACTTGCGCAAAACTGATGAACCCAGCATCGGTTCGTCGCATAAATCAAAACACAAATTGAAGCAACACTGACCATTGGACAATCCTACCACAAAACCTTTCCATAGGCATTCAACGTTTATGACATAGCCTAAGTGGATTATGAACGCATTTCATCACACCTGACAATTAAACGGAGCTGTGGCTTTTCGCGATTTGACTGATTCTTGAGGTTTCAGCGCAGTGTTGACTTGCATGTGCGTCTTTTTAAGATGGTGAGCGTAAACGAAGGAAAGCCCTCTAATCGGACGGGCAAGACTGACAAGTAGACCGTGCCGTCCGTGGCTACGCGTAGGCCTATGTCAAACAGATGCTTTCTCTTCAATCTCCACAAATTAAGCTACAGTTAATTCCTTAGCCGTTTGAATAAATTTGCGTTTGCGATTAACAACGCGACAGACAACGTTGTGTTAAACAGGGTAATACTATTCAAAATTGATACATTCAAGTTGACTTTGCAAAGTTGTGTAGGCTACCGCGCCAGTTGAAGTCTGCATGAACAGTTATTGCACAAGCCACCGTTTTGATTTGCTTATGGGAGATGCAGGCTGAACCCGTTTGAGGGAGAGATGCGCAGGGAGAGAATGCGTGCTGTAGCCTACACTACGCACATCTCTATGAAATAATGTAGCCTGTCAAGGCTAATCCATATTTTAAATAAGCAATCATGGAGACAAAAATATGCTATATGAATAGGCCTAGGCCTAATGCAGGAATGGACGTTACAGTTATTCAGTAACAAAGTACAGTTTCCCAACAAAGTAACGAAATTACATTAACGACGCTATATCCCAAACATAGGCATATTGAACTTAGTTTTGGTGGATGATGGACAGATGCAAGTGCCCTAGCCTAATTTACCCTCGGAAATAATTCGACATTGTCTTTATACAATATATTTAACTGGTCTAGACATGGTGTGGTCTATTGGGTTTCTCGTAATTTCAACATACAGCTTTAAAGAACAAATATTGATAACATTTTAGGATCAGCGCCATAGGATTCCCACGGTAGCCAGCGTCTGTGACGACCATAGACAGTAAAAGAACACCTGAGCTTATTAAAATGGCGCCCGTAGAGTCATAGAACGTACTTCAACATATCCAACGTATTTTCCAGCCAGTAATCCATCTTGCGCGTAGCGCTCTAGAATCTTTGCTAGCAACCGCTACAATGCCCGTCCGAACTCGCCGGTTGCTCGTGGCGGAGACCCGAGTGTACGTGTGTCAGTGTAAGTGTAGCAGCTACTCACGAACGAAACGGGTTCACTCCACTCAGCCAAGCCGACGACCGTTGTCCAGGCGCAGATGGGAGGCAAGCAGCTGCCTTGAACTAGCCAACATAGCTATGTGACACCAGCGACAACAGGGCGGACGGTCCGCCGGTGGGCTCAGCACCAGAGTTAAACTCAGCTCCTTGGGAAGGTCGCAGGTCCCTCTCCACAGCAGGAGATAACAGGCGTTGAGCTAAGGAGTTGAGGGCCTATGAACAGCAGCACACGTTCAATGGTCTCCCCAAAACCAGCTACTAATACTGCAAAGCACACCCTCTCTCTTCACACTGTAGGCCCGGACTGCCTAGCCTTCACCTTTCTGAGGAGATGGAATGTTCACATTCCCCGCGATTTCGCGGGCATTAACAAATAACAAATAATCATTGGCTGAGTATAAAATTCAAATAAAAGCAAACAAACAAAGACATTTTATTGGTTGACATGACAAACCCAAAGCATTGTGGTCATTGTAGTGACAAAAATTAAACAGTGCAGTATTAAACACTATAAACAGATTTTACAGGTGCTTACATAGATATCACTTTATCTTTTCAGAGATAAGACCACAATGGAAATATGTAGTCTAGCTAATTTAGGCTATGGCAGAAGTATAACAACTGGTAGGAGGCTAGCCTACATAAACGTTATCTAGCGAAAGCGCTAAGACCCTAATGGAATCAGGAATACAACCCCAAATAACATTAATCAACCAACCATGTTGATGCTAGGAATGCAGTGACAGGAAGAAAGGCAATTATATATCCAATGTAACATTAGCTTAGCGTTATTATGCACACAAACATATTGGGCTAGATACCTAATGTTATTCAGTGTTTCAAAGTATGTCTGATTAGGAAAGTACAAGCTGTTAACAAAAGGTGTTATCCATGAATGATACCCCCCTTTAAATTCTCACAGTTGTTTACAGTGCAAACTACATTGCTATCATTCTCACGCTTGTTGTTAGCAAGCTAGCACTTGTTTTAGCTAGAGACACTTGACCATGTAAGGGGGGGAGAGAGAGAGAGGGGGAAGAGAATAAGAGAAGATCGTCAGGTGGTGGCTTTAGAAAATGCAAGCTTCTGCTTATTCATAAGGCAGCAGTGTTGTTAGGTTCCGCAGGGTCCTCCTAAAGGTGAAATTCCCCTGAAAATTCATATAGGCATTTCCAGTGAGAAATAAGATTTGGTGTGGAAAGTAGGAGGGAAAGCAATCTAACGTATGTTTCCCGTAATCCTTTTTCAAGAAAATGTAAATAATTTATTGTTTCCAACTGATAATGCTAAAACATCATCAAACCTGGGTTGTTTCTTAACCAATGACTTCAAGGACTTTGCTTTCTTGTCACCACGAGTATGTTGGCTATTAAAAATAATAAACATTTTGGTTCGACCTCTTTGCACTTGATTTTCAGGTGATCAAAATGAGTGTTCATTACTGTTTATTGTTTCAAAGTTGTATAAAGTTGAATCAGCGCAGACAAAGATATTTTTTCATTTTTGTTTCTTTATTTTATGTGGGAAAAGGATGTGCATTAGTGTATCTCTACAGCACTGCCCTGTGTGTGTGTGTGTGTGTGTTTTGTCACACATGGTGGTGTTGTGTGTGTGTCTGTGACCCCGTGAGTGCGGTCTCGCCCTGGCTCTGATGTCCACTTCAACGCAAAGGTCTGGCGGGGAAAAAAACAGCACATTGCCAAGACAATTTACACTATATGTTCACAGATTAAACAATACTGAATAGCTAGTCACTTTGATAAATAAATGTAAAGTAAAAGTGTTTAGTGTTTATGGTGTCCGGTGATGTTTCCAGTCCACCTTTTTTGGCATTTGTTAATAAAGTCCTTCATGCAGATTTGATCACTCAGAGGGGCAAACCTTTCCACCATCTTGATGAGGTCGGGATGGGAGGCCACTACAGACAGAATGTTACGGGCCTGATTCCTGTTTCAGACACAAAATACATCAGCACCCATTGATTCACTGACTCATTAGTTTATGATGTATAAGCATATAAGTATTATGGCTTTAACATCATTTTGATGGTACACTGACTTATAATTGGAAAAATGGCATGTTTGTCATTGCCTCTGGCCCTCCTAAAAGATCTCATATCTCATATATGTAATGTAACTTATGTAGTCTAGGTGAACCCTGCCAAATCTATGTTTGAATTTGCTCAGCAGATTCTCAGATACTTTGGAATTGAGTTAACAACTAAATATAAAACATTTGTTTACAGGAAAGATGTGTCAATGGAGATTTGATAATCAGTCAGGTGTCAGCCAGGCTATAACTTTTGTGGACACTACTGGAAAGTGAATATTAAATCCCAAATTCTTCACTATATTTTAGCTGTAAACACACTATTTCAATGCCATGCACTGACAGATAATTACATTCAGTATTGCTGTATGACATGAGATGACTTTTGGATAGCTCATAATAGAACAGAAACTGTTGCTGATTGGCTAATTTAGAAACCTTTACTTTTACTTTTATGAATTGAACTGACACTTTTATACAAAGCCAATAAGTAAATGATAAGGAAACATAGAGAAATAGGGCTCCCGACCTGACTTCCAGTGTGTTGTCAAGGGCCAAGCAGCTGGCAGTATGGATGAAGCGGGCAGTCAGGTCGTTTTTGCCGGACAGGAGACGAGCTGCCCCTATGACCTCCGTCACTTTCTCCAGGTGCCGTGCAGTGCTCTTCCTCACGGCTGTATGTTTGTGACTAAGAAGAAGCAGAGAACCAATGAGTCACACCAGGAGAATGGATAAGCCAGAGATCCAGGGGAGACAAGGAGACAGAACCAGGAGAAACAGCTGAGACACAGAAACGACAGACAAACTAGGTGAGTAACAACCAGTGTTGGGCAAGTTACTTCAAAAGCGTAATGCATTATTTATTACTTGTTACCGTCATCTCAAAGTAATTTGTTACATTACAATATTACTGTCTTTGAATCGTAAGGCATTACACTACGTTTACATTACTTTCACCAAAATAACAGGAAATATGGATTTGGTGTTCTCAATAGATCTTCATGTGTTCAATGCAGCTCATTACACAGCAGGAGGTGATGTGGTATGGCATAATGACTGAGCTAGGCTTAAGGCTAACAAAAGAACAATATAACGGTTGCAGTTATGGCTCATGGGACAATGTAGGCCCCAAAGGCCAAAGGTCACTCACAACTTAATATAGTAAAATATAGCCATGGTGAAATTGTATGTTGACTTTAAATGGTTCTCATCATTGCTAGTTGCCTTTCCTTCCACTTACAGTGGTGTAGACTTAATGCAAATAGTTTGAGAATAATGGCTATTCTCACTGCTTGAAATGAGAAGTATAGCCTAACCATGTTAGATCTGTTGCATGAATGGCAGAGATAACTCAAATTCCCTTTCTACAGTCATCTAAACAATGCAATCAAATTCCAGGACCAGCATAGATGACTTTTTTTAAATTCTTGGATAATCTTCTCTGGTGCCAATTGAGCATTTCTCAATTTTGGATTAAAAAGTAAAGTAACTTCAGTTACTGAGAATTGTACCGAGTAAAATATTACTGAAATTGTATTGGTAATGCCTTACATTACTGCATTACAGCAAAAAGCAATGCATTACTGTAATTACATTACTTTTTTAATGCATTACTCCCAACACTGGTAACAACTGATACAGACAACTACATAGCCAGGTAACACAGAGAAAGTTGAGAAGCACTAGAAAGCAATTAACCAGTACAACCCTGCTCTCTTTTTCTCTCTGCCCCTAACCTGAGCCCTCCGTTGATGAGAGCGTTCATGCTGCGGATGGGGTTGGTGTTATACACCATGTACCCCAGGGCCAGATCCATGTCCTTCATGAAGCTGCTGGACTCTCCAGCCTTCGGCAGCAGTGTCCGGGCTGCGCCCTCGGCCTCCGCATCCATGTCCTGCCCCAGGTGAGCAAACAGGTGGGCCAGCGTCACCATGGCAGCATGGGACACCACTGAGCGCAGGTTCTTCACCTGGTTGAGGAGGGAATTAGAATGACAGCTTGCACCGCTTTGACTTGTATAGAATACTGAGAAAGTTAACATCATTTCTTTGGTAGCATCATTAAGGCATTTCAATAGATATTGCCTAGTTTGAAACAAGACAAAAGATACAACATGTGCTCCAGAATGTTTTCCAGCAGAGAGCCTCTCACCTCTTGATTGACGGCCAGACAAACATCATGCAGCCTGGGCAGCAGCACGTTGGCGTGGTGCTGAGCCAGAGACCTGATGGAGATCAGGGCCTCGATCTTCTTCCCCCTGCAGCAGCACCAACAACACACTCACATCAGAGGAACATGGTAATACATGGACTTGGTTCAAGTATTCTATCTCCAGCTACTTACCAACTCTTGCCATGTAAATCCTATGTGTTAACATAGCCTAGACTATCTACTCTAAAGGCATGCTGTTCTTTTAACATCAATATCTCAGCATAGTCTAATCTATCTTAGCTAAAAGCCTACGATTTGTCTGGATAGCGTAACAGCATAGCCTATCTTGGCAAAAAGCCTAATATATCAGTCTAGACTATTTAAGCTATACTCCCACCAGTCATCGTCGCTGAGCACTGTAAAGGCCTGCAGGAGGGCCTGCTCGGGACAGGACAGTGGGCGCAGTTTGGCCAACTCTGGCAGATTCTTGGCCGGCTGGGTCTTGCTTGTATGCCTCGCCTCAGTCACTTTCCTCTTCTTCACCTCCTTATGCTCCCTCGTTCCTTCCTGCCTCCCTGCCAGAGACTCAACAGACTTTTGCTCTGGGAGGTCAAAGGTCAAATATGTTTGTCTGAAATCCTGTCTACATTTGCCTTGGCAAACAACTTTGTTATTTGAATTGATATCTGCACTGATATTTAATTAGGCTAATAAAGACTGAGTCAATATATTCTTCTGTGTGTGTGTGTGTGTGAGAGAGAGAGAGAGAGAGAGAGAGAGAGAGAGAGAGAGAGAGAGAGAAAGAAAGAGTATAAGAGAGACTACTCACCTGTCACAGCAGTGACCCCATTGAGTGATATGGTGTTCTTGAGACGGGGTAGTCTACTCTGGAACTGTCTGTGGCTGGTTGTCTTTGGGGGGGCGGGGATAGCAGGGGCAATGGGCGAATTGAGGAAGGGCAGAGTACGGGGCGCCGGCGGGGTCCTGCGATCCACAGGACTGAGGCTGCCCACAGAGCAGCCTGTCTGGTCCGAGGCCTTGGCATCATTGAGACTGGCAAGTTTGATCTCCTCAGCGAGTTCCAGGACCTCCTGCAGGAGTTCCTTGCGAGCCTGGCGCTCCTTCTGCTGAGCGCTCAGGGGTCTCAGCGTAGACCTCACAGACCGCTGCAGCTGGTGGTGGGGGGATGCAGGGGGTATGGGGGCTAACAGCTTCCGTTGGCCAGGTGCCGCACTGGCATGCAAGGGCTGGGGTGGGCCCAAATGCGTTGTGGAATCGTGGGGCAAGGTCAGAAGATGAGGCTGCAGAGAGGCAAGAGGCAACATGTCATCAAACATGGCCACCATCTACACCCTCTGACACACAACTGCCCAACCGCCATGCTGCGTTTGAAATCTTCACGGTTTCACTATAATGCACTATTTAGTAAATAACTAAGGCATCATTATATTATTACATTATTAATGATATCATAATAACATTACAAAGTAGCTGTATGAACAATATCATAATTTGTTCTAATACCTCTATGGTAACCACTAACCCAAAAAGTGTGACTGATAGTCAGATTTGACCAAAGCTGTATCCTTTCAACTTTGACCTGGAAAGGTCACTTCATAGATGCCCATCATCAAAACATACTTAAACATTGACCTTTACCCTTTCAGCATAGATGCCAAATGAAGTGCAGGGAACATGGAATATTAGATTTAGTTATAATTTAGGCTATATAAAACTGTACGCCGGCTCTTAGATGTTTGAGGGAACTCACACATGCGGTACAAATCGTGTTCTGATTCTGCTCCTGGCGTAAAATCAGGAGCTGTAGCATCATTGTTTTCATCTCCGCATTTTCTGCATGGAGTTTTCCGAACTCCTTTTGAAAATCCATTGAACTTAAAATTTCGCCGATATATAGGAGCTACTTTAAAATAAATTGTATAGAACTTAAATATAATCTACTGAGCAAAATCCAAATATCTAGGCTACCGAGAAGCGAGCGGGTGAGTCCTAAGGTGAAGATGCATCAAGTGATCTGAAATGACGATTTTCGCCCATAATGGTGACCTCCCCATTATGACGTAGGGGCGCAGACAGCAGACACCGGTTGCACCAACTCTTTGCTACGACTGCTCCCAACTGCTAAGTTGGTCTTTGTTAAGACCAGTCTTTAGAATTGAATTTAGGTGGGTAACAGAACACCAACTGAATTTACGACTTAACTACTCCCTGTCTTAGCGATGCGCGTTCATGTGGATGATGCCAGTTTTTGCCGTCTTATAGGGCGACCACGCCCCCCTTCGGAGGAAACAGCGGTAAAAGTGACTGGAGGAAACAGCGGTAAAAGTGACTGGAGGCCAATGTGTGATGGAGCTTGGAAGTTGCGCCGCCATATCTTACTCGATAAATAAATAAAGTTCACATAATTAGTTCCTTTCTTGGTATTTTCTGGATATGGAATAAGCAAAGGAGACGCGATATAGATATCACTTTATCTTTATTAGAGTTAAGATCACAATGGAAACATGTAGTAGGCTAGCTAAGTTAGGCTATGGCAGAACACTAACAGTAAATGGCTGGTAGGAGGTTAACCTACTGTAAACAGCTATGTACAGTATGACTGAAAGCGCCATAAAACACTAATGGAAAGGGATACAATCCCAAATAACGTTAATCAACCAACCATGTTGATGCTAGGAATGCAGTGACAGGAAGAAAGGCAATTATATATCCAATGTAACATTAGCTTAGCGTTATTATGCACACAAACATATTGGGCTAGATACCTAATGTTATTCAAAGTGTTTCAAAGTATGTCTGATTAGGAAAGTACAATAAGCTGTTTACAAAAGGTGTTATCCATGAATGATACCCCCCTTGAAATTCTCACAGTTGTTTACAGCACAAACTACTATCATCCTCATGCTTGTTGTTAGCAAGCTAGCACTTGTTTTAGCTAGAGACACCAATTGACCATGTAAGGGGGGGGCAGATTGCTACACAGTGCTTACATTTTGACCTTAAGCCTGCTTATGTTATTCAAAGTGTTTCAAAGTATATCTGATTAGGAAAGTACAATAAGCTGTTAACAAAAGGTGTTATCCATGAATGATACACCCCTTTAAATTCTCACAGTTGTTTACAGTGCAAACTACATTGCTATCATTCTCATGATTGTTGTTAGCAAGCTAGCACTTGTTTTAGCTAGAGACACTTGACCATGTAAGGGGAGGAGAGAGAGAGAGGGGGAAGAGAATAAGAGAAGATCGTCAGGTGGTGGCTTTAGAAAATGCAAGCTTCTGCTTATTCATAAGGCAGCAGTGTTGTTAGGTTCCGCAGGGTCCTCCTAAAGGTGAAATTCCCCTGAAAATTCATATAGGCATTTCCAGTGAGAAATAAGATTTGGTGTGGAAAGTAGGAGGGAAAGCAATCTAACTTATGTTTCCCGTAAATCTTTTTCAAGAAAATGTAAATAATTTACTGTTTCCAACTGATAATGCTAAAACATCATCAAAGCTGGGTTGTTTCTTAACCAATGACTTCAAGGACTTTGCTTTCTTGTCACCACGAGTATGTTGGCTATTAAAAATAATAAACATTTTGGTTCGACCTCTTTGCACTTGATTTTCAGGTTATCAAAATGAGTGTTCATTACTGTTTATTGTTTTGAAAGTTTTATAAAGTTGAATCAGCGCAGACAAACACATTTTTTCATTTTTGTTTCTTTATTTTATGTGGGAAACGGATGTGCATTTGCGTATCTCTGCAGCACTGCCCTGTGTGTGTGTGTGTGTGTTTTGTCACACATGGTGGTGTTGTGTGTGTGTCTGTGACCCCGTGGGTGCGGTCTCGCCCTGGCTCTGATGTCCACTTCAACGCAAAGGTCTGCCGGGGAAAAAAACAGCACATTACCAAGACAATTTACACTGTATGTTCACAGATTAAACAATACTGAATAGCTAGTCACTTTGATAAATAAATGTAAAGTAAAAGTGTTTAGTGTTTATGGTGTCCGGTGATGTTTCCAGTCCACCTTTTCTGGCATTTGTTAATAAAGTCCTTCATGCGGATTTGATCACTCAGAGGGGCGAACCTTTCCACCATCTTGATGAGGTCGGGATGGGAGGCCACTACAGACAGAATGTTACGGGCCTGATTCCTGTTTCAGACACAAAATACATCAGCACCTATTGATTCACTGACTCATTAGTTTATGATGTATAAGCATATAAGTATTATGGCTTTAACATCATTTTGATGGTACACTGACTTATAATTGGAAAAATGGCATGTTTGTCATTGCCTCTGGCCCTCCTAAAAGATCTCATATCTCATATATGTAATGTAACTTATGTAGTCTAGGTGAACCCTGCCAAATCTATGTTTGAATTTGCTCAGCAGATTCTCAGAGACTTTGGAATTGAGTTAACAACTAAATATAAAACATTTGTTTACAGGAAAGCTGTGTCAATGGAGATTTGATAATCAGTCAGGTGTCAGCCAGGCTATAACTTTTGTGGACACTACTGGAAAGTGAATATTAAATCCCAAATTCTTCACTATATTTTAGCTGTAAACACACTATTTCAATGCCATGCACTGACAGATAATTACATTCAGTATTGCTGTATGACATGAGATGACTTTTGGATACCTCATAATAGAACAGAAACTGTTGCTGATTGGCTAATTTAGAAACATTTACTTTTATGAATTGAACTGACACTTTTATACAGAGCCAATAAGTAAATGATAAGGAAACATAGAGAAATAGGGCTCCCGACCTGACTTCCAGTGCGTTGTCAAGGGCCAAGCAGCTGGCAGTATGGATGAAGCGGGCAGTCAGGTCGTTTTTGCCGGACAGGAGACGAGCTGCCCCTATGACCTCCGTCACTTTCTCCAGGTGCCGTGCAGTGCTCTTCCTCACGGCTGTATGTTTGTGACTAAGAAGAAGCAGAGAACCAATGAGTCACACCAGGAGAATGGATAAGCCAGAGATCCAGGGGAGACAAGGAGACAGAACCAGGAGAAACAGCTGAGACACAGAAACGACAGACAAACTAGGTGAGTAACAACCAGTGTTGGGCAAGTTACTTCAAAAGCGTAATGCATTATTTATTACTTGTTACTGTCATCTCAAAGTAATTTGTTACATTACAATATTACTGTTTTGAATTGTAAGGCATTACACTACGTTTACATTACTTTCACCAAAATAACAGGAAATATGGATTTGGTGTTCTCAATAGATCTTCATGTGTTCAATGCAGCTCATTACACGGCAGGAGGTGATGTGGTATGGCATAATGACTGAGCTAGGCTTAAGGCTAACAAAAGAACAATATAACGGTTGCAGTTATGGCTCATGGGACAATGTAGGCCCCAAAGGCCAAAGGTCACTCACAACTTAATATAGTAAAATATAGCCATGGTGAAATTGTATGTTGACTTTAAATGGTTCTCATCATTGCTAGTTGCCTTTCCTTCCACTTACAGTGGTGTAGACTTAATGCAAATAGTTTGAGAATAATGGCTATTCTCACTGCTTGAAATGAGAAGTATAGCCTAACCATGTTAGATCTGTTGCATGAATGGCAGAGATAACTCAAATTCCCTTTCTACAGTCATCTAAACAATGCAATCAAATTCCAGGACCAGCATAGATGACTTTTTTTTAATTCTTGGATAATCTTCTCTGGTGCCAATTGAGCATTTCTCAATTTTGGATTAAAAAGTAAAGTAACTTCAGTTACTGAGAATTGTACCGAGTAAAATATTACTGAAATTGTATTGGTAATGCCTTACATTACTGCATTACAGCAAAAAGCAATGCATTACTGTAATTACATTACTTTTTTAATGCATTACTCCCAACACTGGTAACAACTGATACAGACAACTACATAGCCAGGTAACACAGAGAAAGTTGAGAAGCACTAGAAAGCAATTAACCAGTACAACCCTGCTCTCTTTTTCTCTCTGCCCCTAACCTGAGCCCTCCGTTGATGAGAGCGTTCATGCTGCGGATGGGGTTGGTGTTATACACCATGTACCCCAGGGCCAGATCCATGTCCTTCATGAAGCTGCTGGACTCTCCAGCCTTCGGCAGCAGTGTCCGGGCTGCGCCCTCGGCCTCCGCATCCATGTCCTGCCCCAGGTGAGCAAACAGGTGGGCCAGCGTCACCATGGCAGCATGGGACACCACTGAGCGCAGGTTCTTCACCTGCTTGGGAGGAGGGAATTAGAATGACAGCTTGCACCGCTTTGACTTGTATAGAATACTGACAAAGTTAACATCATTTCTTTGGTAGCATCATTAAGGCATTTCAATAGATATTGCCTAGTTTGAAACAAGACAAAAGATACAACATGTGCTCCAGAATGTTTTCCAGCAGAGAGCCTCTCACCTCTTGATTGACGGCCAGACAAACATCATGCAGCCTGGGCAGCAGCACGTTGGCGTGGTGCTGAGCCAGAGACCTGATGGAGATCAGGGCCTCGATCTTCTTCCCCCTGCAGCAGCACCAACAACACACTCACATCAGAGGAACATGGTAATACATGGACTTGGTTCAAGTATTCTATCTCCAGCTACTTACCAACTCTTGCCATGTAAATCCTATGTGTTAACGTAGCCTAGACTATCTACTCTAAAGGCATGCTGTTCTTTTAACATCAATATCTCAGCATAGTCTAATCTATTTTAGCTAAAAGCCTACGACTTGTCTGGATAGCGTAACAGCATAGCCTATCTTGGCAAAAAGCCTAATATATCAGTCTAGACTATTTAAGCTATACTCCCACCAGTCATCATCGCTGAGCACTGTAAAGGCCTGCAGGAGGGCCTGCTCGGGACAGGACAGTGGGCGCAGTTTGGCCAACTCTGGCAGATTCTTGGCCGGCTGGGTCTTGCTTGTATGCCTCGCCTCAGTCACTTTCCTCTTCTTCACCTCCTTATGCTCCCTCGTTTCTTCCTGCCTCCCTGCCAGAGACTCAACAGACTTTTGCTCTGGGAGGTCAAAGGTCAAATATGTTTGTCTGAAATCCTGTCTACATTTGCCTTGGCAAACAACTTTGTTATTTGAATTGATATCTGCACTGATATTTAATTAGGCTAATAAAGACTGAGTCAATATATTCTTCTGTGTGTGTGAGAGAGAGAGAGAGAGAGAGAGAGAGAGAGAGAGAGAGAGAGAGAGAGAAAGAGAGAGAGAGAAAGAGTATAAGAGAGACTACTCACCTGTCACAGCAGTGACCCCATTGAGTGATATGGTGTTCTTGAGACGGGGTAGTCTACTCTGGAACTGTCTGTGGCTGGTTGTCTTTGGGGGGGCGGGGATAGCAGGGGCAATGGGCGAATTGAGGAAGGGCAGAGTACGGGGCGCCGGCGGGGTCCTGCGATCCACAGGACTGAGGCTGCCCACAGAGCAGCCTGTCTGGTCCGAGGCCTTGGCATCATTGAGACTGGCAAGTTTAATCTCCTCAGCGAGTTCCAGGACCTTCTGCAGGAGTTCCTTGCGAGCCTGGCGCTCCTTCTGCTGAGCGCTCAGGGGTCTCAGCGTAGACCTCACAGACCGCTGCAGCTGGTGGTGGGAGGATGCAGGGGGTATGGGGGCTAACAGCTTCCGTTGGCCAGGTGCCGCACTGGCATGCAAGGGCTGGGGTGGGCCCAAACGCGTTGTGGAATCGTGGGGCAAGGTCAGAAGATGAGGCTGCAGAGAGGCAAGAGGCAACATGTCATCAAACATGGCCACCATCTACACCCTCTGACACACAACTGCCCAACCGCCATGCTGCGTTTGAAATCTTCACGGTTTCACTATAGTGCACTATTTAGTAAATAACTAAGGCATCATTATATTATTATTACATTATTAATGATATTATAATAACATTACAAAGTAGCTGTATGAACAATATCATAATTTGTTCTAATACCTCTATGGTAACCACTAACCCAAAAAGTGTGACTGATAGTCAGATTTGACCAAAGCTGTATCCTTTCAACTTTGACCTGGAAAGGTCACTTCATAGATGCCCATCATCAAAACATACTTAAACATTGACCTTTACCCTTTCAGCATAGATGCCAAATGAAGTGCAGGGAACATGGAATATTAGATTTAGATATAATTTAGGCTATATAAAACTGTACGCCGGCTCTTAGATGTTTGAGGGAACTCACACATGCGGTACAAATCGTGTTCTGATTCTGCTCCTGGCGTAAAATCAGGAGCTGTAGCATCATTGTTTTCATCTCCTCATTTTCTGCATGGAGTTTTCCGAACTCCTTTTGAAAATCCATTGAACTTAAAATTTCGCCGATATATAGGAGCTACTTTAAAATAAATTGTATAGAACTTAAATATAGTCTACTGAGCAAAATCCAAATATCTAGGCTACCGAGAAGCGAGCGGGTGAGTCCTAAGGTGAGGATGCATCAAGTGATCTGAAATGACGATTTTCGCCCATAATGGTGACCTCCCCATTATGACGTAGGGGCGCAGACAGCAGACACCGGTTGCACCAACTCTTTGCTACGACTGCTCCTAACTGCTAAGTTGGTCTTTGTTAAGACCAGTCTTTAGAATTGAATTTAGGTGGGTAACAGAACACCAACTGAATTTACGACTTAACTACTCCCTGTCTTAGCGATGCGCGTTCATGTGGATGATGCCAGTTTTTGCCGTCTTATAGGGCGACCACGCCCCCCTTCGGAGGAAACAGCGGTATAAGTGACTGGAGGAAACAGCGGTAAAAGCGACTGGAGACCAATGTGTGATGGAGCTTGGAAGTTGCACCGCCATATCTTACTCGATAAATAAAGTTCACATAATTAGTTCCTTTCTTGGTATTTTCTGGATATGGAATAAGCAAAGGAGACGCGATATAGATATCACTTTATCTTTTCAGAGTTAAGACCACAATGGAAACATGTAGTAGGCTAGGAAGTTAGGCTATGGCAGAACACTAACAGTAAATGGCTGGTAGGAGGTTAACCTACTGTAAACAGCTATGTACAGTATGACTGAAAGCGCCATAAAACACTAATGGAAAGGGATACAATCCCAAATAACGTTAATCAACCAACCATGTTGATGCTAGGAATGCAGTGACAGGAAGAAAGGCAATTATATATCCAATGTAACATTAGCTTAGCGTTATTATGCACACAAACATATTGGGCTAGATACCTAATGTTAGTGTTTCAAAGTATGTCTGATTAGGAAAGTACAATAAGCTGTTTACAAAAAGTGTTATCCGGGACATTCCAGAATTAGAGGACATTTTGGCATTTACACTTCTTAAAAAATTATTTTCTATTTTAACATTTTATGTTGAATATTTAAGAAATATAGGTCATAAACTACTAAATGATATGATTTGTCAAGCTCAGGCATCAACGGTACTTTTTCCACCTCATACGTATATTTTTTAAATATTTTTCAGTAAATCCTTTTTCATTCCATTCAATAAAGGAAGTCATTTTACACTGAAGAGTCATATGATTTCAGGTAAGACTGTTAATATATATTATATATGTTAATTCGACTAACTATCAAAGGCTTAATTATCTTCAATTTGAACAGTGACATACAGTTTTTTTTTTTTAATAATTCCAGTATCTATTCTCAAATATGCTCAGATACATTGTGCATATAATCATATAAGCTGTTCTAAGGCCTATAGATGCAATTTTTTGTGTGATAGCAAAATTACTCACCATTATTTATCCTTATTTTAATAAAAATGTTTTTGTAACAGGGTTGCAAATTGAGTCATAACATCATAAATCTGTAGAAATCCATTAGAAATTCTGATATTATGCCTATCTATTGCAAATAATCACAAATATCTAACCAAAATTTGTTTATTTTCAGCTGTAATTGAATCTCAACATGTATTGTGGCACACTATGCTGCAATGATGCTGGACTAACAGAAGACATTCTGGCAATTTATTTAAAATATGTAAATAATGTTTAATTATACAAATAAATTATTTTTTATAATTTTACTCAGCATATTTAATCATAAATATATCAAAGTTAACAAAAAATACCCTGATAACTATGATAATAACAATATTACTTTAATTAGAGTAACAGGGTTGCGAGTAACAGGGTTGTGAATTAATGCTAATATAGCATCTACCTCAGTGGTCTCCAACACGGTGCCCGCGGGACGGCTATGAGGCGCCCCAGCGCACTTTCTAAAAATAGCCAACAGGTCTCCTGCAGATCACGCTCTAAAAACACGCTCCATTGTGAAGTTTTCAATAGATATTTAAGTCTAGACCAGAACCATTTTAAGAATGTATGTAGCCATACATCTGTAACATTAAATTGATATTGGTGATATCTTACAAATTGTAGCTGCGTTAAATTTTAGCCTTTGGCTCCAAATCCGTTTCCCATTCAATCTTTAAACAACAACGGAAGCGGAGCGCATACACGCTGCTCGCATGCAGTAAAGGGGGGGGAAACGTGCTTGTCTGGTGTAGCCAATGGAAGCATATCTTTGCAAAAGTTCTGTGGCCATTCCATGTTCGTCAAATACGGTTCTTGCATGATTGTTCAAGGACTGAAAAACAATTGCTTTAGCTCACAGGCCTTTTCTCCTCCGTAGGCAACTGCCGTATAATAGCGCTGAAAATGTTATAGCATGCATGACTGAGCAGGACTGTGCATTACCCTTTTTTGTCAGATCATGGATCATTTCAGGTGTGCAATAACTTTAAAAGGAGTTTTCATATGTTAGGGTGGTGTGGGCGATTACTATTGAAATGTTAAAACCGAATTGTCCACTGAAATCAGAACTTAAACAACCCCTGAATTCCTAATGGTGGGTGGGTATAAATTGGGTACAAATTGTAACCCAAATTATGAATTGCACAAAAAGATAGAAAAAATAGATTAGATTCCCCATGCAAACTTTGAAATGAACAAACTGAACAAAAATGTTGGTAGTGTTGCATAGGTTATTGATATTAAATTTGAAAATACAGTTGCTTAATATATAAAGACGTATAGGCCTGCACAATATTGATAATTTAAAAGTAAAAATCACATAGGCCTATTATTTAGGAGGACTACCCTCGCAAAAAAGGGGTGAGGGTATGTTTGTTTAGAGTAGCCCTCCATATATGATTTCGGGTCTTCAGGTAGCCCTCAGTCCCAAAAAGGTTGGAGACCCCTGCAGTAAAGCATCAATACAGTAAAGTCAACAGTAGGCTATAGAAGCTGAAGACGCGAGTTAAAATAATAAAGACACCCCTTAAGGGAAAGCGATATGGGAAATATTGGGGAAAGTTCTTAAAGAAGATGACAGTAGTACAAGTTATGGTCTATAGGCCTACTTCTTGCGAAGCCATTTAAAAGTAGCCTATGACAGCCAAAACGGGCAGCCTGCAGGAATAAATGTTATGGCACAGACTACATCCATATCTACCGGTATGTATAGGTTCGCGCATGCATAAAAGTTACCTTAGTTCGTTGTGTTTGTGACTTTAAACAGTGGATGTGCTTTAGTAAAGCTTTGTGCTTCATTCAGCATTATAAACCAGTTCTTAAGCTAACGTTTTGACCAGCAATGTATCTCTCTTGCCTACCTTGCCTCACCATTTCTGTTTTCGAAAGAAAGATGTATGTAAGATGTCCATGGCCTTCAAATCTTATCCTAGTGTTCTAATCCTTGGTGGTTGTGTGCGTGCTTGCGCTCTTATTCTCATTCTCTCTCCTGCGCAAATGTCCTGCATGCCTACTGCGTGTAGTTCTACTGCATAAAGTTTCGCAAATAAATTAGTTTGATTTACAGAAATGGCCTACTGTCACACTGCATGCAGGCTATAACCAAAAGCACACCTTTTGTAAATAAGCGGGTCGGATCGCGTTCGGGTATAATTTTGTCCTAATTAATATTCGCGGTCCGAGTTGCGGTCGGGTTGATTAAAATATCGGGCGACCGCGGGCCGCTTGTGACCAAACCCGCGCAACACTGAAGTGGGAATGATGTGATTCTGCACTTCATTTACAGCACAATTTATGAAATTGTTTAAAATGTTGTTCAATCTTATGTTATGTTAAACAATTTTGTGCAATCTTATTTTATGTTTCAATTTTCCATTTTGTGTTACTAAATTTAGCCTTCAATAAAAACTCATGAATTTGCCACTTGGGACACTCAGCTGAAACGTTAGCCTATGTCTAGCAGCCACATACCATACGCTTGAAAACAATTAAATATGTAAATGATATTCAATATATCCAGGCGAGGTAATACAGTCATTTCTGCTTGTTTTCTTTTAAACAAAAAACTAAGCTGTACCCTTTTTTAAATTTAATCTTTTATTCCAAAATAGAATAACGAATGAACGAAAAAGTACACGGACCATGCAGGATTGCAAACCTAGATCGACACCCTGTGAACAAAATTAGACTATACTAATGGTGCCGAAAAAGATGACTGATGAGAAAATGTAGAGAGGCAGTGGGAAGCCTCATCTATCTGACCATCTAGACCTGATATAAGTTTTGTGGTAAGCAAACTGGCATAGTATTTCACAGAGCCTACTGCAATGGGCCACAGTACAACATGTACTGAAGGTACAATTGACAAAGAGCTGTGTTATAGAAAATGTAATGAGACACTGGGAATAAAAGCATACAGTGATGCAGATTGGGCGGCTAGTAATGACAGATGCAGTAAGACAGGCTATTGTCTTTTTATTTGACTTTATCCTGAGTTGATTGAATTGATTGATGACACCTGTGATTGTTAATGTGGGTGTGTAGGCTACCTGTACTGTGATTGGTGTGTTGAATAAATCACCTTGAGTGAGCGCAGCTGTTGCTGTGTGTTGGAAGTCAGTCATGTCGCTGCGTTTACTCTTAACATCGACCAACGGGACACTAAGGTCATCCGCGGGCGGTAACACATTTGAACAAACACATTACGTGGGCAGAGTTCATCATTGGGCCCCAACCAGCCCCGATCTGCACACTGCAGCCAGGTGTATTTGGCTTCAATACAAGCTACCCAGACTTTCACTTTACACTCGAAACACTGTATTTCCTTTTCAACACGGAGACTACAGCGGTGAGTTATTCATAGTAGCCTAGCCTAATTTGTGTGGATTTCATGGATTATATGGTTGTTCTGACTTATGGTGCACACTGTCATTGGAAAAAATGCACAAATCGAATTGGTTAGCTATACATTTCCTCGAAAAATTGTAGCCTAGTTATGATGTTGGTAAGGCGTAGCCTTGCTGTATTTAAACCTGGTAACCTATGTGATTTTAAAGGTTAGTTACAAAGCATATTGTGTGTCCATTTACTGCTGAAATTGTCTTGCAAAGGCGAGGGAGAATGATCAGGAACAGCGATGAAAAGTGTACACTGCCAAGGATTAATGCATCTACGTAGGCTATATCCTTGTATGCCTCTCTACCGATTCAGGGTTAATTTACTGTATTTCCCCCAGCAATTTCTGAGCAGCTTGTAATGAAGCTGAAAATAATGAGACCACAAAACATATGTAGGCCTATTGTTATTGGAGAAAACCTAATTGGAACCTGATAATGGCAGTGGTGTGCGTGCGTGTGCCATTTGGTGGCGTTTAGAGTAGGACGAATAGGCTAATGGCCAGCATAACGACTCCAAAATCTTACTTGCGTATTCACCTGGCGAACAAAAAACACAATGTTAGGAAATTGAATAAAATTTTCCAATTTCCCTGGAACTGCAACTGCGGACCCTACACTGCTACAAGGACACTTCCTTGTTCGCCTTAAAATAGAACCGGTAGCTTATTTTGCGGACTTCAAGCGAAACGAAAGTAAACAATTGAAAACGCCTAATAATGCAAGCAGCGTGTGTTATTTCTGATATCAATCTGATATGAGCCACTTTCAAAGGTAGATGTAAACAACAGTAAAAAAATCGTATAGCCTTGGCAAAAAAAATCTGAACTGTGCATCAAGGCCTGCCAGTGTAAATGCAGCCTTTGTCATCTTGTCTGGCATTCAGGGCCGGTTCTCATACACGGGTTTCCCGTTTACCAACAAAACTAGATGCGCGCGCAGCCTGAGGCAGAAGACGCTTGGTGGCCGTCCAAAACTTTATAAACTTAACCTAAATAGTCGGTTGCTGTAAGCTACAATCGGATTTTTTTTGTATAGCCCTGTTGTCTCAATGATAATAACATCTCATTTCAGACTATATTTCAAAGTTTGACGTTCATTTGAATGATTAATATAACATCGTATTTTGTCATTTTTGGCAAAAGACATGCATTCCGTTAGGGATATTGAACATATTTAACATTCTCTAACCATCGTGATTTCGAATTGGTGCAGTTTTCAGCACAAAAACTCATTTTATTCTTTTGCTCTTTTGCATTGCTCTATGCTCCATGCTCTTTGCGGTGCTTTCTGCCTCTTGGTTGCGCACGCATGTTTTCATGACGTTCCATAGAAATCCATGTAGGCAGAGTCAAGAATTTTTTATTTTTTTATTTTTTTTTAATTTTTTTTTTTAAATATGAATTTCTTTAAGGGCATTGAGTCTACATAGACCTTTTTGCCAGCTCCATTAAAATATAAACTATGGCTGATAAACAAACTCTAGCATTGTTTGTGCTACATTTATAGATATTTATATACATTATAATGATATGCATAATATTAAGTTCGTATAAACAGTCTTCATTGCTTTGTAAATGGAGTAGGCTACTTGATGATAATGGTCTCATCGGCTATTTTGAATTGATAAATGAAACGAAACTTGATGATGTATGGCAAGCCGATTGAGCATTTATTCAGATATCTTGATATCAGGCATAATTGTCAGGTACATGCAAGCCATTTCTGTCCACTAGTTAACTAGTGAGCCATTTCTGTGTGCACTAGTTAACTAGTGACAGCCAAAATGCCCACTAGTTAACTAGTAAGGCCCAAATCAAATTCTCTCTAGTTAACTAGTTCATTCATATCTTACTAGTTAACTAGTAATGTTCAGCATGTTGACTAGTTACTAGTGGACATTGAAATGTGCACTAGTTAAAGACTTCTATTTACTAGTCAACTAGTAAGGTACACAAATGTTTATTAGCTGACTACTGAATGTCCAATTCCCACTTGTTAACTTCTATGCAATTTGGCCAGCCGCTTGAGCATTTATTCTGATATCTTGATATCAGGCCAACATGCAAGTCATTTTTATCAACTAGTTAACTAGTGAGCCATGTTATGTTTGTGCACCCTAGTTAACTAGTGACAGCAAAAATGCCCACTAGTTAACTAGTGAACACATTTTAGCTTCACTAGTTAACGAGAGGCGGAAATGTCCACTAGTTAAAAGCCAAAATGCATACCAGTCAGCTTTTGGGTCTCACTAGTTAACTAGTGACAGCCAAAAATGTGCACATGTTTACTAGTGAAGGCAAAGCTCCTCACTAGTTAACTAGTTGGAGTAGGTCAATGTCACTAGTTAACTACTGAACCATACATGTCTTACTAGCTAGCTAGGTGATGACAGCAGGCTCACTAGTTAACTAGTTGATGCATCCTTTGTCCAAACTAGTTAACTAGTGAGGTCATAAATGTATACTAGTAAACTAGTTCAAGCCTAAATTCACACTAGTCCGCTAGTGGCGCAGAATTCAAATTAGGAGGCTTTCTATTGGCTCCCTATGTCCAAATAAAACATGACAACCAATCACAGCGCAGAATTTCACAAAATCCCACCCACAACATTTGCATGTGGCACACAAGTTAACATGCTGGCAAAAGGAACTTTAGCTAGTAAACTATTGGCTTCAGTGTTACACTTGCGTTGTGTTGAACCTGCGCGATTCAGCCCTGCACACGCCCGGACTCGAACCCACAAAACAGCAGCACCTCGGATCGGGAGGCGAGCGCGCTAACAATTGAGCCAATAGCCCAGGCTACTGGCTCGCATGCCAGCAGCACTCTTGAGGCGTCGGGGAGTGAGGTTTACCAACGTTCCACAAGCACAGCTAAGCTAGCTGGCTTAACTCACCCCCCTAAACCTCACTCCCGATCCGGGTCACGGCACCAATGTAACCTGCGTTATGTTGAACCTGCGTGATTCAGCCCTGCACACGCCCAGACTCGAACCCGCGAAACAGCAGCACTCTTGAGGCGTCGGGGAGTGAGGTTTACCAACGTTCCACAAGCACAGCTAAGCTAGCTGGCATCCGTTACACTTACATGTAAACTAGTGAAGGCAGAACTGCTCACTAGTTAACTAGTGAAGACACAAATGCCCACAAGTTAACTAGTGAGTTATAAAAAGTGTCACTAGTTTACTAGTGTGCCCGAAAACGCCCACTAGCTAACTAGTGAAGGCCATTTCAGAAATGTGTTCACTAGTTGAAAAAAAGTTTCAAGGGGCCTTTAACTTATTCAGATATTCTGAATGATGAGCTTGAAAACAATTAAATATGTAAATGATATTCAATATATCCAGGCGAGGTAATAGTCATTTCTGCTTGTTTTCTTTTAAACAAAAAACTAAGCTGTACCCTTTTTTAAATTTAATCTTTTATTCCAAAATAGAATAACGAATGAACGAGAAAGTACACGGACCATGCAGGATTGCAAACCTAGATCGACACCCTGTGAACAAAATTAGACTATACTAATGGTGCCGAAAAAGATGACTGATGAGAAAATGTAGAGAGGCAGTGGGAAGCCTCATCTATCTGACCATCTAGACCTGATATAAGTTTTGTGGTAAGCAAACTGGCATAGTATTTCACAGAGCCTACTGCAATGGGCCACAGTACAACATGTACTGAAGGTACAATTGACAAAGAGCTGTGTTATAGAAAATGTAATGAGACACTGGGAATAAAAGCATACAGTGATGCAGATTGGGCGGCTAGTAATGACAGATGCAGTAAGACAGGCTATTGTCTTTTTATTTGACTTTATCCTGAGTTGATTGAATTGATTGATGACACCTGTGATTGTTAATGTGGGTGTGTAGGCTACCTGTACTGTGATTGGTGTGTTGAATAAATCACCTTGAGTGAGCGCAGCTGTTGCTGTGTGTTGGAAGTCAGTCATGTCGCTGCGTTTACTCTTAACATCGACCAACGGGACACTAAGGTCGTCCGCGGGCGGTAACACATTTGAACAAACACATTACGTGGGCAGAGTTCATCATTGGGCCCCAACCAGCCCCGATCTGCACACTGCAGCCAGGTGTATTTGGCTTCAATACAAGCTACCCAGACTTTCACTTTACACTCGAAACACTGTATTTCCTTTTCAACACGGAGACTACAGCGGTGAGTTATTCATAGTAGCCTAGCCTAATTTGTGTGGATTTCATGGATTATATGGTTGTTCTGACTTATGGTGCACACTGTCATTGGAAAAAATGCACAAATCGAATTGGTTAGCTATACATTTACTCGAAAAATTGTAGCCTAATTATGATGTTGGTAAGGCGTAGCCTTGCTGTATTTAAACCTGGTAGCCTATGTGATTTTAAAGGTTAGTTACAAAGCATATTGTGTGTCCATTTACTGCTGAAATTGTCTTGCAAAGGCGAGGGAGAATGATCAGGAACAGCGATGAAAAGTGTACACTGCCAAGGATTAATGCATCTACGTAGGCTATATCCTTGTATGCCTCTCTACCGATTCAGGGTTAATTTACTGTATTTCCCCCAGCAATTTCTGAGCAGCTTGTAATGAAGCTGAAAATAATGAGACCACAAAACATATGTAGGCCTATTGTTATTGGAGAAAACCTAATTGGAACCTGATAATGGCAGTGGTGTGCGTGCGTGTGCCATTTGGTGGCGTTTAGAGTAGGACGAATAGGCTAATGGCCAGCATAACGACTCCAAAATCTTACTTGCGTATTCACCTGGCGAACAAAAAACACAATGTTAGGAAATTGAATAAAATTTTCCAATTTCCCTGGAACTGCAACTGCGGACCCTACACTGCTACAAGGACACTTCCTTGTTCGCCTTAAAATAGAACCGGTAGCTTATTTTGCGGACTTCAAGCGAAACGAAAGTAAACAATTGAAAACGCCTAATAATGCAAGCAGCGTGTGTTATTTCTGATATCAATCTGATATGAGCCACTTTCAAAGGTAGATGTAAACAACAGTAAAAAAATCGTATAGCCTTGGCAAAAAAAATCTGAACTGTGCATCAAGGCCTGCCAGTGTAAATGCAGCCTTTGTCATCTTGTCTGGCATTCAGGGCCGGTTCTCATACACGGGTTTCCCGTTTACCAACAAAACTAGATGCGCGCGCAGCCTGAGGCAGAAGACGCTTGGTGGCCGTCCAAAACTTTATAAACTTAACCTAAATAGTCGGTTGCTGTAAGCTACAATCGGATTTTTTTTGTATAGCCCTGTTGTCTCAATGATAATAACATCTCATTTCAGACTATATTTCAAAGTTTGACGTTCATTTGAATGATTAATATAACATCGTATTTTGTCATTTTTGGCAAAAGACATGCATTCCGTTAGGGATATTGAACATATTTAACATTCTCTAACCATCGTGATTTCGAATTGGTGCAGTTTTCAGCACAAAAACTCATTTTATTCTTTTGCTCTTTTGCATTGCTCTATGCTCCATGCTCTTTGCGGTGCTTTCTGCCTCTTGGTTGCGCACGCATGTTTTCATGACGTTCCATAGAAATCCATGTAGGCAGAGTCAAGAATTTTTTATTTTTTAATTTTTTTTTAATTTTTTTTTTTTTAAATATGAATTTCTTTAAGGGCATTGAGTCTACATAGACCTTTTTGCCAGCTCCATTAAAATATAAACTATGGCTGATAAACAAACTCTAGCATTGTTTGTGCTACATTTATAGATATTTATATACATTATAATGATATGCATAATATTAAGTTCGTATAAACAGTCTTCATTGCTTTGTAAATGGAGTAGGCTACTTGATGATAATGGTCTCATCGGCTATTTTGAATTGATAAATGAAACGAAACTTGATGATGTATGGCAAGCCGATTGAGCATTTATTCAGATATCTTGATATCAGGCATAATTGTCAGGTACATGCAAGCCATTTCTGTCCACTAGTTAACTAGTGAGCCATTTCTGTGTGCACTAGTTAACTAGTGACAGCCAAAATGCCCACTAGTTAACTAGTAAGGCCCAAATCAAATTCTCTCTAGTTAACTAGTTCATTCATATCTTACTAGTTAACTAGTAATGTTCAGCATGTTGACTAGTTACTAGTGGACATTGAAATGTGCACTAGTTAAAGACTTCTATTTACTAGTCAACTAGTAAGGTACACAAATGTTTATTAGCTGACTACTGAATGTCCAATTCCCACTTGTTAACTTCTATGCAATTTGGCCAGCCGCTTGAGCATTTATTCTGATATCTTGATATCAGGCCAACATGCAAGTCATTTTTATCAACTAGTTAACTAGTGAGCCATGTTATGTTTGTGCACCCTAGTTAACTAGTGACAGCAAAAATGCCCACTAGTTAACTAGTGAACACATTTTAGCTTCACTAGTTAACGAGAGGCGGAAATGTCCACTAGTTAAAAGCCAAAATGCATACCAGTCAGCTTTTGGGTCTCACTAGTTAACTAGTGACAGCCAAAAATGTGCACATGTTTACTAGTGAAGGCAAAGCTCCTCACTAGTTAACTAGTTGGAGTAGGTCAATGTCACTAGTTAACTACTGAACCATACATGTCTTACTAGCTAGCTAGGTGATGACAGCAGGCTCACTAGTTAACTAGTTGATGCATCCTTTGTCCAAACTAGTTAACTAGTGAGGTCATAAATGTATACTAGTAAACTAGTTCAAGCCTAAATTCACACTAGTCCGCTAGTGGCGCAGAATTCAAATTAGGAGGCTTTCTATTGGCTCCCTATGTCCAAATAAAACATGACAACCAATCACAGCGCAGAATTTCACAAAATCCCACCCACAACATTTGCATGTGGCACACAAGTTAACATGCTGGCAAAAGGAACTTTAGCTAGTAAACTATTGGCTTCAGTGTTACACTTGCGTTGTGTTGAACCTGCGCGATTCAGCCCTGCACACGCCTGGACTCGAACCCACAAAACAGCAGCACCTCGGATCGGGAGGCGAGCGCGCTAACAATTGAGCCAATAGCCCAGGCTACTGGCTCGCATGCCAGCAGCACTCTTGAGGCGTCGGGGAGTGAGGTTTACCAACGTTCCACAAGCACAGCTAAGCTAGCTGGCTTAACTCACCCCCCTAAACCTCACTCCCGATCCGGGTCACGGCACCAATGTAACCTGCGTTATGTTGAACCTGCGTGATTCAGCCCTGCACACGCCCAGACTCGAACCCGCGAAACAGCAGCACTCTTGAGGCGTCGGGGAGTGAGGTTTACCAACGTTCCACAAGCACAGCTAAGCTAGCTGGCATCCGTTACACTTACATGTAAACTAGTGAAGGCAGAACTGCTCACTAGTTAACTAGTGAAGACACAAATGCCCACAAGTTAACTAGTGAGTTATAAAAAGTGTCACTAGTTTACTAGTGTGCCCGAAAACGCCCACTAGCTAACTAGTGAAGGCCATTTCAGAAATGTGTTCACTAGTTGAAAAAAAGTTTCAAGGGGCCTTTAACTTATTCAGATATTCTGAATGATGAGCTTGAAAACAATTAAATATGTAAATGATATTCAATATATCCAGGCGAGGTAAGTCATTTCTGCTTGTTTTCTTTTAAACAAAAAACTAAGCTGTACCCTTTTTTAAATTTAATCTTTTATTCCAAAATAGAATAACGAATGAACGAGAAAGTACACGGACCATGCAGGATTGCAAACCTAGATCGACACCCTGTGAACAAAATTAGACTATACTAATGGTGCCGAAAAAGATGACTGATGAGAAAATGTAGAGAGGCAGTGGGAAGCCTCATCTATCTGACCATCTAGACCTGATATAAGTTTTGTGGTAAGCAAACTGGCATAGTATTTCACAGAGCCTACTGCAATGGGCCACAGTACAACATGTACTGAAGGTACAATTGACAAAGAGCTGTGTTATAGAAAATGTAATGAGACACTGGGAATAAAAGCATACAGTGATGCAGATTGGGCGGCTAGTAATGACAGATGCAGTAAGACAGGCTATTGTCTTTTTATTTGACTTTATCCTGAGTTGATTGAATTGATTGATGACACCTGTGATTGTTAATGTGGGTGTGTAGGCTACCTGTACTGTGATTGGTGTGTTGAATAAATCACCTTGAGTGAGCGCAGCTGTTGCTGTGTGTTGGAAGTCAGTCATGTCGCTGCGTTTACTCTTAACATCGACCAACGGGACACTAAGGTCGTCCGCGGGCGGTAACACATTTGAACAAACACATTACGTGGGCAGAGTTCATCATTGGGCCCCAACCAGCCCCGATCTGCACACTGCAGCCAGGTGTATTTGGCTTCAATACAAGCTACCCAGACTTTCACTTTACACTCGAAACACTGTATTTCCTTTTCAACACGGAGACTACAGCGGTGAGTTATTCATAGTAGCCTAGCCTAATTTGTGTGGATTTCATGGATTATATGGTTGTTCTGACTTATGGTGCACACTGTCATTGGAAAAAATGCACAAATCGAATTGGTTAGCTATACATTTACTCGAAAAATTGTAGCCTAATTATGATGTTGGTAAGGCGTAGCCTTGCTGTATTTAAACCTGGTAGCCTATGTGATTTTAAAGGTTAGTTACAAAGCATATTGTGTGTCCATTTACTGCTGAAATTGTCTTGCAAAGGCGAGGGAGAATGATCAGGAACAGCGATGAAAAGTGTACACTGCCAAGGATTAATGCATCTACGTAGGCTATATCCTTGTATGCCTCTCTACCGATTCAGGGTTAATTTACTGTATTTCCCCCAGCAATTTCTGAGCAGCTTGTAATGAAGCTGAAAATAATGAGACCACAAAACATATGTAGGCCTATTGTTATTGGAGAAAACCTAATTGGAACCTGATAATGGCAGTGGTGTGCGTGCGTGTGCCATTTGGTGGCGTTTAGAGTAGGACGAATAGGCTAATGGCCAGCATAACGACTCCAAAATCTTACTTGCGTATTCACCTGGCGAACAAAAAACACAATGTTAGGAAATTGAATAAAATTTTCCAATTTCCCTGGAACTGCAACTGCGGACCCTACACTGCTACAAGGACACTTCCTTGTTCGCCTTAAAATAGAACCGGTAGCTTATTTTGCGGACTTCAAGCGAAACGAAAGTAAACAATTGAAAACGCCTAATAATGCAAGCAGCGTGTGTTATTTCTGATATCAATCTGATATGAGCCACTTTCAAAGGTAGATGTAAACAACAGTAAAAAAATCGTATAGCCTTGGCAAAAAAAATCTGAACTGTGCATCAAGGCCTGCCAGTGTAAATGCAGCCTTTGTCATCTTGTCTGGCATTCAGGGCCGGTTCTCATACACGGGTTTCCCGTTTACCAACAAAACTAGATGCGCGCGCAGCCTGAGGCAGAAGACGCTTGGTGGCCGTCCAAAACTTTATAAACTTAACCTAAATAGTCGGTTGCTGTAAGCTACAATCGGATTTTTTTTGTATAGCCCTGTTGTCTCAATGATAATAACATCTCATTTCAGACTATATTTCAAAGTTTGACGTTCATTTGAATGATTAATATAACATCGTATTTTGTCATTTTTGGCAAAAGACATGCATTCCGTTAGGGATATTGAACATATTTAACATTCTCTAACCATCGTGATTTCGAATTGGTGCAGTTTTCAGCACAAAAACTCATTTTATTCTTTTGCTCTTTTGCATTGCTCTATGCTCCATGCTCTTTGCGGTGCTTTCTGCCTCTTGGTTGCGCACGCATGTTTTCATGACGTTCCATAGAAATCCATGTAGGCAGAGTCAAGAATTTTTTATTTTTTAATTTTTTTTTAATTTTTTTTTTTTAAATATGAATTTCTTTAAGGGCATTGAGTCTACATAGACCTTTTTGCCAGCTCCATTAAAATATAAACTATGGCTGATAAACAAACTCTAGCATTGTTTGTGCTACATTTATAGATATTTATATACATTATAATGATATGCATAATATTAAGTTCGTATAAACAGTCTTCATTGCTTTGTAAATGGAGTAGGCTACTTGATGATAATGGTCTCATCGGCTATTTTGAATTGATAAATGAAACGAAACTTGATGATGTATGGCAAGCCGATTGAGCATTTATTCAGATATCTTGATATCAGGCATAATTGTCAGGTACATGCAAGCCATTTCTGTCCACTAGTTAACTAGTGAGCCATTTCTGTGTGCACTAGTTAACTAGTGACAGCCAAAATGCCCACTAGTTAACTAGTAAGGCCCAAATCAAATTCTCTCTAGTTAACTAGTTCATTCATATCTTACTAGTTAACTAGTAATGTTCAGCATGTTGACTAGTTACTAGTGGACATTGAAATGTGCACTAGTTAAAGACTTCTATTTACTAGTCAACTAGTAAGGTACACAAATGTTTATTAGCTGACTACTGAATGTCCAATTCCCACTTGTTAACTTCTATGCAATTTGGCCAGCCGCTTGAGCATTTATTCTGATATCTTGATATCAGGCCAACATGCAAGTCATTTTTATCAACTAGTTAACTAGTGAGCCATGTTATGTTTGTGCACCCTAGTTAACTAGTGACAGCAAAAATGCCCACTAGTTAACTAGTGAACACATTTTAGCTTCACTAGTTAACGAGAGGCGGAAATGTCCACTAGTTAAAAGCCAAAATGCATACCAGTCAGCTTTTGGGTCTCACTAGTTAACTAGTGACAGCCAAAAATGTGCACATGTTTACTAGTGAAGGCAAAGCTCCTCACTAGTTAACTAGTTGGAGTAGGTCAATGTCACTAGTTAACTACTGAACCATACATGTCTTACTAGCTAGCTAGGTGATGACAGCAGGCTCACTAGTTAACTAGTTGATGCATCCTTTGTCCAAACTAGTTAACTAGTGAGGTCATAAATGTATACTAGTAAACTAGTTCAAGCCTAAATTCACACTAGTCCGCTAGTGGCGCAGAATTCAAATTAGGAGGCTTTCTATTGGCTCCCTATGTCCAAATAAAACATGACAACCAATCACAGCGCAGAATTTCACAAAATCCCACCCACAACATTTGCATGTGGCACACAAGTTAACATGCTGGCAAAAGGAACTTTAGCTAGTAAACTATTGGCTTCAGTGTTACACTTGCGTTGTGTTGAACCTGCGCGATTCAGCCCTGCACACGCCCGGACTCGAACCCACAAAACAGCAGCACCTCGGATCGGGAGGCGAGCGCGCTAACAATTGAGCCAATAGCCCAGGCTACTGGCTCGCATGCCAGCAGCACTCTTGAGGCGTCGGGGAGTGAGGTTTACCAACGTTCCACAAGCACAGCTAAGCTAGCTGGCTTAACTCACCCCCCTAAACCTCACTCCCGATCCGGGTCACGGCACCAATGTAACCTGCGTTATGTTGAACCTGCGTGATTCAGCCCTGCACACGCCCAGACTCGAACCCGCGAAACAGCAGCACTCTTGAGGCGTCGGGGAGTGAGGTTTACCAACGTTCCACAAGCACAGCTAAGCTAGCTGGCATCCGTTACACTTACATGTAAACTAGTGAAGGCAGAACTGCTCACTAGTTAACTAGTGAAGACACAAATGCCCACAAGTTAACTAGTGAGTTATAAAAAGTGTCACTAGTTTACTAGTGTGCCCGAAAACGCCCACTAGCTAACTAGTGAAGGCCATTTCAGAAATGTGTTCACTAGTTGAAAAAAAGTTTCAAGGGGCCTTTAACTTATTCAGATATTCTGAATGATGAGCTTGAAAACAATTAAATATGTAAATGATATTCAATATATCCAGGCGAGGTAATAGTCATTTCTGCTTGTTTTCTTTTAAACAAAAAACTAAGCTGTACCCTTTTTTAAATTTAATCTTTTATTCCAAAATAGAATAACGAATGAACGAGAAAGTACACGGACCATGCAGGATTGCAAACCTAGATCGACACCCTGTGAACAAAATTAGACTATACTAATGGTGCCGAAAAAGATGACTGATGAGAAAATGTAGAGAGGCAGTGGGAAGCCTCATCTATCTGACCATCTAGACCTGATATAAGTTTTGTGGTAAGCAAACTGGCATAGTATTTCACAGAGCCTACTGCAATGGGCCACAGTACAACATGTACTGAAGGTACAATTGACAAAGAGCTGTGTTATAGAAAATGTAATGAGACACTGGGAATAAAAGCATACAGTGATGCAGATTGGGCGGCTAGTAATGACAGATGCAGTAAGACAGGCTATTGTCTTTTTATTTGACTTTATCCTGAGTTGATTGAATTGATTGATGACACCTGTGATTGTTAATGTGGGTGTGTAGGCTACCTGTACTGTGATTGGTGTGTTGAATAAATCACCTTGAGTGAGCGCAGCTGTTGCTGTGTGTTGGAAGTCAGTCATGTCGCTGCGTTTACTCTTAACATCGACCAACGGGACACTAAGGTCATCCGCGGGCGGTAACACATTTGAACAAACACATTACGTGGGCAGAGTTCATCATTGGGCCCCAACCAGCCCCGATCTGCACACTGCAGCCAGGTGTATTTGGCTTCAATACAAGCTACCCAGACTTTCACTTTACACTCGAAACACTGTATTTCCTTTTCAACACGGAGACTACAGCGGTGAGTTATTCATAGTAGCCTAGCCTAATTTGTGTGGATTTCATGGATTATATGGTTGTTCTGACTTATGGTGCACACTGTCATTGGAAAAAATGCACAAATCGAATTGGTTAGCTATACATTTCCTCGAAAAATTGTAGCCTAGTTATGATGTTGGTAAGGCGTAGCCTTGCTGTATTTAAACCTGGTAACCTATGTGATTTTAAAGGTTAGTTACAAAGCATATTGTGTGTCCATTTACTGCTGAAATTGTCTTGCAAAGGCGAGGGAGAATGATCAGGAACAGCGATGAAAAGTGTACACTGCCAAGGATTAATGCATCTACGTAGGCTATATCCTTGTATGCCTCTCTACCGATTCAGGGTTAATTTACTGTATTTCCCCCAGCAATTTCTGAGCAGCTTGTAATGAAGCTGAAAATAATGAGACCACAAAACATATGTAGGCCTATTGTTATTGGAGAAAACCTAATTGGAACCTGATAATGGCAGTGGTGTGCGTGCGTGTGCCATTTGGTGGCGTTTAGAGTAGGACGAATAGGCTAATGGCCAGCATAACGACTCCAAAATCTTACTTGCGTATTCACCTGGCGAACAAAAAACACAATGTTAGGAAATTGAATAAAATTTTCCAATTTCCCTGGAACTGCAACTGCGGACCCTACACTGCTACAAGGACACTTCCTTGTTCGCCTTAAAATAGAACCGGTAGCTTATTTTGCGGACTTCAAGCGAAACGAAAGTAAACAATTGAAAACGCCTAATAATGCAAGCAGCGTGTGTTATTTCTGATATCAATCTGATATGAGCCACTTTCAAAGGTAGATGTAAACAACAGTAAAAAAATCGTATAGCCTTGGCAAAAAAAATCTGAACTGTGCATCAAGGCCTGCCAGTGTAAATGCAGCCTTTGTCATCTTGTCTGGCATTCAGGGCCGGTTCTCATACACGGGTTTCCCGTTTACCAACAAAACTAGATGCGCGCGCAGCCTGAGGCAGAAGACGCTTGGTGGCCGTCCAAAACTTTATAAACTTAACCTAAATAGTCGGTTGCTGTAAGCTACAATCGGATTTTTTTTGTATAGCCCTGTTGTCTCAATGATAATAACATCTCATTTCAGACTATATTTCAAAGTTTGACGTTCATTTGAATGATTAATATAACATCGTATTTTGTCATTTTTGGCAAAAGACATGCATTCCGTTAGGGATATTGAACATATTTAACATTCTCTAACCATCGTGATTTCGAATTGGTGCAGTTTTCAGCACAAAAACTCATTTTATTCTTTTGCTCTTTTGCATTGCTCTATGCTCCATGCTCTTTGCGGTGCTTTCTGCCTCTTGGTTGCGCACGCATGTTTTCATGACGTTCCATAGAAATCCATGTAGGCAGAGTCAAGAATTTTTTATTTTTTTTAAATTTTTTTTTTTAAATATGAATTTCTTTAAGGGCATTGAGTCTACATAGACCTTTTTGCCAGCTCCATTAAAATATAAACTATGGCTGATAAACAAACTCTAGCATTGTTTGTGCTACATTTATAGATATTTATATACATTATAATGATATGCATAATATTAAGTTCGTATAAACAGTCTTCATTGCTTTGTAAATGGAGTAGGCTACTTGATGATAATGGTCTCATCGGCTATTTTGAATTGATAAATGAAACGAAACTTGATGATGTATGGCAAGCCGATTGAGCATTTATTCAGATATCTTGATATCAGGCATAATTGTCAGGTACATGCAAGCCATTTCTGTCCACTAGTTAACTAGTGAGCCATTTCTGTGTGCACTAGTTAACTAGTGACAGCCAAAATGCCCTAGTTAACTAGTAAGGCCCAAATCAAATTCTCTCTAGTTAACTAGTTCATTCATATCTTACTAGTTAACTAGTAATGTTCAGCATGTTGACTAGTTACTAGTGGACATTGAAATGTGCACTAGTTAAAGACTTCTATTTACTAGTCAACTAGTAAGGTACACAAATGTTTATTAGCTGACTACTGAATGTCCAATTCCCACTTGTTAACTTCTATGCAATTTGGCCAGCCGCTTGAGCATTTATTCTGATATCTTGATATCAGGCCAACATGCAAGTCATTTTTATCAACTAGTTAACTAGTGAGCCATGTTATGTTTGTGCACCCTAGTTAACTAGTGACAGCAAAAATGCCCACTAGTTAACTAGTGAACACATTTTAGCTTCACTAGTTAACGAGAGGCGGAAATGTCCACTAGTTAAAAGCCAAAATGCATACCAGTCAGCTTTTGGGTCTCACTAGTTAACTAGTGACAGCCAAAAATGTGCACATGTTTACTAGTGAAGGCAAAGCTCCTCACTAGTTAACTAGTTGGAGTAGGTCAATGTCACTAGTTAACTACTGAACCATACATGTCTTACTAGCTAGCTAGGTGATGACAGCAGGCTCACTAGTTAACTAGTTGATGCATCCTTTGTCCAAACTAGTTAACTAGTGAGGTCATAAATGTATACTAGTAAACTAGTTCAAGCCTAAATTCACACTAGTCCGCTAGTGGCGCAGAATTCAAATTAGGAGGCTTTCTATTGGCTCCCTATGTCCAAATAAAACATGACAACCAATCACAGCGCAGAATTTCACAAAATCCCACCCACAACATTTGCATGTGGCACACAAGTTAACATGCTGGCAAAAGGAACTTTAGCTAGTAAACTATTGGCTTCAGTGTTACACTTGCGTTGTGTTGAACCTGCGCGATTCAGCCCTGCACACGCCCGGACTCGAACCCACAAAACAGCAGCACCTCGGATCGGGAGGCGAGCGCGCTAACAATTGAGCCAATAGCCCAGGCTACTGGCTCGCATGCCAGCAGCACTCTTGAGGCGTCGGGGAGTGAGGTTTACCAACGTTCCACAAGCACAGCTAAGCTAGCTGGCATCCGTTACACTTACATGTAAACTAGTGAAGGCAGAACTGCTCACTAGTTAACTAGTGAAGACACAAATGCCCACAAGTTAACTAGTGAGTTATAAAAAGTGTCACTAGTTTACTAGTGTGCCCGAAAACGCCCACTAGCTAACTAGTGAAGGCCATTTCAGAAATGTGTTCACTAGTTGAAAAAAAGTTTCAAGGGGCCTTTAACTTATTCAGATATTCTGAATGATGAGCTTGAAAACAATTAAATATGTAAATGATATTCAATATATCCAGGCGAGGTAATAGTCATTTCTGCTTGTTTTCTTTTAAACAAAAAACTAAGCTGTACCCTTTTTTAAATTTAATCTTTTATTCCAAAATAGAATAACGAATGAACGAGAAAGTACACGGACCATGCAGGATTGCAAACCTAGATCGACACCCTGTGAACAAAATTAGACTATACTAATGGTGCCGAAAAAGATGACTGATGAGAAAATGTAGAGAGGCAGTGGGAAGCCTCATCTATCTGACCATCTAGACCTGATATAAGTTTTGTGGTAAGCAAACTGGCATAGTATTTCACAGAGCCTACTGCAATGGGCCACAGTACAACATGTACTGAAGGTACAATTGACAAAGAGCTGTGTTATAGAAAATGTAATGAGACACTGGGAATAAAAGCATACAGTGATGCAGATTGGGCGGCTAGTAATGACAGATGCAGTAAGACAGGCTATTGTCTTTTTATTTGACTTTATCCTGAGTTGATTGAATTGATTGATGACACCTGTGATTGTTAATGTGGGTGTGTAGGCTACCTGTACTGTGATTGGTGTGTTGAATAAATCACCTTGAGTGAGCGCAGCTGTTGCTGTGTGTTGGAAGTCAGTCATGTCGCTGCGTTTACTCTTAACATCGACCAACGGGACACTAAGGTCATCCGCGGGCGGTAACACATTTGAACAAACACATTACGTGGGCAGAGTTCATCATTGGGCCCCAACCAGCCCCGATCTGCACACTGCAGCCAGGTGTATTTGGCTTCAATACAAGCTACCCAGACTTTCACTTTACACTCGAAACACTGTATTTCCTTTTCAACACGGAGACTACAGCGGTGAGTTATTCATAGTAGCCTAGCCTAATTTGTGTGGATTTCATGGATTATATGGTTGTTCTGACTTATGGTGCACACTGTCATTGGAAAAAATGCACAAATCGAATTGGTTAGCTATACATTTCCTCGAAAAATTGTAGCCTAGTTATGATGTTGGTAAGGCGTAGCCTTGCTGTATTTAAACCTGGTAACCTATGTGATTTTAAAGGTTAGTTACAAAGCATATTGTGTGTCCATTTACTGCTGAAATTGTCTTGCAAAGGCGAGGGAGAATGATCAGGAACAGCGATGAAAAGTGTACACTGCCAAGGATTAATGCATCTACGTAGGCTATATCCTTGTATGCCTCTCTACCGATTCAGGGTTAATTTACTGTATTTCCCCCAGCAATTTCTGAGCAGCTTGTAATGAAGCTGAAAATAATGAGACCACAAAACATATGTAGGCCTATTGTTATTGGAGAAAACCTAATTGGAACCTGATAATGGCAGTGGTGTGCGTGCGTGTGCCATTTGGTGGCGTTTAGAGTAGGACGAATAGGCTAATGGCCAGCATAACGACTCCAAAATCTTACTTGCGTATTCACCTGGCGAACAAAAAACACAATGTTAGGAAATTGAATAAAATTTTCCAATTTCCCTGGAACTGCAACTGCGGACCCTACACTGCTACAAGGACACTTCCTTGTTCGCCTTAAAATAGAACCGGTAGCTTATTTTGCGGACTTCAAGCGAAACGAAAGTAAACAATTGAAAACGCCTAATAATGCAAGCAGCGTGTGTTATTTCTGATATCAATCTGATATGAGCCACTTTCAAAGGTAGATGTAAACAACAGTAAAAAAATCGTATAGCCTTGGCAAAAAAAATCTGAACTGTGCATCAAGGCCTGCCAGTGTAAATGCAGCCTTTGTCATCTTGTCTGGCATTCAGGGCCGGTTCTCATACACGGGTTTCCCGTTTACCAACAAAACTAGATGCGCGCGCAGCCTGAGGCAGAAGACGCTTGGTGGCCGTCCAAAACTTTATAAACTTAAAGGAGAATTCCGGTGTGATATTGACCTAAAGTGTATTGAAACATGATACCGAGTGTGAACGTATGTCTCATAGCCCATCTCGACTTGTCCCCTGCACTCCAAAATCTGGCGCTAGTTAGCCGATGCTACCAACAACTTTTTCAGTAGTGGTGCTTCGGCATCGGGCTAGCCATGCAAATAAATCACTGTTTTACACCCATTTACGAGGCTCAATGTATCTCCACTTCATTGGTAGACTTCCTAGGGCCCTGACATTTAAAACGAGACATTGAGGTAGTTTACTTACAAGACGATTTATACAGACAGTATCTTCACGAAGTTTAACGTTTGCAGCCATCTTGAATTTAGTCACGATAAGTCGAGCAACGAGTAAGAATGAACAGGTATGATAAGGGATCAGATTCCAAAAATAATTCAGTGGAAATGCATGGATTCCAGTTGCTTCCAGTAGCAGCAACTGGAATCCATGCATTTCCACTGAATTATTTTTGGAATCTGATCCCTTATCATAGCTGTTCATTCTTACTCGTTGCTCGACTTATCGTGACTAAATTCAAGATGGCTACAAACGCTAAACTTCGTGAAGATACTGTCTGTATAAATCGTCTTGTAAGTAAACTACCAGTGCTTTTTCAAAGTTCTCAATGTCTCGTTTTAAATGTCAGGGCCCTCGGAAGTCTACCAATGAAGTGTGGAGATGCATTGAGCCTCGTAAATGGGTGTAAAACAGTGATTTATTTGCATGGCTAGCCCGATGCCGAAGCACCACTATTGAAAAAGATGTTGGTAGCATCGGCTAACTAGCGCCAGATTTTGGAGTGCAGGGGACAAGCCGAGATGGGCTATGAGACATACGTTCACACTCGGTATCATGTTTCGATACACTTTAGGTCAATATCACACCGGAATTCTCCTTTAACCTAAATAGTCGGTTGCTGTAAGCTACAATCGGATTTTTTTTGTATAGCCCTGTTGTCTCAATGATAATAACATCTCATTTCAGACTATATTTCAAAGTTTGACGTTCATTTGAATGATTAATATAACATCGTATTTTGTCATTTTTGGCAAAAGACATGCATTCCGTTAGGGATATTGAACATATTTAACATTCTCTAACCATGGTGATTTCGAATTGGTGCAGTTTTCAGCACAAAAACTCATTTTATTCTTTTGCTCTTTTGCATTGCTCTATGCTCCATGCTCTTTGCGGTGCTTTCTGCCTCTTGGTTGCGCACGCATGTTTTCATGACGTTCCATAGAAATCCATGTAGGCAGAGTCAAGAATTTTTTATTTTTTTATTTTTTTTAAATTTTTTTTTTTAAATATGAATTTCTTTAAGGGCATTGAGTCTACATAGACCTTTTTGCCAGCTCCATTAAAATATAAACTATGGCTGATAAACAAACTCTAGCATTGTTTGTGCTACATTTATAGATATTTATATACATTATAATGATATGCATAATATTAAGTTCGTATAAACAGTCTTCATTGCTTTGTAAATGGAGTAGGCTACTTGATGATAATGGTCTCATCGGCTATTTTGAATTGATAAATGAACCGAAACTTGATGATGTATGGCAAGCCGATTGAGCATTTATTCAGATATCTTGATATCAGGCATAATTGTCAGGTACATGCAAGCCATTTCTGTCCACTAGTTAACTAGTGAGCCATTTCTGTGTGCACTAGTTAACTAGTGACAGCCAAAATGCCCACTAGTTAACTAGTAAGGCCCAAATCAAATTCTCTCTAGTTAACTAGTTCATTCATATCTTACTAGTTAACTAGTAATGTTCAGCATGTTGACTAGTTACTAGTGGACATTGAAATGTGCACTAGTTAAAGACTTCTATTTACTAGTCAACTAGTAAGGTACACAAATGTTTATTAGCTGACTACTGAATGTCCAATTCCCACTTGTTAACTTCTATGCAATTTGGCCAGCCGCTTGAGCATTTATTCTGATATCTTGATATCAGGCCAACATTCAAGTCATTTTTATCAACTAGTTAACTAGTGAGCCATGTTATGTTTGTGCACCCTAGTTAACTAGTGACAGCAAAAATGCCCACTAGTTAACTAGTGAACACATTTTAGCTTCACTAGTTAACGAGAGGCGGAAATGTCCACTAGTTAAAAGCCAAAATGCATACCAGTCAGCTTTTGGGTCTCACTAGTTAACTAGTGACAGCCAAAAATGTGCACATGTTTACTAGTGAAGGCAAAGCTCCTCACTAGTTAACTAGTTGGAGTAGGTCAATGTCACTAGTTAACTACTGAACCATAAATGTCTTGCTAGCTAGGTGATGACAGCAGGCTCACTAGTTAACTAGTTGATGCATCCTTTGTCCAAACTAGTTAACTAGTGAGGTCATAAATGTATACTAGTAAACTAGTTCAAGCCTAAATTCACACTAGTCCGCTAGTGGCGCAGAATTCAAATTAGGAGGCTTTCTATTGGCTCCCTATGTCCAAATAAAACATGACAACCAATCACAGCGCAGAATTTCACAAAATCCCACCCACAACATTTGCATGTGGCACACAAGTTAACATGCTGGCAAAAGGAACTTTAGCTAGTAAACTATTGGCTTCAGTGTTACACTTGCGTTGTGTTGAACCTGCGCGATTCAGCCCTGCACACGCCCGGACTCGAACCCACAAAACAGCAGCACCTCGGATCGGGAGGCGAGCGCGCTAACAATTGAGCCAATAGCCCAGGCTACTGGCTCGCATGCCAGCAACACTCTTGAGGCGTCGGGGAGTGAGGTTTACCAACGTTCCACAAGCACAGCTAAGCTAGCTGGCTTAATTCACCCCCCTAAACCTCACTCCCGATCCGGGTCACGGCACCAATGTAACCTGCGTTATGTTGAACCTGCGTGATTCAGCCCTGCACACGCCCAGACTCGAACCCGCGAAACAGCAGCACTCTTGAGGCGTCGGGGAGTGAGGTTTACCAACGTTCCACAAGCACAGCTAAGCTAGCTGGCATCTGTTACACTTACATGTAAACTAGTGAAGGCAGAACTGCTCACTAGTTAACTAGTGAAGACACAAATGCCCACAAGTTAACTAGTGAGTTATAAAAAGTGTCACTAGTTTACTAGTGTGCCCGAAAACGCCCACTAACTAACTAGTGAAGGCCATTTCAGAAATGTGTTCACTAGTTGAAAAAACTTTTCAAGGGGCCTTTAACTTATTCAGATATTCTGAATGATGAGCTTGAAAACAATTAAATATGTTCAGTATATCCAGGCGAGGTAATAGTAATTTCTGCTTGTTTTCTTTTAAACAAAAAACTAAGCTGTACCCTTTTTTAAATTTAATCTTTTATTCCAAAATAGAATAACGAATGAACGAAAAAGTACACGGACCATGCAGGATTGCAAACCTAGATCGACACCCTGTGAACAAAATTAGACTATACTAATGGTGCTGATGATCCAGGTAATGGTCTAACTGATCCAGGTAATTTACAATGTTGCTAAACATATAACCTATAACATATTAACATCAAGTAGTATAATTTTGTGTAAACTATTTTGCTGTATTGGTCATGTATTTTGGCAGTTGTGACATCTCCGTCAATAACATTTATTTTATATCTGTCTTTTATATTTGTAAATAGTCTCTCTAGGTTAGAAACACCCAGATCTATTCAGATGCAAATCAGAAACTTCAGGGAACTATGACAAGTGTGGCCCCTTCATCTTATGGTGAGCACTGCTTTATTGTTAAATAGTTTAATAATTTAATACCCCAATAATATATTTAGCCAATATATTAAAAACCTGTCCATTTCTTGTAGCTAAAGGGCACAATCTTCCAGCATTGCAGATTGTGCTGGTAGGAGGCAGAGAGCTAGGGGGAATTGAAGCAAGTGGGAAGACTTGCTCAGGAAACACAATCCTTGGGAAAGATGACAGTCCTGTTCGAAAGAGAACTTCAATATCTGTTAAGAGTGAGGGTCGAAGATTTGGGAGACATGTCACTGTGGTTGACACACCAGGATGGTGGTGGCATTTTTCACTGGAAGACACCCCTAAACATGATCAGATTGAATTTGTGAATGGAGCGGCTTTATGCTCTCCTGGGCCGCATGCCTTTCTGCTTGTCATTCCAGTGGACATGGGTTTTCCTGAAGTATACAGGTTTTCATTGGAGGAGCACCTAGGACGTCTGAAAGGAAATGTTTGGCAATACACCATTGTGTTATTCAGTTCAAATGGTCCACATCAGAAAGATGTTTTTGAGAAACACTTGAAGCAGTGGCCAGACCTGCAGTGGGTTATAAAGAAATGCCAGAACAGGTACCACATCCTTGACAATAAAAACAAAAGTGATGAGTCTCAGATCCTGGAACTTTTCAATAAAATAGAGAAGTTGGTAGCGATGAACGGGGGACAGTGTTATGAATCGGGAGAGAATGCTCTCCATCTGGAACAATGGAGGAGCATAGTTAAAGAGGCAGCTGAAGAAAGGATCAAGGCAGTGGAAACGCAAAGGGCATTGCTGAATGGTAAGGAAAAACATTTTTGACTTTGTCATCTCTTTGTTTCTTGTGATTGTAGATTGTATGGACCTTAAATCTGGCAATAAAAGTTGATGTAGGATTAGACATTCACAATACTTCAAAAACATGTAATATTTATAGCTGCAGTTGGCAGGATCTTTTTGATCATATTCACTGAAACCGACACTATGCTCTGACAGAACAACATCAATCAGCCGGTTTTAGAACAAAACCCACATTTCTACCTCCACCTAGGGCATTGCTACGGTGGGTGACATTAGAGACATCTGCCTCGATCAGCTTACAATGATAACGAATTCCATCGGCTGAGAATATATATCTTTCTTTAAGAATATCGTCCGGTAATGTCAGTGGATTCTGTTGGTCTCTAAAAACCCTTGCCCTGCGAAGAGAGTCCCTCACAGTTTGCGCTCCAATGTCGTATGGATCATCCAGGTGCGCAGACATTATCTCGGGAGAAGTTGTTAGTGGAGGGGTGGTACAGGTTTGGGATGCAGCTTAAATTGCCATGGCAGCATACCTCGGTTAAAACCTATCCACTTTTCGGAGTACGGGCTAATCGGGAAGTTACGCCACACATGATCGAAGTTACTCAGATAAGCCAGTAACCGCGCTTTGTAGTACAGGCCCCTGGTCAGAAGTCCATGGCGAGTTGTTTGTTAGTTTAAGATTATCAAAAATCATATGGGCGGGTGCACAACGCACCATTCTTCTATTATCCATGAACGCGCACCAGCACACATCCATGCAAAACACTACAAATTACACGATTAGGCTACAATGGGAAACATAATTAGAATAAAGATATTACAAATACATCTCATAATGAGTAGTTATAGCCTGGCTCCGCACTCCTACGTACTTCCGCTCAATTTGCATTTCCCTTCAGTACGTCTTCATATATTAGGAAGATGAAGATGAAACTGAATTTGCATTCAGGGCATGAAAAACTGAAGAAACTTCATGTGAATGAACAGTGGGAACGGCAGTCGGGTAAACTTGTGTTCGTTCCATGGTTTGATGTCTACACGCATCTCTCCAGCGCGTGTTGCTGGCCTAGCCTAGGCCTACATGTAGGCTACCTAACAGGGAAGTGAATCCCTGATCTGTCTGCGGCTTGCTTGCCAGCCTTTCTCATTCACGGTACTTCGCAAAGTTACATGTTTAAATGCACTCATGATAATGTGCAGCTTGGGATGAAACTACTGTAGCAGTTTTTCAGCAGAAACATGCGAGAACCCGTCGAAACTAATCGGTGACTTCACTCTTCCCATACATTTTAAAAGAAGTAAATGTTTTGTAAAGGAGGGATTTACAGTTGCAGGGAATGCAGTATTTTGGACACAAAAAAATACTAGGCTACTGCACTGTAGCCTACTACTGAACTGTACTTCAAAAAAACTGCAGTTATAGGGGGGATAGGCCTATGTACAGCAAGCATCAAAAGCAAACAGCCCAGACCCTAAAACTGGGGATTTATAGCTGTGAAGGTCCTTTATTATCCGTAGACATCCAAAATGGGGTGGGATGATTGTATTGGGAGCACTGAGGTGTCGCATAATATTTAAAACAAATGGTTACATTTTGTCTCTCAGAGTTCAGGTAGGAGGGCCCCATGGAGGCCTGAATCGGCACTGACTGACACCATGGTGAAGTTAGTTTCACTTTGGCAATGAGTTCAAATAATAGATCAGTGCAAATGCGTGAAGGCTATGCTAGGTTTTAGTAAAGCATGGTTTAGTGCATGGGTTCCCATACTCAATCAATGTGGGCCTCCCCTCCGAAAACAGTGACACCTCCGCGCCCCCCCTCACATATTATAGTCACGTATGTCCAACCTCTTACGTGTATCTGTCACTTAATATTCATTTCTATACAAACCAAGGCGGTGGATTTCTAAAGAAACGCAACCACCCACACCATAAGTTTATCTAAATTAGCTATGTAGCCTACCAAAAAATACATTTTACCGTGACTCGAAGAACTGTAAACAGTGTTGTAAGGCTGCGTGTACAAATCCGCTTGGAGCTGTAAGTTACCGTTCACTGGTAACTTGCAGCTAGCTCGGCTGGCGGCACTGTTGCTAAATTACGTTATGAAGTTTGGCACAATACATTCTCACTCGGGATAGGGATCAATAATACTTTCCACTATCCCAAAGATTTAGTATACATCTCTTCTATGATTTTATTTCGATTTTATAATGTTGACAATTACATAATCATTGAAAAAAACATAGATAGTTCTAACATAAACGTTTTCTCTTCTTTTTTGAATCAACCTTCCGCGCCTTCCCTCAAATCATTTGGTGCCCCCCAGCAGTGTTGCGCGGGTTTGGTCACAAGCGGCCCGCGGTCGCCCGATATTTTAATCAACCCGACCGCAACTCGGACCGCGAATATTAATTAGGACAAAATTATACCCGACCCGCGATCCGAACCGCTTATTTACAAAATGTGTGCTTTTGGTTATAGTCTGCATGCAGTGTGACCGTAGGCCATTTCTGTAAAACAAACTAATTTATTTAGGCACGCAGAACAATGTTTGCGTATGGAGAGAGAATGAGACTAAGAGCGCAAGCACGCACGCAAACACCAAGGATTAGAACACTAGGATAAGATTTGAAGGCCATGGACATACATCTTTCTTTCGAAAACAGAAATGGTGAGGCAAGGTAGGCTAGAGAGATACATTGCTGGTCAAAACGTTAGCGTAAGAACTGGTTTATAATGCTGAATGAAGCACAAAGCTTTACAAAAGCACATCCACTGTTTAAAGTCACAAACACAACGAACTAACTTTTATGAATGCGCGAACCTATACATAGGATGTGTAGTCTGTGCCATAACATTTATTCCTGCAGGCTGCCCGTTTTGGCTGTCATACTTTTAAATGGCTTCGCAAGAAGCAGGCCTACATAGACCATAACTTACTGTCATCTTCTTTAAGAACTTTTCCCAAAATTTTCCATAGCCTATATCGCTTTTCCTGAAGGGGTGTCTATTATTTTTAACTCGCGTCTTCAGCTTCTTTACTGTAGGCCTATTGATGCTTTACTGTATTGATGCCAGCCTTCTTGTGATATTTTAAGTAGGCCTATTTGTAGAAAATATATATTTAATTAATTTTAACTGACCCGCCCGCAAATGACCCGAATATCATTAAAATATTTTCTTTATGACTCATAACCGCGGGTGACCGCGGGCAACCGCTTAATTTCGGGCAGACCGCGCAACACTGCCCCCCAGGGGAGGCGGGCCTCACAGTTTGGGAACCTCTGGTTTAGTGGAATCATACAGTCTAGCGAGCAAGCAGATTCCTTTAAATGTGCCACTGACTGTTGAAATACCGATGCAGTTTGAAGTTAAAGGGAATGATTAAGAAACATAAGGCCCACCTTCTTGCGCCGGACATTTCATAACTAAACCACACCGACTGTGGACAAACCCCAACATTTGTTTAAACTATTCGCCAGTGACCATGTGCTTTAGACTGTCGTAATAGGGCCCGCCCCATAGACTTAAATTTAATCAGGGAGCTAAGGAAAGGGGGTAGTTTCCCTGCTAATGCCTTATAAATAAAGAGAAGGCAATGTCTATCCCTCCTATCTGACAAAGAAGACCAACCCACATTCTGATAAAGTGTGCATTGATGAGTTCTAAAACAATCACCGGTTACAAAACGTATGGTACTGTGGTATACTGTATAAAGTGGTTTCAGTGTAGAGGTGGAAGCATGCATCTACGCAACATCGCCATAGTCTAAGGGCCTGTCCACACGGAGACGCTTTTTAGGTTAAACGCAGAGGTTTTGCTTCGTCTTGGCCGAGTGTCCCAACGAATCCTGTAAACGCATTGCCCGAAACCGCACTTTTCTGAAACCTGGTCCCAGAGTGGAAAAATCTGAAACCGTAGCCCATTTGAATTCGTTTAGACAGCGAAACCGCACATCCTGTGCGGTTATCGATGATGTCATCGCCACACCTTGAACACTGTTTTTCCCGGTGTTTTTTTTAATTTTTTTATGCATTCTAGCTACTGTCAGTGACGCGAGAGATCTTAAGTTATTAGGGAAGTGCGGTGTAAGTTTAGGCTACATTAATTTGTGCGTAGTGTCATTCATTTATTTTACATGTCTTACAACATATATACATGCATTCACAGTCGAGTGAAATCAGATATAAGCATGCAAAGACGCTTAGAACTCACGTTAAGCCGACGGTAGCACACTGAATGCAAATGCGCGATTTGATGCAGGCAAACGTATTGACCGTTAGGCTACTAACGAAGGTTTTATAGCAATATTATAAATGTGGCGACAGAATAGCCTAGAACTTGGGTAAGCCTTGCGTTTAGTAGCCTAATTGCGGTGATGGTCTGTGATTCACATTAGTTTTGGCTATCCTACAACCAAAGAAAGTGAAGGTGATTTAGTAGGCCTACCTGCGTTAGCCAAATAAAGGACGGGACTGCACCCTTCACAAACCGTAAAATTAAGTTTATTAGTTTTACAGTTGACAGTTCACCATCAGTCCACACAAACAATTCTGGTTTCCTTGCACTAGCCATTTCGTCGTAGCCTATTCTGTCTGTTTGTAAAGCGCAAGTGCCACCTATAGGCCTGGGGTATGAAGTAACGTGTTGAGTCGTGTTGAGATGCATCCGTTTGGACGCAAATATTCTTGATACGGTTCCAGGGAAGACGGAGGAAAAAAAGATCGGTTTGGTATGTGTGGACTAGGCCTAAGGGCCTGTCCACACAGAGACGCTTTTTAGGTTAAACGCAGAGGTTTTGCTTCGTCTTGGACGAGCGTCCAAACGAATCCTGTAAACGCACTGCCCGAAACCGCACTTTTCTGAAACCTGGTCCCAGAGTGGAGAAATCTGAAACCGTAGCCCGTTTGAGTTCGTTTAGACAGCGAAACCGCACATCCTGCTTGCGTATCGATGATGTCATCGCCACACCTCAGCTGCCCTGGACTTGCACTTATAGTATTGCCTAACAATACTAGTTTTCATACATGACATTACCTACGATTACACTCCATTAAGATAAATATCACAACTGGTGCTGCGCAGCGCCGATAGCTTATGACTTGGTGGACTGAACACTGTTTTTCCCGGTGTTTTTTTTTTTTTTTGTTTTTTATGCATTCTAGCTACTGTCAGTGACGCGAGAGATCTTAAGTTATTAGGGAAGTGCGGTGTAAGTTTAGGCTACATTAATTTGTGCGTAGTGCCAGTGTCATTCATTTATTTTACATGTCTTACAACATATATACATGCATTCACAGTCGAGTGAAATCCGATATAAGCATACAAAGACGCTTAACTCACGTTAAGCCGATGGTAGCACACTGAATGCGAATGCACGATTTGATGCAGGCAAAAGTATTGACTGTTACTAACGAAGGTTTTATAGCAATATTATAAATGTGGCGACAGAATAGCCTAGAACTTGGGTAAGCCTTGCGTTTAGTAGCCTAATTGCGGTGATGGCCAAAACTAATGTGAATCACGGACTATCCTACAACCAAAGAAGGTAAAGGTGATTAGTAGGCCTACCTGCGTTAGCCAAATAAAGGACGGGACTGCACCCTTCACAAACCGTAAAATAAAGTGTATTAGTTTTACAGTTGGCTACAGTTGACAGTTCACCATCAGTCCACACAAACAATTCTGGTTTCCTTGCACTAGCCATTTCGCCGTAGCCTATTCTGTCTGTTTTTAAAGCGCAAGTTTTGGTGAATTTCTGTAAAGACACAGTGCCACCTATAGGCCTGGGGTATGAAGTAACGTGTTGAGTCGTGTTGAGATGGATCCGTTTGGACGCAAATATTCTTGATACGCTTCCAGGGAAGACGGAGGAAAAAAAGATCGGTTTGGTACGTGTGGACTAGGCCTAAGACTGATAGACTGTTAGTCCAATCAACAATGCTATTTTCCTAGGAGAGGCATGACCTAATTCTGTATAACACACTCCTTCCTAAAAAGACTATTAAGACTATTAAACAGCTTCCGGTGATGCAAAATGCAGCAGCTAAGATTTATTCTTATTTCCCTGCACTGGCTTCCAGTAAGTCACAGAATTGACTTTAAAGCACTACTGCTTGTTTATAAATCAGTAAATGGAGCAGGACCCAAATACCTATCAAGACATGTTTCAGCAGTACACACCTTCTCGTCCTCTCAGGTCCCAGGTGAAAAACCTGTTATAAAACCTACTGTTAGAACTAAACATGGTGAAGCTGCTTTTAGCTGCTGGAATCAACTTTCGGATGACATCAAAAAGGCCCCAACTGTAGCCATTTTTAAATCTAGACTTAAGACCAAACTGTTCTCAGATGCTTTCCGCTAACTGCGCTGAGTTACAAATTCTGAATGTGCCTTGAAAATTATTTTACCTTGTCTTTTATTACTACTTTTGTCTGTTTTTTTTTTGCTTATTAATTATTCTTTATTTTTAAATGATTTTACCTTGTGCGTTTTATGTTTTTTCTTTTTATTATGATCATTATTATTATATACATATCATTATGTAAAATGTGTTGCTGAAACATTTGTTTTACATTTAGAAGACATAAGGGATGATCAGCTGGGTGAAGAGAGAAGAATTGCCATCGTTGGAGCACAGTATGCAGCAAGAAGTTCTTCTGGCAACACCATCCTGGGAAGAGAAGCATTTGTTGAGGGAAGTAAAAGAACAGTCCGATGTACAATGCAAAAGGGTAAAGTTGCAGGAAGACATGTTACAGTGGTAGACACACCTGGGTGGTTTTACAATAGCCCTTCATGTGCCACAGCTGCCATGGACAAACTGGAGATGAAGCTCGGTGTGTCCCTCTGTGCTCCTGGACCACATGCAGTTATTTTGACTGTTCCTTTTGCCACAGCGTTTAACAAGTCTTACTGTCAAGCTGTGAAGGAGCACATGATGCTCTTTGGTGAGGATGTCTGGAGATACACGATTGTTCTCTTTACAAGAGGAGATTGGCTTGGAGATACCACACCAGAAGAACGTATTGAGAGTGAAGGGGAAGACCTGAAGTGGCTCATTGAGAAGTGTGGAAACCGGTATCATACGTTCAACAACAAGAACAGAGATGATCAAACCCAAGTGAAAGAACTTCTAAAGAAGATAGATGAGATGGTAGCCAGTAATAGTGGCTGCTGTTATGAGATGGATCGAGATGTTGCCATGGAAAATGCTGAAAAGAAGATGTTAACAGAGGAAAATGCTGAAAAACTCCTAGGCAACACAACAAAAATCAGGGCAGTTCTTAAGAAACTCTATAAAGGTAAGTGTTTTTTTCCCCTCACAATTTTAAACTGTCTTAACAGGACACACTTACCCTTAAGCTAAAGATTCAATAAAATGCACAATTCAGTAAATCACAAAACAGATATTCAGCAACTTGTATTTTTGGTATGGGGCCACTTGGAATTATTCATCATTAACAGTCATGTTTATTCAGGGAAATTGACTAAGCATTAAGCTCTTTTACAGCAATGCCCTGGGTTTACAAAGTAAATCAAACAAAAACAACATGCTGGATCAAGCGGCATGACTCGCCAACCATATCTATAACCTAGCACAGACAGATTATAATAATACATTAAAAAGATACAGTTTACAAAACAGAAAATATAATAAGGAATCATGGGCATTGATTACTTTCCTGGCATTGAACAAACAGCAACGTGGTGTTCTTGAACAGTCCAGCAGACGCGAATTAGGCCGTAACATGGAGTCAGGTGTCGGTAGACATAAGGAACAAGTTTCCACAGGAGCAATACACCACCAGTGTCTTCAAGTCCTGAGCGATCACTCTGACCAAACGCTGGAAGGGCAGCTCTGAATAGATTTCAGGCGACTATGTCACGTTGAGTAGCAACGGCTATTTTCTCGGTATGCTAAAGGAAGATACAGTGATTACTAATGAGAAAGTAGTTAAGAGAAGATAAGAAAACAAATGGACCGTGATATAAGCAAATGTGAGCTTCTTCACAACGATGAGATGTACAAGAAGGCGACAGTGTTACTTAGGCCTAAATAAAAGCTGTAACTTACTAGCCTACTGTCCATACCAACACTTGTATTAAGTTGCTTTACATCCACTGGAAAAAACATATATCCATTCGCCTTATTCAGCCGGCGGCCAGAACGAGGCTAAAGGGTAGAGACGCAAGGAAGTCTAACTTAAAGGGGTGGTTCAGGATTTTGGACATAGGACCTCATTTCCAAGTAAGCAAGTGTGATATTTATCAGTGGAGACCGTTTTCAGCACGTTTCATCCAGTCCATCTAATTGCAGAGTTCGCAGGTGCTAGGCTAGCGCAAGTCAACGGTATGTGCTAGCCTGCCACTAAAGACAGTCTTACCCACTCCAAAGTACACCCGAGGCAAATAAATTATAACGCCAGACTATCGATGTAAATGTCTGTATTGACAGTGTTATTTCTAACGTTATTCCATCCTTGCATTTCAACGATCGCATTACATTTTGAGGGACTAGTTTCTTAGCAGCGGCGGAATTATACTTGCTCCGGTTAGTAGTGCTGCGCCGAAAAGTAAACAGTAAAGCGCATTCCAATGGGGATACCTAGTAGTAGCCTTGGTAATATCAGTCCGCCGCTGAGTTGCAAAATGACTACTAACAACTTTAGGGACCAAAGTATAACTATTGCAACGCGATGCAAGGGTAGTTGTATTTCTTACACTATTCTATCAACAGACATTTACATAGATTGTCTGGAATTTGCCTCAGGTGTACTTTGGAGTGGGTAAGACTGTCTTTAGTGGCAGGCTAGCACATACCGTTGACTTGCGCTAGCCTAGCACCTGCGAACTCTGCAATTAGAAGGACTGGATGAAACGTGCTGAAAACGGTCTCCACTGATAAATATCACACTTGCTTACTTGGAAATAAGGTCTTATGTCCAAAATCCTGAACCACCCCTTTAAGAGTTCATCAGAGTGAAAACTGCTAGTTAGAAAAATGCTGAATTTCTAATGGTTGGAAACTTTTCACAACTTTTTAATTTCATAAACTATTGCTTTTTTTCCATTTAGGTCAGAAACACAGTTTCTCTGAGCAAACACTTGTTCTTCTTGGTGCAAGAGAAGCGGGGAAAAGCACAGCTGGCAATACAATTCTCATGGGATTTGCATTCCGGTCTGGCCTCACCAAGGTGATTTGACAAGTCAAAATAATCTTCAACACAGACATGGCTTGATTCATGGGGTCATTACAAAAGAATATCCTAACTAGTAATAGTAAATCTTAGTAGTAAACTATAGTAGGCCTATTAGTAGTTTACTATACACGGGTTTCCCGTTTACCAACAAAACTAGATGCGCGCAGCTGTGGGGCAGAAGATGCTTGGTGGCCGTCCACAACGTTATAAATTTAACCTAAATAGTCAGCTGCTGTAAGCTACAATCTAATTTTTTTTGTATACCCCTGTTGTCTCAATGATAACATCTCATTTCAGACTATATTTCAAAGTTTGCCGTTCATTTGCATTATTAATATATCATCGTATTTAACATTCTCTAACCATCGTGATTTCGAATTGGTGCTGTTTTCAGCACAAAAACTCATTTTATTATTTTCATGGAGAACATTGCTCTATGCTGTTCTATGGTGCTTTCTGGCTCTTAGTTGCGCATGCATGTTTTCGTGACGTTGCATAGAAATCCATGTATAGTATTAGATAGTAAAAATTGTATCTTCCTATTACAACATGCATGGTTCATGCTGTATCCTATCTTGTCTTAGACTTCCTCTCATCTTAAGAAATCCTACAGTAAATACTTTAACTGTCAGTTAGATTTTTACATTGTCAATCGTCCTCTCATGTCTTTATCTAGGCTTAGAATGTAAGACTGCTTATAGGCTATCTATGATTAGAATGTACGGTTGCAGAGATGGTGTTGTAAAGAATCTTTGACAGTTGGCTGCTCAAGATGGACAAGCCATGTCGGTGACTCTTAAGCAGGGACATGATAAAAGGAAGCTAGTGTGCCAATTTTGATTTATTGGAAGTGAGGGATAAAAAGATGAAACATAAAATATATTCTGTTGTAGACATTCTATTTATTCTTCTCTGTTTTAAAACACATATAGGCCACCTTTACTGTCTGTCCAATATTTTTGTTTAATTTATTTAATTAACCGAAATATGGTTCTATAAAGTATTCTTGACAGAATAGACTACAGAAAAAACAAGACGTCTGTGGTCAATTTTTTTAAAAATTATTTTGAATTTAGGATAGGGTCTACTCTGTGCCATCCTAATTTAGGATTCCTCATTTGGGAAAATTAGCTTGGCTGGGACAGCATATTTTCGGGAGCTTTTTTGCATTTATTGCTCAGGAAATGACCCAGATTAAACTCAAACCTGGGTCCCTGTGGGCACTTGGACCTGAATGCTATACTGGTGCTCTGGCCAGTTTGGCCACAGCGTCTCCCAGGACAGTTCTGTAATGTGTAAACAGAGATAGGATCGGATTTCCATGGAAGGATGTTTATGTGAGGCCCCCAGGTCTTCATCTATTTATTGTTGTAACCTGTATCCCTGCAGGCGTTCAAAAATCGTCGCGGGACCACAAAATGTCTCCCATGTCAGAGACGCATTTTAAAAAAAAATGTCACAGTGGTTGATACACCAGGCTGGAGCACATCGACCGATGATGCATCTGTTTTGGTGGAAGAAGAGATTGCACGTGGTGTGTCCATGTGCTTGCCAGGTCCGCATGGTTTCCTGTTGGTTATTCCTGCAAACAAGCCATTCACAGAGGAAGACAAGAAAGCTACAACCAAGTACATGAACATCATTGGAGAGAGTGCGTGGAGACACACCGTACTTGTGTTCACCTGTGGAGACTGGCTCGGCAACAAATCAGTTGAGGAGTACATCGAGAGTGAAGGCGACAACCTTAAGTGGCTGGTGGAGAAATGTGGCAACAGGTACCACCTTCTGAATAACTTTGTTGATACCACAGAATCTCAACTGTCTCAGGTCCGTAAGCTGTTGGAGAAGATAGATGAGATGATCGTTAGAAACAGAGAAAAAGTATTCTGTCCAGTGGCAAAGCAGTCATCGCCATTTAATTGGTTTCGGAAAAAAACTTTCACTGAGGATGAATGGCTCAAGCGAGAGGATGACCTCGTGGAGAGAATGCTGAGAGCTGTGGTTGAAGAACCAGAAAAAAAGCCAGTAGAGGCCAGAGATGGAAGCATTGTCATCAGTATCCCAAACAGTAAGTTGAACCGTTTGTTGTGTAACTTTTAACTTCAACAATTAACTGGTTGCATAATAAAGTTGCTCTCTTTATTATAAAATATTTTTTTATAAACAAGACTAAGTTACATTTCCCCATCTTTGATGTGTGTCCCCTGTAAAATAGAACTTTGTTAGTGACAGTTTAAGGCCATATCCACATGTAGACTGGTATTTTTTCCTTCGTATTGTAAAATAATGCCATTCACATGGATATGCAAAAACAGGCGTTAAAAACTGTCAAGAACATGTCAAACAGATGGCGATATTTGCCAGAGACCTCACAACATTTTAAAGTAAATGTCACAATCAAAAAACTTTGTTCACATGGAAACACTTAGACAAAGTCTTTGTTAAAAAAATAACTGTTTTTCAGTGACCGAAAACTGAGTTTTCGTGTGGACAAAATATATATATGAACAAAATTATCCATACCCCTGGCAAATATTGATTTAATGCTGATCTTGAACTGAATGCTTGAACTCTCAAAATGGCTCTTATAATATCTACCAAGCCTCTCTGTGTCTCCAAAATGATTATAGACCACACCTTTTTAACAGCAATCTGGGTTTTCAGTCAGGATGATTATTTGCCATCACTCTGGCCTTGCGCTCACTTTTTTGACGGGTTGAGGTCTGGACTATGGCTGGGCCACTCTAAAATGTTGGTATTGTTCTCAGTTAACCATTTCTTGCCTTGTTTAGCATTGTGTGGTTTAATGGTCCAATGCCACCTATTGGGGCAGGTCTCTCGGCAGACAGCCTGATCTTCTCCTCCAAAATTCTCAATTTGCCCTTTGTTTTAGTGTTACCGTTTACTTTGAGAAGTTCACCAGGCCCCATTGTCTGAAAAACACCCAAAACTAATACATTTCTATAGCTATTCACCACATTGTGGATGGTGTTTTGGTGGTTGAAATGTTCACTCCATCTCAAAATGGATCACTTGGTCATCTTGGATGCTGATCATGGATCACTCTTCTCCAAACATGCACAATCCAGCTAAACCTTTATAAGGGCACACCTGAACAAATAATTTAGCTTTCGCTGTTTTTTGACCCAGGGACATGGCCTGAGATTGGCATAAAAAAAGGAAGCATCAAACCCAAATGACGCCATGTCCATTTCAATTGTGGGGGTTAGAAAAGTATTCTTTTGGTATGTTTTTCAACCAGGGGGACCTGGTGACCTTCTCAAAGTAAACGGTAACACTAAAGCAAGAGGCTACACTGAGATTCTGGAGGAAAAGATCAGGCAGTGTGCCAAGAGACCTGCTCCAAAAGGCATTGTTGGACCATTAAACCATACAATGATCCAAAACATACAGCCAAACAAGGCAAGAAATGGTTAACAGAGAACAATGTCAACATTTGACCTCAATCAGTCAAAAAAGTGACCACAAGGCCAGAGTGATGGCAAATAATTGTTCCTGCCTCAAAACCCAGATTGCTGCTAAAAAGGTGCAGTCTACAATCATTGTTGAGACATGGAGAGGCTTGGTAGATATTATAAGAACCATTTTGAGAGCTTTGATGGCAAATAAAGAAGTTTCCATTGATTATTTAAAAAGGGTATGAATAATTTTGGACATGCCATTTTTCATAAAAATGTTAGATAAAAACGTTTTTTTTTTGATTCCATGTTTTCTGCCACATTGTCTTACAACCTTTTGGCATGTGGCAGTGTCATTTTCAGTCAGAACAAACATATTGGTCAAGACAAAATCAACATTACATCAATATTTGTCAGGGGTATATGGCATGCCGTTTAGTGTGTGTGTGTATATGTGTATATGTGTATATATATATATATATATATATATATATATATATATATATATATATATATATATATATATATATATATATATATATATATATATACATATATATATATATATACATATATATACACACACTAAACGGCATGCCATATATATATATATATATATATATTTATATATATATTATGATGAATGAAATATATATCTCAAAATCTGAGAATATATATCAAAGTCTAAATCTAAAACATGAGAATATGCCAAAAGGGACTAAATAAATTTTGGGGTTACGTCCTGCGTCACATCTCTCATGCGGGTTCTACACAGAGCTGGCGAATATTCAGATTTTGATATATATTCTCAGGTTTTGAGATATAGATATATAGTTATATAGTTAGATATATGTGGGGTTGGTCATGAATATTCCCACGGGTGTTGTTCGGCCGTAGCCACGAGGCCGAGTGGCGCAGGCAACAACAGCCGTGGGAATATCCATGACCAATTCCACGATCACGAGTGCTATATTGCTTTTATACAACAATTCTACCACAAACTAAATAATCTGAAAACACACCATTATTGTTTAAAAATGTTAATTTCGACATCGTTCTTACGCATCAAAAAATAGTTCCCTTTTCAATAGACAGCGTCTTGGTTGCTAGGTAACCAACATTCCAGATCCCTCGTTACGGGTCTTTGTGGTTTACGTGTCTTCTTGAAAGAAATGTTGAAAGTCGGGCTGAAATCAAATTCATGTCTATGTTTGCTGCATGTTACAAGGACACTGGGCCATGTCATGTAAGGGATGCGGTACTGCAAAAAAAAAAAACGGAAACATAGTCTACATTGCAGAACCACTCAACTTTATTAATTTATGGTGAATAAATGTTACACTACACTACCTGTGCACAGCCTGACGTAACTATGCTAGCACGTTAGCAGCTGTTAGCTAATTATGCTAACGTTAGTTATCTACAAGTCTCCTCCAAGTGACAATCATATTATACACAATGCTGGCAATACTGAGAACAATTGGCATCCTCGTTTATCTTACTTACATTGAGTTGACTGTGTGGCTTAATCAACAGATGTGGTGAAGCACTGTTTCGTTATGGTTTGCTAAGGAGTAACCAAAGATCCTTGATTACTAGCTCCGCTTTAACCCTCTCTGGAGTAACCCATTGCTTGAAATGGTGGAGGCATTGTATTGCGGAGTGATTTTTATTATTAGCTGTGCAAAGTCTGAGTTGAAATGTCCAGGGATATTCCAACTCATGGAACGTCTCTCGGCCAATCAGAAACAAATAAATAGTTCCATAGAACCCAATTGTTGTTTAATCAGGGTTTTGATCAAAGATTCTAGAACAGAGCTCTGTTCTAGAATCTTTGGTTTTGATATATATATTCAGACTTTCATTCCATATATATTGACATTAATTTCCTATATATGTGGACATGTCCTAACTTTTAACAACCACTCTGATAGTGCCACAGACAGAATTTAAAAACGGGGGATACTTGATGTCCAGTGCAATTATAATTGGTCATGCACATCGCCACACATAGATCTGCATCATGATCCAAAAACCTATGACTATTTGTCTGTTGATATGAGCGGGCCTTTATCATTTGTTAATAATAGTTTTTGCTTGTACTGTATTGTGTATTATTATATGTGCAACACACTCATGTTGACTTGAATTCTTTGACCATATTATTTCAGTGAATGAAGAGACTCCTTCAGAATTTGAGATGTCTGTCAGTCGTGGACCACCAATAGTGGCCTGGTGGAGGTCAAGGTTCCTCAATTTTGCAGCATCATCTGGTTATGATACCATGAGTACAGCACAGAGTGTCAGAGGAGCTGATGGTATGAGTGAACTGGAATATAGCATGGCTGAGCAATCAGACCAACAAAAGCTTCTAAATGTTCCCAACAAATCCTTCATCAGAAATTATATTGCTCTAGGAAGTCCTCTAAAAATCATGTCGCGTATGAATCCACTCAGAAGAAATTCCTTGTAAGTAGCAAAGGACTAAAACTGAATCTGTAAAGAGACATTATTTCAGTACTGTATCTGAACACAATACTGTATGTATTCTTGATTTCCATGCCTTTGCGTCAACAATAGCCATGGCTGCAGGCATTATATTTTTGTGTTGTCCATACGTTCATCTGTCCGCCTCAATCTTGTGAATGCGATATCTCAAATTCAAGGTCCCATTCTTGTCTCAAGAATGCCTTGGGCAAATGCTTCAATTTAAGTACAATTTCTTCTTTGGGAGACAATTAAATGTGTTAAATGATACAAATTGATCTTATCTTTACTTGGACTCTAAGATTAACTGATTTGATTTTGGATGTCAAGGTCACTCACTACATGTCCTATTCTTGTGGATGTGATATCTTAAAGCCCCCCTGTGTAAGAATTTATCCCATCTAGTGGTTAGGTGTTACATTGCAACCAACCTCTCAAGCGCTGCATCATTTAGAACTACGGTAGCCGTCGCACATCAGAAACTGGCACCAGTTCCGCACTCCTCGGCGCGTCAAAACATAAACTTTTCTCTGAATAAGCAGTAACAAAATATTCATATAATTTTATGTACTATTGTATTGCCATTGGTTGTGTGTAAAACACTTTCGGACACGGAATGAAAAGTTTCATTTTTCCTGTTAACCGAGCTAGATAACGTTAGCACAGTAAACGGAAAGTGAATGGGAACGGCTAGTAATGTTCACTAGCTAGGTAGCAGCTAGGGACTTTGGTTAAACTTGTATATTGTTGCAAACTAACCTGAAATAATAATAATAATAATAATAATAATACATTTTATTTATAAAGTGCCTTTCAAGACACCCAAGGTCGCTTAAAAAATAAAGATGTCTGACTGAGCGGTGTAGTCGCCAGCGTACCAGTCACCAAGACATGACATACATTTAAACAATAACAAACACAGGACAAAAGAAGCCGGACGGAGTGGCGTAGTCGCCAGCGTAGGCTACCCGTGACACCAAGACAGCCTACAAGACAGACAATAAAACAAATAAAAAGTAAAAAAAAGAAAATACATTTAAAAAGGGAAAAAAATGATTGAATGAAAAATGATCAATTAGTCCAATTTCCAACCGGCTGTGCCGATAGACGAAGCATAAGGTTAAGTTGTTGGCTGTGTTCCATTTTTTGTTTTTGCACTATCTTTTAATCATCCTATGTTTTTATGTCTTTATTATTATGTAACATTTCTTAAAATATTGCCCTATGCTTTCATGTACTATTACTCTTTGCTTTTGTTTATGTAAAGCACATTGAATTACCCCTGTGTATGAAATATGCTACTGTATATAAATAAACTTGCCTTGCCTAATAAGGTCAGTATGTAAACTAAAGTGGATGAAAATCAAGGAAACTCTTAAGGGAACTCTGGACCAGCCCCCAAGTCTGTTTAGTGAGGATCGTTTGGTCCTAGTCACCCAGGTATGGACATTTGAGTGCAGGTACTGACGTTTTTCATACATGGACTTTTAAATCTCAAACTTCTTCCTTCCTATTTATTTCCCTATTGCCATTTAGATTCTGAAACACCCAACTGATTGATTGTTTCAAACACTATGTAAAGATGGTAGTGTTTTAAAACCCCTAAGAGGAGATACACAGGGTATGGCTGTAGCATATGTGCTTATCAATCTGCATAATATAATTGGGGTCAAAAGTAGAGATTCACCGATAGATCGGCTGGAGACCGGAATTGGCCGATTTTCACGTGACCGGCGACCGGCCGTTCAGTCTGAGACATGCCGATTTTATGCCGGTCAAATGCACTCGCCTGCTGCAATTGTACAACACCCAGCTGAGTTTGCAAAGTTTGAAGAAGCTAGCAACCAGGCCAACACTCAGGGCTGGACGTAGGGCTACACAGAAAGCGCTAAGGCTATGGAGTTTTTCTATGCAGCGAACGCTATGCTTTGCCATATTGCGTGGAATTTACTAAGCGTCACTTTACAGGCTACGTAAACATCGCTCATCACCGCCCATCCCTGCTAGAGGGAGAGCAGATGGCTAAAAAAAAACGTTCAGAAAAAGTCCTGTTGGCAAATTTGAGGATAAGTCGGTAAAGGGGCTATTTCACACAATTTGAGGGTGCTGAATTCAAATATTTTGTTTACCAAGCTCAATTTTGAGTTTTAAGCTTGCTAATTATTAGCATAATTCACATACTTTTTGGTTTTGCAATCAGATATCATAGGAATTGCAAAAAATAAGGCATTAATATACTCTTTATGTATCAGATATGTTGTAGGACAAGACATGAATAACCCCAATGACCCTCAAGAAGCAAATGAAAATAAGCTGGGTAACAGAACACCAACTGAATTTACAATTTAACTACTGTCTCAGAGATGCGCGTTCATGTGGATGATGCCAGTTGTTGCCGTCTTTTAGGGCGACCACGCCCCCCTTCGGAGGAAACGGCGGTAAAAGTGACTGGAGGCCAATGTGTGATGGAGCTTGGAAGTTGCGCCGCCATATCTTACTCGATAAATAAATAAAGTTCACATAATTAGTTCCTTTCTTGGTATTTTCTGGATATGGAATAAGCAAAGGAGACGCGATATAGATATCACTTTATCTTTATTAGAGTTAAGATCACAATGGAAACATGTAGTAGGCTAGCTAAGTTAGGCTATGCCAGAACACTAACAGTAAATGGCTGGTAGGAGGTTAACCTACTGTAAACAGCTATGTACAGTATGACTGAAAGCGCCATAAAACACTAATGGAAAGGGATACAATCCCAAATAACGTTAATCAACCAACCATGTTGATGCTAGGAATGCAGTGACAGGAAGAAATGCAATTATATATCCAATGTAACATTAGCTTAACGTTATTATGCACACAAACATATTGGGCTAGATACCTAATGTTATTCAAAGTGTTTCAAAGTATGTCTGATTAGGAAAGTACAATAAGCTGTTTACAAAAGGTGTTGTTATCCATGAATGATACCCCACTTTAAATTCTCACAGTTGTTTACAGCACAAACTACTATCATCCTCATGCTTGTTGTTAGCAAGCTAGCACTTGTTTTAGCTAGAGACACCAATTGACCATGTAAGGGGGGGGGGGCAGATTGCTACACAGTGCTTACATTTTGACCTTAAGCCTGCTTATGTTATTCAAAGTGTTTCAAAGTATATCTGATTAGGAAAGTACAATAAGCTGTTAACAAAAGGTGTTATCCATGAATGATACACCCCTTTAAATTCTCACAGTTGTTTACAGTGTGCAAACTACATTGCTATCATTCTCATGCTTGTTGTTAGCAAGCTAGCATTTGTTTTAGCTAGAGACACTTGACCATGTAAGGGGGGGAGAGAGAGAGAGAGGGGGAAGAGAATAAGAGAAGATCGTCAGGTGGTGGCTTTAGAAAATGCAAGCTTCTGCTTATTCATAAGGCAGCAGTGTTGTTAGGTTCCGCAGGGTCCTCCTAAAGGTGAAATTCCCCTGAAAATTCATATAGGCATTTCCAGTGAGAAATAAGATTTGGTGTGGAAAGTAGGAGGGAAAGCAATCTAACTTATGTTTCCCGTAAATCTTTTTCAAGAAAATGTAAATAATTTACTGTTTCCAACTGATAATGCTAAAACATCATCAAACCTGGGTTGTTTCTTAACCAACGACTTCAAGGACTTTGCTTTCTTGTCACCACGAGTATGTTGGCTATTAAAAATAATAAACATTTTGGTTCGACCTCTTTGCACTTGATTTTCAGGTGATCAAAATGAGTGTTCATTACTGTTTATTGTTTTGAAAGTTTTATAAAGTTGAATCAGCGCAGACAAACACATTTTTTCATTTTTGTTTCTTTATTTTATGTGGGAAACGGATGTGCATTTGCGTATCTCTGCAGCACTGCCCTGTGTGTGTGTGTGTGTGTGTTTTGTCACACATGGTGGTGTTGTGTGTGTGTCTGTGACCCCGTGGGTGCGGTCTCGCCCTGGCTCTGATGTCCACTTCAACGCAAAGGTCTGCCGGGGAAAAAAACAGCACATTACCAAGACAATTTACACTGTATGTTCACAGATTAAACAATACTGAATAGCTAGTCACTTTGATAAATAAATGTAAAGTAAAAGTGTTTAGTGTTTATGGTGTCCGGTGATGTTTCCAGTCCACCTTTTCTGGCATTTGTTAATAAAGTCCTTCATGCGGATTTGATCACTCAGAGGGGCGAACCTTTCCACCATCTTGATGAGGTCGGGATGGGAGGCCACTACAGACAGAATGTTACGGGCCTGATTCCTGTTTCAGACACAAAATACATCAGCACCTATTGATTCACTGACTCATTAGTTTATGATGTATAAGCATATAAGTATTATGGCTTTAACATCATTTTGATGGTACACTGACTTATAATTGGAAAAATGGCATGTTTGTCATTGCCTCTGGCCCTCCTAAAAGATCTCATATCTCATATATGTAATGTAACTTATGTAGTCTAGGTGAACCCTGCCAAATCTATGTTTGAATTTGCTCAGCAGATTCTCAGAGACTTTGGAATTGAGTTAACAACTAAATATAAAACATTTGTTTACAGGAAAGCTGTGTCAATGGAGATTTGATAATCAGTCAGGTGTCAGCCAGGCTATAACTTTTGTGGACACTACTGGAAAGTGAATATTAAATCCCAAATTCTTCACTATATTTTAGCTGTAAACACACTATTTCAATGCCATGCACTGACAGATAATTACATTCAGTATTGCTGTATGACATGAGATGACTTTTGGATACCTCATAATAGAACAGAAACTGTTGCTGATTGGCTAATTTAGAAACATTTACTTTTACTTTTATGAATTGAACTGACACTTTTGTACAAAGCCAATAAGTAAATGATAAGGAAACAGAGAAATAGGGCTCCCGACCTGACTTCCAGTGCGTTGTCAAGGGCCAAGCAGCTGGCAGTATGGATGAAGCGGGCAGTCAGGTCGTTTTTGCCGGACAGGAGACGAGCTGCCCCTATGACCTCCGTCACTTTCTCCAGGTGCCGTGCAGTGCTCTTCCTCACGGCTGTATGTTTGTGACTAAGAAGAAGCAGAGAACCAATGAGTCACACCAGGAGAATGGATAAGCCAGAGATCCAGGGAAGACAAGGAGACAGAACCAGGAGAAACAGCTGAGACACAGAAACGTCAGACAAACTAGGTGAGTAACAACCAGTGTTGGGCAAGTTACTTCAAAAGCGTAATGCATTATTTATTACTTGTTACTGTCATCTCAAAGTAATTTGTTACATTACAATATTACTGTCTTTGAATTGTAAGGCATTACACCACGTTTACATTACTTTCACCAAAATAACAGGAAATATGGATTTGGTGTTCTCAACAGATCTTCAATGCAGCTCATTACACGGCAGGAGGTGATGTGGTATGGCATAATGACTGAGCTAGGCTTAAGGCTAACAAAAGAACAATATAACGGTTGCAGTTATGGCTCATGGGACAATGTAGGCCCCAAAGGCCAAAGGTCACTCACAACTTAATATAGTAAAATATAGCCATGGTGAAATTGTATGTTGACTTTAAATGGTTCTCATCATTGCTAGTTGCCTTTCCTTCCACTTACAATGGTGTAGACTTAATGCAAATAGTTTGAGAATAATGGCTATTCTCACTGCTTGAAATGAGAAGTATAGCCTAACCATGTTAGATCTGTTGCATGAATGGCAGAGATAACTCAAATTCCCTTTCTACAGTCATCTAAACAATGCAATCAAATTCCAGGACCAGCATAGATGACTTTTTTTAATTCTTGGATAATCTTCTCTGGTGCCAATTGAGCATTTCTCAATTTTGGATTAAAAAGCAAAGTAACTTCAGTTACTGAGAATTGTACCGAGTAAAATATTGCTGAAATTGTATTGGTAATGCCTTACATTACTGCATTACAGCAAAAAGCAATGCATTACTGTAATTACATTACTTTTTTAATGCATTACTCCCAACACTGGTAACAACTGATACAGACAACTACATAGCCAGGTAACACAGAGAAAGTTGAGAAGCACTAGAAAGCAATTAACCAGTACAACCCTGCTCTCTTTTTCTCTCTGCCCCTAACCTGAGCCCTCCGTTGATGAGAGCGTTCATGCTGCGGATGGGGTTGGTGTTTATACACCATGTACCCCAGGGCCAGATCCATGTCCTTCATGAAGCTGCTGGACTCTCCAGCCTTCGGCAGCAGTGTCCGGGCTGCGCCCTCGGCCTCCGCATCCATGTCCTGCCCCAGGTGAGCAAACAGGTGGGCCAGCGTCACCATGGCAGCATGGGACACCACTGAGCGCAGGTTCTTCACCTGGTTGGGAGGAGGGAATTAGAATGACAGCTTGCGCCGCTTTGACTTGTATAGAATACTGACAAAGTTAACATCATTTCTTTGGTAGCATCATTAAGGCATTTCAATAGATATTGCCTAGTTTGAAACAGGACAAAAGATACAACATGTGCTCCAGAATGTTTTCCAGCAGAGAGCCTCTCACCTCTTGATTGACGGCCAGACAAACATCATGCAGCCTGGGCAGCAGCACGTTGGCGTGGTGCTGAGCCAGAGACCTGATGGCGATCAGGGCCTCGATCTTCTTCCCCCTGCAGCAGCACCAACAACACACTCACATCAGAGGAACATGGTAATACATGGACTTGGTTCAAGTATTCTATCTCCAGCTACTTACCAACTCTTGCCATGTAAATCCTATGTGTTAACATAGCCTAGACTATCTACTCTAAAGGCATGCTGTTCTTTTAACATCAATATCTCAGCATAGTCTAATCTATCTTAGCTAAAAGCCTACGATTTGTCTGGATAGCGTAACAGCATAGCCTATCTTGGCAAAAAGCCTAATATATCAGTCTAGACTATTTAAGCTATACTCCCACCAGTCATCGTCGCTGAGCACTGTAAAGGCCTGCAGGAGGGCCTGCTCGGGACAGGACAGTGGGCGCAGTTTGGCCAACTCTGGCAGATTCTTGGCCGGCTGGGTCTTGCTTGTATGCCTCGCCTCAGTCACTTTCCTCTTCTTCACCTCCTTATGCTCCCTCGTTCCTTCCTGCCTCCCTGCCAGAGACTCAACAGACTTTTGCTCTGGGAGGTCAAAGGTCAAATATGTTTGTCTGAAATCCTGTCTACATTTGCCTTGGCAAACAACTTTGTTATTTGAATTGATATCTGCACTGATATTTAATTAGGCTAATAAAGACTGAGTCAATATATTCTTCTGTGTGTGTGTGTGTGTGTGTGTGTGTGTGTGTGTGTGAGAGAGAGAGAGAGAGAGAGAGAGAGAGAGAGAGAGAGAGAGAGAGAGAGAGAGAGAGAGAGAGAGAGAGAGAGAGAGAGAGAGAGAGAGAGAGAGAGAGAGAGAGAGAGAGAGAGAGAGAGAGAGAGAGAGAGAGAGAGAGAGAGAGAGAGAGAGAGAGAGAGAGAAAGAGTATAAGAGAGACTACTCACCTGTCACAGCAGTGACCCCATTGAGTGATATGGTGTTCTTGAGACGGGGTAGTCTACTCTGGAACTGTCTGTGGCTGGTTGTCTTTGGGGGGGCGGGGATAGCAGGGGCAATGGGCGAATTGAGGAAGGGCAGAGTACGGGGCGCCGGCGGGGTCCTGCGATCCACAGGACTGAGGCTGCCCACAGAGCAGCCTGTCTGGTCCGAGGCCTTGGCATCATTGAGACTGGCAAGTTTGATCTCCTCAGCGAGTTCCAGGACCTCCTGCAGGAGTTCCTTGCGAGCCTGGCGCTCCTTCTGCTGAGCGCTCAGGGGTCTCAGCGTAGACCTCACAGACCGCTGCAGCTGGTGGTGGGGGGATGCAGGGGGTATGTGGGCTAACAGCTTCCGTTGGCCAGGTGCCGCACTGGCATGCAAGGGCTGGGGTGGGCCCAAATGCGTTGTGGAATCGTGGGGCAAGGTCAGAAGATGAGGCTGCAGAGAGGCAAGAGGCAACATGTCATCAAACATGGCCACCATCTACACCCTCTGACACACAACTGCCCAACCGCCATGCTGCGTTTGAAATCTTCACGGTTTCACTATAGTGCACTATTTAGTAAATAACTAAGGCATCATTATATTATTATTACATTATTAATGATATTATAATAACATTACAAAGTAGCTGTATGAACAATATCATAAATTGTTCTAATACCTCTATGGTAACCACTAACCCAAAAAGTGTGACTGATAGACAGATTTGACCAAAGCTGTATCCTTTCAACTTTGACCTGGAAAGGTCACTTCATAGATGCCCATCATTAAAACATACTTAAACATTGACCTTTACCCTTTCAGCATAGATGCCAAATGAAGTGCAGGGAACATGGAATATTAGATTTAGTTATAATTTAGGCTATATAAAACTATACGCCGGCTCTTAGATGTTTGAGGGAACTCACACATGCGGTACAAATCATGTTCTGATTCTGCTCCTGGCGTAAAATCAGGAGCTGTAGCATCATTGTTTTCATCTCCTCATTTTCCGCATGGAGTTTTCCGAACTCCTTTTGAAAATCCATTGAACTTAAAATTTCGCCGATATATAGGAGCTACTTTAAAATAAATTGTATAGAACTTAAATATAGTCTACTGAGCAAAATCCAAATATCTAGGCTACCGAGAAGCGAGCGGGTGAGTCCTAAGGTGAGGATGCATCAAGTGATCTGAAATGACGATTTTCGCCCATAATGGTGACCTCCCCATTATGACGTAGGGGCGCAGACAGCAGACACCGGTTGCACCAACTCTTTGCTACGACTGCTCCTAACTGCTAAGTTGGTCTTTGTTAAGACCAGTCTTTAGAATTGAATTTAGGTGGGTAACAGAACACCAACTGAATTTACGACTTAACTACTCCCTGTCTTAGCGATGCGCGTTCATGTGGATGATGCCAGTTTTTGCCGTCTTATAGGGCGACCACGCCCCCCTTCGGAGGAAACAGCGTAAAAGTGACTGGAGGCCAATGTGTGATGGAGCTTGGAAGTTGCTCCGCCATATCTTACTCGATAAATAAATAAAGTTCACATAATTAGTTCCTTTCTTGGTATTTTCTGGATATGGAATAAGCAAAGGAGACGCGATATAGATATCACTTTATCTTTATTAGAGTTAAGATCACAATGGGAACATGTAGTAGGCTAGCTAAGTTAGGCTATGCCAGAACACTAACAGTAAATGGCTGGTAGGAGGTTAACCTACTGTAAACAGCTATGTACAGTATGACTGAAAGCGCCATAAAACACTAATGGAAAGGGATACAATCCCAAATAACGTTAATCAACCAACCATGTTGATGCTAGGAATGCAGTGACAGGAAGAAAGGCAATTATATATCCAATGTAACATTAGCTTAGCGTTATTATGCACACAAACATATTGGGCTAGATACCTAATGTTATTCAAAGTGTTTCAAAGTATGTCTGATTAGGAAAGTACAATAAGCTGTTTACAAAAGGTGTTGTTATCCATGAATGATACCCCACTTTAAATTCTCACAGTTGTTTACAGCACAAACTACTATCATCCTCATGCTTGTTGTTAGCAAGCTAGCACTTGTTTTAGCTAGAGACACCAATTGACCATGTAAGGGGGGGGGGGGGGGGCAGATTGCTACACAGTGCTTACATTTTGACCTTAAGCCTGCTTATGTTATTCAAAGTGTTTCAAAGTATATCTGATTAGGAAAGTACAATAAGCTGTTAACAAAAGGTGTTATCCATGAATGATACACCCCTTTAAATTCTCACAGTTGTTTACAGTGCAAACTACATTGCTATCATTCTCATGATTGTTGTTAGCAAGCTAGCACTTGTTTTAGCTAGAGACACTTGACCATGTAAGGGGAGGAGAGAGAGAGAGGGGGAAGAGAATAAGAGAAGATCGTCAGGTGGTGGCTTTAGAAAATGCAAGCTTCTGCTTATTCATAAGGCAGCAGTGTTGTTAGGTTCCGCAGGGTCCTCCTAAAGGTGAAATTCCCCTGAAAATTCATATAGGCATTTCCAGTGAGAAATAAGATTTGGTGTGGAAAGTAGGAGGGAAAGCAATCTAACGTATGTTTCCCGTAAATCTTTTTCAAGAAAATGTAAATAATTTACTGTTTCCAACTGATAATGCTAAAACATCATCAAACCTGGGTTGTTTCTTAACCAACGACTTCAAGGACTTTGCTTTCTTGTCACCACGAGTATGTTGGCTATTAAAAATAATAAACATTTTGGTTCGACCTCTTTGCACTTGATTTTCAGGTGATCAAAATGAGTGTTCATTACTGTTTATTGTTTTGAAAGTTTTATAAAGTTGAATCAGCGCAGACAAACACATTTTTTCATTTTTGTTTCTTTATTTTATGTGGGAAACGGATGTGCATTTGCGTATCTCTGCAGCACTGCCCTGTGTGTGTGTGTGTTTTGTCACACATGGTGGTGTTGTGTGTGTGTCTGTGACCCCGTGGGTGCGGTCTCGCCCTGGCTCTGATGTCCACTTCAACGCAAAGGTCTGCCGGGGGAAAAAACAGCACATTACCAAGACAATTTACACTGTATGTTCACAGATTAAACAATACTGAATAGCTAGTCACTTTGATAAATAAATGTAAAGTAAAAGTGTTTAGTGTTTATGGTGTCCGGTGATGTTTCCAGTCCACCTTTTCTGGCATTTGTTAATAAAGTCCTTCATGCGGATTTGATCACTCAGAGGGGCGAACCTTTCCACCATCTTGATGAGGTCGGGATGGGAGGCCACTACAGACAGAATGTTACGGGCCTGATTCCTGTTTCAGAGACAAAATACATCAGCACCCAGTGATTCACTGACTCATTAGTTTATGATGTATAAGCATATAAGTATTATGGCTTTAACGTCATTTTGATGGTACACTGACTTATAACTGGAAAAATGGCATGTTTGTCATTGCCTCTGGCCCTCCTAAAAGATCTCATATCTCATATATGTAATGTAACTTATGTAGTCTAGGTGAACCCTGCCAAATCTATGTTTGAATTTGCTCAGCAGATTCTCAGAGACTTTGGAATTGAGTTAACAACTAAATATAAAACATTTGTTTACAGGAAAGCTGTGTCAATGGAGATTTGATAATCAGTCAGGTGTCAGCCAGGCTATAACTTTTGTGGACACTACTGGAAAGTGAATATTAAATCCCAAATTCTTCACTATATTTTAGCTGTAAACACACTATTTCAATGCCATGCACTGACAGATAATTACATTCAGTATTGCTGTATGACATGAGATGACTTTTGGATACCTCATAATAGAACAGAAACTGTTGCTGATTGGCTAATTTAGAAACATTTACTTTTACTTTTATGAATTGAACTGACACTTTTGTACAAAGCCAATAAGTAAATGATAAGGAAACATAGAGAAATAGGGCTCCCGACCTGACTTCCAGTGTGTTGTCAAGGGCCAAGCAGCTGGCAGTATGGATGAAGCGGGCAGTCAGGTCGTTTTTGCCGGACAGGAGACGAGCTGCCCCTATGACCTCCGTCACTTTCTCCAGGTGCCGTGCAGTGCTCTTCCTCACGGCTGTATGTTTGTGACTAAGAAGAAGCAGAGAACCAATGAGTCACACCAGGAGAATGGATAAGCCAGAGATCCAGGGGAGACAAGGAGACAGAACCAGGAGAAACAGCTGAGACACAGAAACGACAGACAAACTAGGTGAGTAACAACCAGTGTTGGGCAAGTTACTTCAAAAGCGTAATGCATTATTTATTACTTGTTACTGTCATCTCAAAGTAATTTGTTACATTACAATATTACTGTCTTTGAATTGTAAGGCATTACACTACGTTTACATTTTTACTTTCACCAAAATAACAGGAAATATGGATTTGGTGTTCTCAATAGATCTTCATGTGTTCAATGCAGCTCATTACACGGCAGGAGGTGATGTGGTATGGCATAATGACTGAGCTAGGCTTAAGGCTAACAAAAGAACAATATAACGGTTGCAGTTATGGCTCATGGGACAATGTAGGCCCCAAAGGCCAAAGGTCACTCACAACTTAATATAGTAAAATATAGCCATGGTGAAATTGTATGTTGACTTTAAATGGTTCTCATCATTGCTAGTTGCCTTTCCTTCCACTTACAATGGTGTAGACTTAATGCAAATAGTTTGAGAATAATGGCTATTCTCACTGCTTGAAATGAGAAGTATAGCCTAACCATGTTAGATCTGTTGCATGAATGGCAGAGATAACTCAAATTCCCTTTCTACAGTCATCTAAACAATGCAATCAAATTCCAGGACCAGCATAGATTACTTTTTTTTAATTCTTGGATAATCTTCTCTGGTGCCAATTGAGCATTTCTCAATTTTGGATTAAAAAGCAAAGTAACTTCAGTTACTGAGAATTGTACCGAGTAAAATAATACTGAAATTGTATTGGTAATGCCTTACATTACTGCATTACAGCAAAAAGCAATGCATTACTGTAATTACATTACTTTTTTAATGCATTACTCCCAACACTGGTAACAACTGATACAGACAACTACATAGCCAGGTAACACAGAGAAAGTTGAGAAGCACTAGAAAGCAATTAACCAGTACAACCCTGCTCTCTTTTTCTCTCTGCCCCTAACCTGAGCCCTCCGTTGATGAGAGCGTTCATGCTGCGGATGGGGTTGGTGTTATACACCATGTACCCCAGGGCCAGATCCATGTCCTTCATGAAGCTGCTGGACTCTCCAGCCTTCGGCAGCAGTGTCCGGGCTGCGCCCTCGGCCTCCGCATCCATGTCCTGCCCCAGGTGAGCAAACAGGTGGGCCAGCGTCACCATGGCAGCATGGGACACCACTGAGCGCAGGTTCTTCACCTGGTTGGGAGGAGGGAATTAGAATGACAGCTTGCACCGCTTTGACTTGTATAGAATACTGACAAAGTTAACATCATTTCTTTGGTAGCATCATTAAGGCATTTCAATAGATATTGCCTAGTTTGAAATAAGACAAAAGATACAACATGTGCTCCAGAATGTTTTCCAGCAGAGAGCCTCTCACCTCTTGATTGACGGCCAGACAAACATCATGCAGCCTGGGCAGCAGCACGTTGGCGTGGTGCTGAGCCAGAGACCTGATGGAGATCAGGGCCTCGATCTTCTTCCCCCTGCAGCAGCACCAACAACACACTCACATCAGAGGAACATGGTAATACATGGACTTGGTTCAAGTATTCTATCTCCAGCTACTTACCAACTCTTGCCATGTAAATCCTATGTGTTAACATAGCCTAGACTATCTACTCTAAAGACATGCTGTTCTTTTAACATCAATATCTCAGCATAGTATAATCTATCTTAGCTAAAAGCCTACGATTTGTCTGGATAGCGTAACAGCTTAGCCTATCTTGGCAAAAAGCCTTTCATTTGTTAATATATCAGTCTAGACTATTTAAGCTATACTCCCACCAGTCATCGTCGCTGAGCACCGTAAAGGCCTGCAGGAGGGCCTGCTTGGGACAGGACAGTGGGCGCAGTTTGGCCAACTCTGGCAGATTCTTGGCCGGCTGGGTCTTGCTTGTATGCCTCGCCTCAGTCACTTTCCTCTTCTTCACCTCCTTATGCTCCCTCGTTTCTTCCTGCCTCCCTGCCAGAGACTCTTGCGGACTTTTGCTCTGGGAGGTCAAAGGTCAAATATGTTTGTTTGAAATCCTGTCTACATTTGCCTTGGCAAACAACTATGTTATTTGTATTGATAACTGGACTGATATTTAATTAGGCTAATAAAGACTGAGCCAGTATATTCTGTGTGTGAGTGTGTGAGAGAAAGAGAGAGAGAGTATAAGAGAGACTACTCACCTGTCACAGCAGTGACCACATTGAGTGATATCGTCTTCTTGAGGCGGGGTAGCTTACTCTGGAACGGTCTTTCACTGGTTGTCTTTGGGGGGTTGGGGATAGCAGGGGCAATGGGCGAATTGAGGAAGGGCAGAGTACGGGGCGCCGGCGGGGTCCTGCGAGGACTGAGGCTGCCCACAGAGCAGCCTGTCTGGTCCGAGGCCTTGGCATCATTGAGACTGGCAAGTTTGATCTCCTCAGCGAGTTCCAGGACCTCCTGCAGGAGCCCCTTGCGAGCCTGGCGCTCCTTCTGCTGAGCGCTCAGGGGTCTCAGCGTAGACCTCACAGACCGCTGCAGCTGGTGGTGGGGGGATGCAGGGGGTATGGGGGCTAGCAGCTTCCGTTGGCCAGGTGCCGTACTGGCATGCAAGGGCTGGGGTGGGCCCCAACGCGCTGTGGGATCGTGGGGCAAGGTCAGAAGATGAGGCTGCAGAGAGGCAAGAGGCAACATGTCATCAAACATGGCCACCATCTACACCCTCTGACACACAACTGCCCAACCGCCATGCTGCGTTTGAAATCTTCACGGTTTCACTATGGACCCTTTCAAGAGAGTTCCATTATCAGCATCATAGTTGGCCCTACAAGACTTCCTTTTTAACATTCCATATGTTATCTTAATGCAGAGGAAGTAGATTGGGGCCCAAATAGAACGTTCAAGCATTGTTTTTGTTGTTATTGTTGAAAGGGTCTATAGTGCACTATTTAGTAAATAACTAAGGCATCATTATATTATTACATTATTAATGACATTATAACTAGAGAATGCAATTCCGGGGAATTACGAGTGCATGAAAATGAAGCTAGGACAGACATAGCATAGCTTAATAAAAGTTGATAGTTTAGAAGTAGACAGTTTAAAAGTTGAATGTAGATAGTTAAACAGTTGTTAATAGACAGATAGTTTAATGAATGTTGAAAGTTTAAAAGTTAAATATAGATAGTTTAAAAGTTGTTGACAGACTGATAGTTTAATGCGTGTTGATAGACAAATAGTTTAAAGGCTCTATATAGGTAGATAGTTGACGATAACTGACAGTTGGAATGGCTCTAATGTTTGCTAGTAGTTATGCTAACAAAGCTAATTATTCTGACCAAGTTGCTTAGCTTACTTAGCTCATGTTTTCTAGCAATTAAAAAAAAAAAAGTTAACTATGCTAACCACGTTACTTAGCTAATCATTTGTAGCAGTTTTACTTAAAATGCTAACTATGCTAACATGCTAACTATGTTAACCATGCTAACCATGTGACTCAGCTAACTTAGCTAATCATTTTTAGTAGTTATGCTAAAATGCTAATGATGCTAACTAGCTAAGTAGCTAGTGAGGACTTTTATTTTGAAACAGTTGAAGGCAGAGGATACAGTTGATGGGAGTCATAGTTGACAAACAGTTACAACAGTTGAACAGTTGATAACAGTTGAACAGTTAAAAAGTTGGATAGTTTAAAGGGACTTTTAATTTGAAACAGTTGTGGGTACAGGAAGCAGTTGAACAGGATCTGTAGTCTTAATACAGCCATATTGTATGCTTAAAGCCAGAGACAGATGCTGCAGGTGGCCTGAACACCTGGCATAGGATTCTAATTGCTCTATTGTGATGTCATAATCTAATGTTAAGTCTATGGGGAAATTTTAGTAGTTTTTAATTAATAGTTTAAAAAGTATAATTAAAAAGTTGAAAATAACAGCTGAAGTCACCTAAGTAAGACCTACGCAACGCAGTTTGAATGAAGTTTCTATGTTAAACGGTTGAAGTTGCATTAAACGCACAAAAAGCGTCAGCGGAATAATAATAATAACATATAATAAGAATAATTCGGATAACAGTAGAGTGCATTTTCATGCACTCTAATAACATTACAAAGTAGCTGTATGAACAATATCATCATTACAGTGCATGAAAATGCACTGTACTGTTCTTGCTAGGCTTCTTATTCTTCTGATTCTTATTACAGTGCATGAAAATACTTGCAGAACTCTTGTTTGCTTTTGATGTCAGTTATTTTCATTTGACAATTTCATTTAAAAACCTGTTAGTATATAACCTGTAAGTAAGTTTGTTTTCTAGTACCAATTAGCTTGTTAGGTAAGCATTATTGGCAAGTCAGTATAACGTTAGCACATCAAAGCTGGATAAATCAATGGGCGCTGCGTTTGTTTGCGTCGGTTCTCTACATGAAATAAGTTGAGTGATATTTGTTCTCCTCTCAATATGTAGTTGTAGAAAACAAGATGTGAAATCACATATTCTGTTAGAAATGTAGTGCTAATTAACTTATTGCCTGTCCTCGAGTTGTTACCTCGCTAGGCAGTTTGTAGTGAACTGATTTAGCTTGCTAACTTCTAAATGACAAACATCAGACGTGCTTGTCTCAACATTTTCTAAAATGACATGACTTGATAGCTTTTCTAGTCCTCTCAATATGTAGTTATAGAAAACATGATGTGAAATCACATATTATGTCAGAAATGTCATTATTGCATTTTCAGCAGTTAGTTACTAGGTGAAATGTAATCTGTCTTTATCTTGATGCCAGCCAGGCAATCAGATTTAGGGCAGCTAAACCCATGTGTAATAAAATGACTTTTCATACTTCTGAATATTTGAGTTACTCAGAATGCTTCAATAGTTTCAAGGCTACCTCTTCTGGTGTATGTATGTGCACACACACATACATCTGTAGTTTTGATTTTATTTTGTAAATTAATAAAGGTATTACATTTGTATGATTTTACTGTTGTTTCAGATGGAGGATGAAAAGACCTACACAGACCTCGCTGCAGGCCTGAAGAGGTAGCTGACTGCTGATGAGCTTGCGCTCACAATGTTGAAGACCATGTGAGGATGGAGGAAGAAGGTATAGATTTAGGTGGCGTGCATAGGGTGGTGTAGACTGCCACTAAAACACTGTGAAATAGACTTGTTATGTAGTTTTTTATATGTTGTTGTCCCAGGCATATGTGGCTTTATCAACCGGAACGGGTGGGAGGTTGTGCTTAGTAGGCCGTCGTATGCAAACACACAGTGCAGGGGCATGGGACGAAGAGACTCCAGAAGACTTTCACAGTTTTCTAGGATTGATCATTGGCATGGGGCTTCACTTCCTTCCCTAATATCCATTGCTACTGGGGAACCAAGTCTCTGAAGGGATCAGGGAGTGTTGACCAAAAGCTGGCAGGCATTTCCGTCAAAATTTCAGCCTCGCCTTCAGTTGCTCCAACTTCTAATCTGTCGTCTTTTCATCAAGTACATATTCCTGTACAGCAGGAGCCAAAGAAAAATGGTTGGCTTTGTTATAAAAAATAATACATAATAACACTAGTAGCTTGTATGGCCCGGAGTGTAGCGGTAGGTGACTTCGTTTTTTGGTAAACAAAATTGCTGTCAGATTTGGCATTCTACAGGAGGGGATGCGTTTCGTTATGAGTCATAGGTCTTCTGTGTTCAACCTTCAGGATCCCCACCCCACCTTTCCCTATCCTCCTCTTTGTGTGTGTGTGTGAGTTTGTGTATACATGTGTTTATTCTCAACAGGCTTGTTCTATGTAATCCACTTTCAAATGTTTTAGGACACATTGATTTTTGAGTGATGTTGAAGTTGATTGTATTCCTAGCTTTTCATAAGTAATAATACATTTTATAGATGTATATAATTTTCATATTATACTGATTTATATAAGGAAGTTGTATCTGTTGAATCAAATGTATTTTATGTCTCTATTCGAAATGATCTTCAATAACTATACAGTATACTTACTTCCCGTATTATTGGTAAGGTACATGTTTTTTTTATAACATTATTATTGACTGTAGCATTTGCTTATATACAAATAAATGGTTTATTCTTATGGACCAAATAAATCTAAACCATTGTGTCTGACTTCATTATTAGTTTTTATGCATACTTTTATGTTTTTGGTGAGAAAGAGAATGTGAATTCTTTCAACATTCTAAATCCCGTTTCCTGCATTTTTTTACACTGATCACTAAATTGTTTGAAAGGTTAATGATATTCCAATTCAGTCTTTTTTGTTAAATAGCCCACAACTTGCTGAACATGTCATACACTCTATATTTTCTCTATCTTGTATAGAAATATGATGAAAATGATTTTTTATGTGAATGAAATGAAATTTTAACGAATTTCGGTATACATCTGGAGAGGATTTTCAAAGTCTGTTCATTACTATATCAACATTACCCTAGGTATTTTACATCATTTGATAGAACTGATCCTTCTGATTACAATAGTATGTATATCCCATTGATGGTATGTAATATACTCAAGAAATAAGGCACGGGCACGAAAGGGTTAACATAGTTAGCGTGTCAGCATGCTAGTTAGCATAGTTAGCATAACTACTAAAAATGATTAGCTAGGTTAGCTAAGTCACATGGTTAATATGTTAGCATGCTAGTTAGCATAACAACTAAAAATGATAAGCTAAGTTAGCTAAGTCACATGGTTAGCATCGTCAACTATCTACCTAAATAATTTAACATTTAAACCATTCACCTAATTAACTATAATAAACCTCATCTACCTAGCAACCAATATAGTTTGTTTTTACTCTCTATGATATTTTACATCATATTTTTGCATTTTTATGCACTCTATTTCCTTCAGGAAATGTTTTTCTAGTTATTATTACAGTGCATGAAAATGCACTGTACTGTTATTCCAAGGCTTTTTCTTCTGATTATTCTTCTTCTAACGCATTTAATGCAGCTTCAACCATTTAACGTAGAAACTTCATTCAAACTGCGTTGCGTAGGTCTTACTTAGGACATGTGGGCTTTGTATTTTTCAACTTTGAAACTTCTATACTTTTTAAACTATTAATTAAAAACTATCAAATTGATTATGACATCACAATACGGCCGTTAAGCAATTAGAATCCTATGGCAGGTGTTCAGGCCACCTGGATCAACTGCCAGTCTCAGGCTTTAAGCATACAAACTGGCTCTATTAAGACTACACATCCTGTTCAACTGCTTCCTCTCCCAAAAACTGTTTCAAAATAAAAGTCTTCACTACAGTATTTCACTGTTAAACAATTTAACCCTTTAAACTACTGAACTTTTTAACTGTTCAGCCATTGTAACTGTTACTTGTCATCAACTATGACTCCTACCCACTGTAGTTAGTTAGCATGGTTAGCATTTTTAGCAAACATGCTAAAAATGATTAGCTAAGTAACATGGTTAGCATGCTCATTAGCATAACTGCTAAAAATGATTAGCTAGGTTAGCTAAGTCACATGGTTAACATAGTTAGCATGCTAGTTAGCTTAGTTAGCATAACTACTAAAAATGATTAGCTAAGTCACATGGTTAGCATGCTAGTTAGCATAACTACTAAAAATGATAAGCTAAGTTAGCTAAGTCACGTGGTTAGCATAGTTAGCATGCTAGTTAGCATAGTTATCATTTTTGACAAAACTATTAGTAAACATTAGCTAAGTAACATGGTTAACATAGTTAGCATTCTTAATATTTTAGCATAACTGCTATAAATGATTAGCTAAGTTAGCTAAGTCACATAGTTAACATTGTTAACATAGTTAACAGCATTATTAACATTTAAAAAAAATGCTAGAAAACATTAGCTAAATTAACTAAGTTAAGTAACTTGGTTAGCATTATTATCTTTGTTAACATAGTTAGCATAACTGCTAGTAAACATTAGAGCCATTCCAACTGTCAGTTATCGTCAACTATCTACCTAAATCATTTAACCATTTAAACTATCCACCTATTTAACTGTTCAGTCATTCCAACTATATTAAACCTCATCTACCTAGTAACCAATATAGTTTATGAGGTATAGGTATGATATTTTACATAATATTTTTGCATTTTCATGCACTGTATTTCCTTCAGGAAATGCTTTTCTAGTTATTATTATTCTTCTAGGCCCTAATTTGGCTTGAACCGCTTATCGTAGAAACTTGGTTCAAACTTCGACACATAGCTCTTGCTGCAAATTTTCGTTCTATGACTTTTCATATTTCTACGACTTTTACTTTTTGAGATATTAAATAAAAACTAAACTTTAAAATTCTCCATAGACTTAACATGGCTTTATGACATCATAATAGGCTATTAAGGCAAGACACTACAGGTGAATAGGGTAACATTTTTAAATAATAGACATCACCATGAAACTTCCTCAGTTGATTACTTACACAAGTATGAACAAAAAATGTATTACAAGTTTTTGAAATTTGAATGTTTAATTATGCAAATTAGGCATTATCTCATTAAATATGCACAAATTTGCATATATTTTCGGTAGATAGATCTGAACATATGATAAAAGCCAGGTACAAAATTATTTTTTCATTTTGTTTTCATACAAGATGAAAATAAAATTACAGAGGGATTTCAGGATATCTGCTTTCATTACCTAGGAAATCAGAATATACTGTCCATAGCCTTAAAAAATCGATTTTTGCCATATATTTTTGATTAAAATGTCACATAAATCAGGCCAGGAATGATTTATTAACAAATCCCTCTGTAAATATCTTCAGAATACTGCTAAGTGTATAACTGGAAAGTTTGGTGTACATAGGTGCTACATAAGCTGAGATGTTTCTACTGGAAAATAAGAAAAACTCAATTTGAGAAAACAGCCTTGGAACACAGCCAAGTGATTCCGTTCTCAGCCTAGACTCGCCTTTGAACTTTCGCGATTGGTTGCAGTTACGAAGGAAGTGTCCATATTTGGATAGCACAACGTCATGCAGGAAAAACAGAGCTTTCCAACGGTACTACACATGTTATGTTTTGTATCACGGTCGCGGTACAGCATGAAACGTTAGAAGACTAACTTTTGGTGAATTTAGGAGAAATATACAGGCGCGAGTAGACAAAATGTATTAAAATAAACACCAAAATGTGTAAATCGGGCTTTGTTGTTGTAGTAGTGTGAAAGAATACATGCTAAGGTAGCAAATTAGCCCAAAATCTCGAATTTGACCAGTGCATGAAAAAACGATGTATTCACCTGCCGTGTCTCGCCTTAAGGAAATAGAATGCAATCAACTGCACCTGTGCTCTCTCACTGATTGCCTGCAGCAACTTCAATGGAACCTCTTCTCTGTGTCCCTCTCCATTCAACTGAATAGCTCACTTCTCATCCCAACTTTCTTACACTTTGTTTTCTTTACTTTCTCTCACTTTCTCTATCTATCTCTCTATTTTTCCCAATTTCAATAACTTTTAACTATTCTTACTTTTACTATTTACACATTTTATAGCACTATAATGACCCTAGCAACAACCTTTTATAGCATAGCAACCACTAAAATTACCCTAGCAACAGCCTAGCAACCACCTTAAGTACCCTAACAACAACCTAGCAACCACTTTTATAGCATAGCAACCACTTTCATTATCCTAGCAACAGCCTAGCAACCACTTAAGTACCCTAGCAAAAACCTAGCAACCGCCTTAAGTACCCTAGCAACAACTTAGCAACCACTTTTATAGCATAGCAACCACTATAATTACCTTAGCAACAGCCAAGCAACCACCTTAACTACACTAGCAACAACCTAGGAACCACCAAGCAACCACTTGTATAGCATAGCAACCACTATAATTACCCTAGCAACAGCCTAGCAACCACTTTATAGCATAGGAACCACTATAATTACCCTAGCAACCAACCCAGCAACAACTTTGCATGCACTGTATTTCCTTCAGGAAATGCTTTTCTAGTTATTATTATAACCTTTTTTCTTTTTACCTTTTCAAGAATGAATGCGACTCTAACTGCTTAACGTACAGACATGTTGAAATAACCGTTTTGTAGGTCTGGAGTTGGACGAGAGTTACTTTTTCAGATTTTCCTAAAAATGTATAGTTTTTGAGAAATAGAGGATTAAAAATGGCAAAAAGCTAATTTTCCCCCCATAGACTTGTATGGCTGTGATGTCATAATGGCCTAAAACCAGCTGCACTCGTTAAGCTCCCAGAGAAGTTGGCGGGCTAATTACAACACTGGCACAGGTGTCACCTGTGATTTCAACTGTCTTAGCTTCTAATGCATACAATCTGGCGCTCTTTTAAACTACAGATCCTGTTTAAGTGTTTCCCGTCTGTCAAAATAAAAGTCACAGCCATATCTCATTCTTAGTGCATTATATCTCCAGAACGGCTTGACGCATATGCTTCAAATTTGGTACAAGTGTTTGTATGGACTCATAGATTAAGTGAGTTGATGTTGGAGGTCAAAGGTCAAGTCCATGAATACTCTGAGTGTGATATCTCAAAAATGCCTTGACATACATGCCTGAAATTTGGTATGAGTGTTTGTATGGAGTCAAAGATGAAGTGAAATGATGTTGGAGGTCAAATGTCAATGTGAAAAACACCTTGAGTGTTATATCTCAAGAACGCTTTGACATACAAGGTTTTTTGGTACGAGGGTTTGTATGAACTCAAAGATTAAGTGATGCAGTGTTTTTTTTCCAGGAATCTCCCTACCAACATTAAGCCAGCAGCTTTCCATCCACTATTGTAATTCCTTTGGCATTACATTTTCTAGTTTTAAGTATGTTTCTTCATCGTAATATTAAGTTTCTTCATCATAATATTACCTTTGAAATGTTTGCACAATATTTATTTAACAACACACTTGATTACAGCCAAAGTAATTTCCGAATAAAATTTCACCTGGGCCACAATGAGCTGCAGTCGTAGGAGAAGTCAGCTTGTGCAAGATACATGCACACCTGATGGATACGACCTCATTGGCTTGGAAACACTCACGGCTGGCATATGAGTGCAATGGATGAGCTTGAAGAGAATTCCAGAACCCAATTCAGACTACTCTCGCCCCAATGTTTTTTTTTTAAAGAACTGGCTAAACAAAATATCCAATAACCGATCATTTAATTCAGAAATCAATATTGTGCTTATCTACAATTCGGATCAAATTCCATTGGCCGATTTGAAATCAATCACAGATGCTTTATGTGAAAATATCCAAGGTTCAAGTAAAACTGAAAGTCTCGAAAACTGTTCATGCAGAAATGCTCTAGATGCTACGATGTATACCACAAAGTAGATATAACATTTTGGTTCGAGATTTACGTTTTGACAGATGACCATGATATATTATCCGATGAATATGACCTCACTGACAGATATTCTTTGTGACAAATATGTTTGAAGATGTCCTACCCATCCTAATTTACATATTACCCGCCCACTTTCATTTTTTTTCGTTATTTTAAGTATGTTCATCGTAATATTACGTTTCTTCATCATAATATTACCTTTGAAATGTTTGCACAATATCAATTTAACAACACACTTGATTACAGCCAAAGTCATTTCCAAATAAAATTTCAGCTGTGGCAAATATAGACTTGAGTAGTTTCACCATGAATGTGAACCCTGTAGCATAATAGAGGATATTAAACCCTCTCGCCTCTATGCTTTGTTTCTGTGGGGAGAAGCTCATTGAAGAGGTCACTAGCAGAGTGCTTTGTCACTCCATCCTGCACCTTGGGGAAGGTCTGAGACAAGAGCCAATGAATGCTCAAGCAGAGCATCTCCTGACTAAGGAGAGTGAGTGCACAGACACCTGGGCCACAATGAGCTGCAGTCGTAGGAGAAGTCAGCTTGTGCAAGATACAGGCACTCCTGATGGATACGAGCTCACAGGCTTGGAAACACTCACGGCTGGCATATGAGTGCAATGGATGAGCTTGAAAAAACTTCCAGAACCCAATTCAGACTACTCTCGCCCCAATGTTTTTTTTTTAAAGAACTGGCTAAACAAAATATCCAATAACTGATCATTTAATTCAGAAATCAATATTGTGCTTATCTACAATTCGGATGAAATTCAATTGGGCCGATTTGAAATCACTCACAGATGCAAAAAATATCCAAGGTTCAAGTCAAACTGAAAGTCTCCAAAACTGTTCATGCAGAAATTCTCTAGATGCTACGATGTATACCACAAAGTAGATATAACATTTTGGGTCGAGATTTACGTTTTGACAGATGACCATGATACATTATCCGATGAATATGACCTCACTGACAGATATTCTTTGTGACAAATATGTTTGAAGATGTCCTACCCATCCTAATTTACATATTACCCGCCCACTTTCATTTTTTTTGTTATTTTAAGTATGTTTCTTCATCGTAATATTACGTTTCTTCATCATAATATTACCTTTGAAATGTTTGCACAATATCAATTTAACAACACACTTGATTACAGCCAAAGTCATTTCCAAATAAAATTTCAGCTGTGGCAAATATAGACTTGAGTAGTTTCACCATGAATGTGAACCCTGTAGCATAATAGAGGATATTAAACCCTCTCGCCTCTATGCTTTGTTTCTGTGGGGAGAAGCTCATTGAAGAGGTCACTAGCAGAGTGCTTTGTCACTCCATCCTGCACCTTGGGGAAGGTCTGAGACAAGAGCCAATGAATGCTCAAGCAGAGCATCTCCTGATTAAGGAGAGTGAGTGCACAGACACCTGGGCCACAATGAGCTGCAGTCGTAGGAGAAGTCAGCTTGTGCAAGATACATGCACTCCTGATGGATACGAGCTCACAGGCTTGGAAACACTCACGGCTGGCATATGAGTGCAATGGATGAGCTTGAAGAAACTTCCAGAACCCAATTCAGACTACTCTCGCCCCAATGTTTTTTTTTTAAAGAACTGGCTAAACAAAATATCCAATAACTGATCATTTAATTCAGAAATCAATATTGTGCTCATCTACAATTCGGATGAAATTCAATTGGGCCGATTTGAAATCACTCACAGATGCAAAAAATATCCAAGGTTCAAGTCAAACTGAAAGTCTCCAAAACTGTTCATGCAGAAATTCTCTAGATGCTACGATGTATACCACAAAGTAGATATAACATTTTGGGTCGCGATTTACGTTTTGACAGATGACCATGATATATTATCCGATGAATATGACCTCACTGACAGATATTCTTTGTGACAAATATGTTTGAAGATGTCCTACCCATCCTAATTTACATATTACCCGCCCACTTTCATTTTTTTTGTTATTTTAAGTATGTTTCTTCATCGTAATATTACGTTTCTTCATCATAATATTACCTTTGAAATGTTTGCACAATATCAATTTAACAACACACTTGATTACAGCCAAAGTCATTTCCAAATAAAATTTCAGCTGTGGCAAATATAGACTTGAGTAGTTTCACCATGAATGTGAACCCTGTAGCATAATAGAGGATATTAAACCCTCTCGCCTCTATGCTTTGTTTCTGTGGGGAGAAGCTCATTGAAGAGGTCACTAGCAGAGTGCTTTGTCACTCCATCCTGCACCTTGGGGAAGGTCTGAGACAAGAGCCAATGAATGCTCAAGCAGAGCATCTCCTGACTAAGGAGAGTGAGTGCACAGACACCTGGGCCAAAATGAGCTGCAGTCGTAGGAGAAGTCAGCTTGTGCAAGATACATGCACTCCTGATGGATATGAGCTCACAGGCTTGGAAACACTCACGGCTGGCATATGAGTGCAATGGATGAGCTTGAAGAAACTTCCAGAACCCAATTCAGACTACTCTCGCCCCAATGTTTTTTTTTTAAAGAACTGGCTAAACAAAATATCCAAAAACTGATCATTTAATTCAGAAATCAATATTGTGCTTATCTACAATTCGGATGAAATTCAATTGGGCCGATTTGAAATCACTCACAGATGCAAAAAATATCCAAGGTTCAAGTCAAACTGAAAGTCTCCAAAACTGTTCATGCAGAAATTCTCTAGATGCTACGATGTATACCACAAAGTAGATATAACATTTTGGGTCGAGATTTACGTTTTGACAGATGACCATGATATATTATCCGATGAATATGACCTCACTGACAGATATTCTTTGTGACAAATATGTTTGAAGATGTCCTACCCATCCTAATTTACATATTACCCGCCCACTTTCATTTTTTTTGTTATTTTAAGTATGTTTCTTCATCGTAATATTACGTTTCTTCATCATAATATTACCTTTGAAATGTTTGCACAATATCAATTTAACAACACACTTGATTACAGCCAAAGTCATTTCCAAATAAAATTTCAGCTGTGGCAAATATAGACTTGAGTAGTTTCACCATGAATGTGAACCCTGTAGCATAATAGAGGATATTAAACCCTCTCGCCTCTATGTTTTGTTTCTGTGGGGAGAAGCTCATTGAAGAGGTCACTAGCAGAGTGCTTTGTCACTCCATCCTGCACCTTGGGGAAGGTCTGAGACAAGAGCCAATGAATGCTCAAGCAGAGCATCTCCTGACTAAGGAGAGTGAGTGCACAGACACCTGGGCCACAATGAGCTGCAGTCGTAGGAGAAGTCAGCTTGTGCAAGATGCACTCCTGACATGCACTCCTGATGGATACGAGCTCACAGGCTTGGAAACACTCACGGCTGGCATATGAGTGCAATGGATGAGCTTGAAGAAACTTCCAGAACCCAATTCAGACTACTCTCGCCCCAATGTTTTTTTTTAAAGAGCTGGCTAAACAAAATATCCAATAACTGATCATTTAATTCAGAAATCAATATTGTGCTCATCTACAATTCGGATGAAATTCAATTGGGCCGATTTGAAATCACTCACAGATGCAAAAAATATCCAAGGTTCAAGTCAAACTGAAAGTCTCCAAAACTGTTCATGCAGAAATTCTCTAGATGCTACGATGTATACCACAAAGTAGATATAACATTTTGGGTCGAGATTTACGTTTTGACAGATGACCATGATATATTATCCGATGAATATGACCTCACTGACAGATATTCTTTGTGACAAATATGTTTGAAGATGTCCTCCCCATCCTAATTTACATATTACCCGCCCACTTTCATTTTTTTTGTTATTTTAAGTATGTTTCTTCATCGTAATATTACGTTTCTTCATCATAATATTACCTTTGAAATGTTTGCACAATATCAATTTAACAACACACTTGATTACAGCCAAAGTCATTTCCAAATAAAATTTCAGCTGTGGCAAATATAGACTTGAGTAGTTTCACCATGAATGTGAACCCTGTAGCATAATAGAGGATATTAAACCCTCTCTGCTTTGTTTCTGTGGGGAGAAGCTCATTGAAGAGGTCACTAGCAGAGTGCTTTGTCACTCCATCCTGCACCTTGGGGAAGGTCTGAGACAAGAGCCAATGAATGCTCAAGCAGAGCATCTCCTGACTAAGGAGAGTGAGTGCACAGACACCTGGGCCACAATGAGCTGCAGTCGTAGGAGAAGTCAGCTTGTGCAAGATGCACTCCTGACATGCACTCCTGACATGCACTCCTGATGGATACGAGCTCACAGGCTTGGAAACACTCACGGCTGGAATATGAGTGCAATGGATAAGCTTGAAGAAACTTCCAGAACCCAATTCAGACTACTCTCGCCCCAATGTTTTTTTTTAAAGAACTGGCTAAACAAAATATCCAATAACTGATCATTTAATTGTGATTTTCACAATTGAGGTAGCGTCTTAATCCTTGGAACATCCCGAGTTCATCGACCCCTATCCCATCACTTTCCGCCATATTGGACCTCCGCCATATTGGATTTGGTCCAAACACTACGAAAAGTTTCAGCGGTTACAAATTTCATCCGATTTTCACAAAACTAGGCGGAGATGATCTTCAGACCGAGCCGCACAAACGATACTTGTCAGATTTTTTAATTTCAAATTTATTTGCCCGTGACAGCCAATCACACATGGCGACAATGCCGCCTTACAGGAAGTGGGCTAACATCTCGGCTATGCTTTAACCCTTTAGGCGCCAGGTTTTTAAAAAAAACATCATTCGATTTTTACATCAAAATTTCAAAAGGCCATGGCTTGAAACTGGTCAGAGATAAAGTCCTACTGTAAATGTGAAAATCATTGAGTATGAACAAAAGTTTATGAAGGGGGTAAATGTACACATCTAATTTGCATATTATGACGTCACTGGATGACAACCATCTCGAATTATGCATATTTCAGTAATACTGGATGTTGAACATTATATTTGAGCAGTTTTGCTTACTTTTTTGTCATTTCACCCACATAACACCTGAACAGGAAAGCAGTCACATGTAAACCAACAATAGTAAACTATTACTACAACCACAAACCTTATTCTACTATACAATAAAGTAGCCTGGTCAAATCAGTTCCTATCGCGGGTGACTTCGTAGTTCTTCAGAGCCCTATTTTTACTACCCCTGCTGTCTTTACTACGTCCATTACGGACACTATCGTCACCTTTACCACTGGCACCTTCAGCTACGTTGGGCAGAGGGTCGACATAAGTATGGTATGCTTAGTGAACACTGTCGGAAAGACGCAAAGACGCACCTCCATTCACTGACGCAGCGTGACTAGACGATCGCTCATATTCTCCAAAAGGCAGATATTCTCCTTCAGAATCAGACAAGGTAAATAACAGACCCAAGACTTCATCACGTTAACTTTTTCTTCAACATTTGGTGTATTTCTGCTTCAATTTGTGCAAAACTATGGCCCGCATTGCTTCCGTGTTATGGAGGAAATGCACGTCTTCTTATGTGTTTCTCGTGTGTAATGGCGTGTAATACCACGTCCATTACGGACACTTATCATCACTATTACCACTGGCACCTACAGCTATGTTGGGCAGAGGGTCGAAATAAGCCTGGTATGCTTAGTGAACACTGTCGCAAAGACGCCAATACGCACCCATTCACAGACGCTCCGTGACTATCACTGCCAATAGACGATCGATCATATCCTCCAAAATGCAGATTTTATCCTTTAGAATCAGAATAGATGAATAAAAGACCCGAGACGTGAATTGTTTTTTTCAACATTTGGTGTATTTCTGCTTCAATTTGTGCAAAACTATGGCCCGCATCGCTTCCGCGTTATGGAGGAAATGCACGCCTTCTTCGTGTGTTTCTCGCATGTTTCTCCTGTGCTTCCTGAACATTTTGAAAAAAAAAGGTTGAGCTTGAATCGAAGCTCTGGGTGTCTGCCAACTAGTGGTGGAGAGTACAAATGAGATTTGTCACCGTACATGGATCTATCATCTGTTTTAATCAGTGACGTTGTTTGTCGCAATTTTGCGACTTTGGCGGGTAAAGGGTTAATGTATGAAGTCCAAACTTGGTACAGGGACTTGGTATCTGATTGTGAGGACGCACTACGAAATTGGCATCATGTGGCCTCTATAGGGGGCGCTGTAATACAGGAAGTGAGCTTGTATCTCAGCAACGCTTCGGAGTAAAAAGTCCAAACTTGGTATAAGGACCTGTTACCTGATTATGATGACGCACTAGGAAATTGGAATCATTTGGCCTCTATAGGGGGCGCTGCAATACTGGAAGTGAGCTCCTATCTTAGTAACGCTTTGATGTATGAAGTCCAAACTTGGTACAGGGACTTGGTACCTCATTGTGAGGACACAGTAGGAAATTGGCATCATTTGGCCTCTATAGGGGGCGCTGTAATACAAGAAGTGGGCTCATATCTCAGCAACGCTTCGTTGTATGAAGTCCTAACTTGATACATGGACATATTAGCTGATTGTGAGGACATGCAAGGAAAGTGGTCTCATTTGACCTCTAAGGGTGCTGTAATAAAGAAAGTGAGCTCACATCTCAGCAACACTTTGGTGTATGAAGTCCAAACTTGGTAGAGGGACATGGTAGCTGATTGTGAGAGCGCACAAGGACATTGGTGTAATTTGGCCTCTAGGGGCGCTGTAACAAAGTAAATAAGCTTATTTCTCAGCCATTCTTTATCCAATGGCAATCAAACTTGCTGTGAGTGCTTGCTCATGGCATGGCAATGCCATTCCTGCTATAGCGCACTGCTTGGCCCCCGCATTGCTGCTTGCAGCTATATTTATTATTCCTCTACCATTGAAGTCTATGGCAGCCCATAGAACCGTCTGGTGAAAAGTGAAATTTGGCACACTAATTAGGCTGAGTCCCATGATTAATGTCACCAAGTTTCATGTCGGCAACTTAAGCGCTCTAGCGCCACCAACAGGCCAAAGTTGGATGTGCGTTCACGCACGTAACTTTTGACCTGTATGGCCGATTGTCGAAAATTAGGTATCGTTGGAATCCTTGGACCAAGCCGAGTTCAACGCACCCTATGACAATGTCAATTTCCTATGTCAATTTCCGCCATATTGGATTTCATCAAAAACATTTAAAAGTCTTCACAGTTTTCAAATTTTGTCCGATCGATACCAAACTTCAAAGATATCATCTACAGACCATGCCTCATTAATGCATTGCTTTTTGTCTTCAGAACTAAAACCGTTCGCGCATAACAGCCAATCGAATTTTGCGGCAAAGCCGCCAAACAGGAAGTGAGCTCATATCTCAGCAACCCATTCATCTATCATAACCAAACTTAGTCCATGGACTAAGGACCCCATCAGGGGGACGCTCAAGAAATCTGGTGACCTTTGACCTCTAGGGGGCGCTGTAATTAAGAAACATGCCTTTTGGCCTGTAGCTGCTGTTGTGCTTAGAATTAAAACGCAGTGTCTGCTAATACTGTTGGAGGTCCTTAGGGCGACCCAAGACAACTTGTGAGGTCATCGTAATTGATTCGGCCGCCATATTGGATTTAATCAAAAACATGTACAAGTTTTCGCAGGTCACAAATTTCAGCGGATCCTCACCAAAATTGGCAGAGACCATCTTCAGACCATGCCTTATCATTGCATTGCTTTCTGGAACAATTGACAGAAGCATTCGGCTGTAATAGCCAATCGAAATTTGCGGCGAAGCCGCCAAACAGGAAATGAGCTCATATCTCAGCAACCCTGCCATGTATCATAACCAAACTTACTACATAGATTCATGACCCCATTAGGAGGACGCTCAAAAAATGTGTTGACCTTTGACCTGTAGGGGGTGCTGCAATTAGCAATATTGCATTTTGATCTTGTAGTTGCTGATGTGTTTTATCGATCTTTTATTTTTGGATGTGAAACTGATGACAACATGTTCCATCCAGTTCATTCTAATGTGTGCGTGCAAGGGCGGGGCGGGGCAGGATGGGGTGGGACGGGCAGGGGTGATTAGGTCAGGGGCTGACTGGCGGAAGCAGTGGCGATACTCAGCCCTGTTTCAGCCCTACAAAATCAATTCTGTTTTGATGTGAAACTTGTTGAAAGTGTTGATGGTGGGTATCTGCTGAGTTTAATCTTGTCACCGTAGCTACTCTGGCCAATTCTGCTTGGCCCCCTCATTGCTGCTTGCAGCTATATTTACGCATCATCTTTCTTCTGCCATGGAAGTCTATGGCAGCCCACAGAACCGTCTGGTGAAAAGTTGTGAAATTTGGCACACCGATTAGGGACAGTGCCATGATTAATTTCACCAAGTTTCATGTTGGCACTTCGAGCGCTCTAGCGCCACCAACAGGCCAAAGTTGGACGTGCGTTCACGCACGTAACTTTTGACCCGTATGCCCGATTGTCAAAAATTAGGTATCGTTGGAATCCTTGGACCAAGCCGAGTTCAACGCACCCTATGACGTCATTTTCCGACATGATGGATTTTCCGCCATTTTGGATTTCATCAAAGGACTTTGTCAGAGGTCACATATTTTGTCCGATCGACACCAAACTACACAGATATCATCTACAGACCATGCCTCATTAATGCATTGCTTTTTGTCTTCGGAACTAAAACCGTTCGCGCGTAACAGCCAATCGAAATTTGCGGCAAAGCCGCCAAACAGAAAGTGAGCTCATATCTCAGCAACCCATTCATCTATCATAACCAAACTTAGTCCATGGACTCAGGACCCAATCAGGGGGACGCTCAAGAAATCTGGTGACCTTTGACCTCTAGGGGGTGCTGTAATTAAGAAACATGCCTTTTGGCCTGTAGCTGCTCTTGTGCTTAGAATTAAAATGGACTAGTGGTGTCTGGTAATACTGTTGGAGGTCCTTAGGCCGACCCAAGCCAACTTGTGATGTCATCGTAATTGATTCGGCCGCCATATTGGATTTAATCAAAACACGTACAAATTTTCACAGGTCACAAATTTCAGCGGATCCCCACCAAAATTGGCAGAGACCATCTTCAGTCCTTGCGTTATCAGTGCACTGCTTTCTGGAACAATTGACAGAAGCATTCGCCCGTAACAGCCAATCGAAATTGGTGGCGAAGCCGCCAAACAGGAAGTGAGCTCATATCTCAGCAACCCTTGCATGTATCAAAGCCAAACTTGATGCATGGACTCAGGACGCAATCAGGGGAACGCTCATGGAATCTGGTGACCTTTGAACTCTAGGGGGCGCTGTAATTAAGAAACATGCCTTTTGGCCTGTAGCTGCTCTTGTGCTTAGAATTAAAATGTACTAGTGGTGTCTGGTGAAACTGATGGAGGTCCTTAGACCGACCCAGGCCAACTTGTGATGTCATCGTAATTGATTCGGCCGCCATGTTAGATTTAATCAAAAACATCAAAAAGTTATCACAGGTCGCAAATTTCATCTGATCTTCACCAACATTGGCACAGACCATCTTCAGACCATAACCTATCAATATATTGCTCTCTGGAACAATTGACAAAAGCATTCGCCCATAACAGCCAATCGAAATTGGTGGCGAAGCCGCCAAACAGGAAGTGAGCTCATATCTCAGCAACCCTGCCATGTATCATAACCAAACTTACTACTTATATTCATGACCCCATTAGGAGGACGCTCAAAACATTTGGTGACCTTTGACCTGTAGGGGGTGCTGCAATTAGCAATATTGCATTTTGATGTGTAGTTGCTTATAAATCTTTTATTTTTTGATTTGAAACTGATGACAACATGTTCCATCCAGTTAATTCTAATGCGTGCGTGCAAGGGCAGGACGGGGTGGGACGGGCTGGGGTGATTAGGTGGGGGGGGGCTGGCTGGCGGAGGCGGTGGCAATACTCAGCCCTGTTTCAGTCCTGTTGATCCCGGGTGTCTGCTGAGTTCTATCTTGTCACCGTGGCTACTCCGGCCTATACTGCTTGGCCCCCTCATTGCTGCTTGCAGCTATATTTACAGTGCATGCAAATGCACTGTATTGTTATTCCACGGGCTTCTTCCGACTTATTATTATTCTTCCAGGCCCTAATTTGGCTTGAACCGCTTATCGTAGAAACTTGGTTCAAACTTCGACACGCAGCTCTTGCTGCAAATTTTCGTTCTATGACTTCATATTTCTACGACTTTTACTTTTTGAGATATTAAATAAAAACTAAACTTTAAAATTCTCCATAGACTTAACATGGCTTTATGACATCATAATAGGCTATTAAGGAAATAGAATGCAATCAACTGCACCTGTGCCAAAGATCCTTGATTACTAGCAAGATAGAGCAACGTAATTCGTTACTATGGGAGCAAAACGGGACAGTTCCGGTCTGCATAAGTGGGAGTGTCACCCTACGTCACTAAATAAACTTTCTCTCTTAATAAGCAATAAGAACAAATAAACATAATTGTGTTCACAGTATTATTGTATATAATCGTGTATGATACCAATGAATCATTCTTTAGGACATGATATGAATCATTTAATTAGTCATGTGAACCGAGCTAGCTTGCTAGCTAACGCTAGCTTAAAATGCTATACAAGTGGATGGGAGTAGCTATGGCAATAGTACAGCTATGCGCTAACAAGTGACTAGTTGAGGACTTCGCTTAAACTTAATATACTGTTGCAAATTCACTTGAGTATAAACTATCCACTTTAACTAATGTCAGTAATGTTATTCAGCTAGTTGTCATTTCAAAGAAATTACACTTCTCCGTTTAAAATGTTACCTTAGCTAAGAGGCTAGCTAGCATGCTAACAACCGGACAGTAACTGGCAGCAGCATGGTCTGATATTAGGTTATTTTATTACAAATCCGAACACTAAAAAATTACACTTTTAGGCTTGAAATGATCCCAAACACTTACAGATTATGACAAAATTTCCCAAAAAAACCTCAACAAATCCAGAAAGACATAATGACCAATTTATTGGTAAAATTCCACAAGTCTCCATTGACATTAGTGCAGCGAGGGTTTACTCTGGTCAGCATAAAGGGGGATTTCCCCCCCTCCCCCTTGCAATAATCGAACGCGGAAATTGTCGAACGTTTGCGCCTCTCGCTCCGCTTTAACCCTCTCTGCCTGTGCTCTCTCACTGATTGCCTGCAGCAACTTGAATGGAACCTCTTCTCTGTGTCCCTCTCCATTCAACTGAATAGCTCACTTCTAATCCCAACTTTCTTTCACTTCCTTTTCTTCACTTTCCCTCATTTTCTCTATCCCTCTCTCTATTTCTCCCAATTTCAATAACTTTTAACTATTCTTACTTTTTTTTTTTACTATTTACACATTATAAAGCATGGTAACCACTATAATGACCCTAGCAACAACCTAGCAACCACTTTTATAGCATAGCAACCACTATCATTATCCTAGCAACAGCCTAGCAACCACCTTAAATACCCTAGCAACAACCTAACAACCACCTTTATAGCATAGCAACCACTATAATTACCCTAGCAACAGCCTAGCAACCACTTTATAGCATAGCAACCACTATAATTACCCTAGCATCCAACCCAGCAACAACTTTGCATGCACTGTATTTCCTTCAGGAAATGCTTTTCTAGTTACAGTGCATGAAAATGCACTGTACTGTTCTTCCAACTTTTCTTCTTATTACAGTGCATGAAAATACACTGTACTGTTCTTCCTAGGCTTCTTCTTATTCTTCTTCTAACGCATTTAATGCAGCTTCAACCGTTTAACGTAGAAACTTCATTCAAACTATGTTACGTAGGTCTTACTTAGGACAAGAGTGCTATGTATTTTTTCAGCTCTGTTAGTAGTGGTTAGCATAGTTAGCATGTTAGCATTGCAAAACTGCTAAAAATGATTAGCTAGGTTAACTAAGTAACATGGTTAGCATAGTTAGCATGTTACCATAGTTAGCATGCTAGTTAGCATTTTTTGCAAAACTGCTAAAAATGATTAGCTAAGTAACATGGTTAGCATAGTTAGCATTGGTAGCATGCTAGTTAGCATAACTATTAAAAATGATTAGCTAGGTTAGCTAAGTCACATGGTTAGCATAGTTAGCATGCTAGTTAGCATAACTAACATGCTAGTTAGCATAGCTACTAAAATGATTAGCTAGGTTAGCTAAGTCACATGGTTGGCATAGTTAGTATGTTAGCATGCTAGTTAGAATAAGAGGTTGCTAGGTTACGGGGACGCTAGCGAGACACGCCGCTCCGTCTGGCATCATGTTTTTGTTTGTTTTTATGTAATGTTCATAATTTTATGTAATGTTATTTTTTTGTATTTATTTGTCAAGTTAAATGTTTTCACCTTTTATTTACGTTACTTTCGATAGTTTTTGTGTTATTCTTGGTCCTTTATTCTGGCTGATAACTAACGGTAACGTTAGTTTCTATTCGACTGGGCTGATGAGCTTGCCTTGACTAGAAGCTAGCCGTCCCTCTTCCATCTGACGCTGCACATCCTCTGTCTGGACTCGTCTGGACGGAAAGATTGCTCAGGGCAATGGGCCTACTCTGCGAGAGATCTGCAGCAGCCACGACCACCGAGCTGCGGCTGACCTGCGAGCTGCCATAACGTTAACATTAACGTATAGCCTCTGACGCTGGGTGCCTGCAGTCTGGATTGAGTGCTGACGTGGGGAGCTCTGATGGCGACGTCGGGAGAAGCAACAAACATCTTGCTAAAGCCACCGAGCTGCTGATCAGCAGGAAGATCGCCCATCATGACTTCAGACTGTTGTTCTTCCGGTGCTCTGCTCTCCAGACTGCCAGTAGTGCTAAATCTGAGTTGGTCAGTGAAAGATCTTTGTTGGTCTTGCATTGGCAGTTTCACGCGGGTCATCATTGCCCTTGGACTTTTTCAGCTGGTTGGAAATTGGACTAATTATTTTCAATTTTCTGTGTTGTCTGTGTTGTATGTCTGTGTTGTCTTGTATGTCTGTTGTCTTGTGTCACGGGAACGCTGGCGACTACGCCGCTCCGTCCGGCATCTTTTGTGTTTGTTATTTTTTTAAAAAAATGTTTTTGTCATCTGGTGTCAATGCTGGCGACTACGCCGCTCCGTCTGGCATTTTTTGTCTTATTGTCTTTTGTCAATGTATTGTATGTAGAGCGCTTTGGGTTGCACTTTGTGCATGTTAAATGCGCTATACTAAATAAAACTGACTTGACTTGACTACTAAAAATGATTAGCTAGGTTAGCTAAGTCACATGGTTAGCATAGTTAGCATTTTAACATTGTTAGCATGCTGGTTAGCATAGTAACTTGGTTAGCATTATTATCTTTGTTAACATAGATGGTAACCACTAACCCAAAAAGTGTGATTGATAGTCAGATTTGACCAAAGCTGTATCCTTTCAACTTTGACCTGGAAAGGTCACTTCATAGATGCCCATCATCAAAACATACTTAAACATTGACTTTTACCCTTTCAGCATAGATGCCAAATGAAGTGCAGGAAACATGGAATATTAGATTTAGTTATAATTTAGGCTATATAAAACTGTACGCCGGCTCTTAGATGTTTGAGGGAACTCACACATGCGGTACAAATCGTGTTCTGATTCTGCTCCTGGCGTAAAATTAGGAGCTGTAGCATCATTTTTTTCATCTCCTCATTTTCTGCATGGAGTTTTCCGAACTCCTTTTGAAAATCCATTGAACTTAAAATTTCACGGATACGAGCTACATTACAATTTGCTGATGACAGCTAAAATAAAGGGTATCGAACTTAAATATAATCTACTGAACAAAATCCAAATTATCTAGGCGCGAGCGAGCGGGTGAGTCCTAAGGTGAAGATGCATCAAGTGATCTGAAATGAGAATTTTCGCCAACATTGACAGGAGCGCAATTGTGACCTCATCATTATGACGTCAGGGCCGCAGACAGCAGAGTTGTGAGCAGCTCTTTATGGTTATGGTTATGGATTTAGCAGACGCCTTTGTCCAAAGCGACACATAAATACAAAACAACATAATAATATTTAAAATTGAACAGGGAACAGATTAGAATGTAGGTGAAATATAATAAGGAGAATAGTTATAATACACAATAATATCAATTCAATCAATAGCCTAATAAAAAGCAATGGAAAAAAAAGGGGAAAGGCAATAAAACAATAATGTCCATTCAATCAATAATATAAAAACAATGACATGCTAAGACTACATTAAGGAGAATACCAATAAAAAAACAATAATGTCAAATTAATTAACAGCCCAATTAAAATAAAACAACATTATACAAACCATAACACATAAGCGCTTAAACAACTAAGTATATGTTGAATAGGAATGTCTTTAGACCTTTAGCATGTTGCCTAGCAAAACTTGACATAGCCTAAGTAAATTAAATAGGCTATGTTATATTGATATGATTATTATGACCGCCGCTAGCGAAGCGGTCATATAGGGATTGTCAAAGTTTTTTTTTTTTTTCCCCGTCATCTACTTCCTGAATTTTTGGTCAACGATACCCGGGACACCGAACCACCGGGGCACATGAAATTTGGTGAGTATGTAGCCCCACTAGACTTTTACGGAAAAATTTTGTTTCGTCCCCGGGGGCCACTCCCACACCCCCCGTGCTGGGCCCCGTTTTTCCTAAATAACTACCTGAACCGTGGCACTGAGGATGAAGAATCTTTTATGGTATGTTGGTCTCAAGGGTCCACATCAATCTGGCCCATAATCACTCATTTGTGATTTGTGATTTGCACCCCCCACCCCCCCCCCCGGTAAAAAATGAAAATGCAATATTATTCTGCTTTAATCACCCCTATCTTCAGTTCAAGATGTTCAGAACTGCACCAAATTTTATGTGTATGATTGACCTGGCATTCTCTGGGGGTATGCCAAGTTTCGTAGAATTTCATCCATGGGGGGGTCTAAAAAAAATTAGGTTATGTGCAGTGGTGGAGGAAGTACTGAAACTCAGTACTTAAGTAAAAGTACAAATACACAGAGAAATATTTACTTTAGTAAAAGTAAAAGTACCACAATGACAACCCTACTTAAGTAAAAGTAAAAAGTACCTGCTTTTAAATGTACTTTAAGTATTAAAAGTAAAAGTATTTGCATAATGATTTATTCTCTTAATATCTATATTCTAAAAGGAAAAATCAATATGGGCTGTGGCATTTTAATCTAGTTAGTTTCTAAGCTAGTTTTAGGTTATACTCGACTAGATAGTTTTAAGTTAATGCAATTGTGCTTACCATCTGTGGCCCATTACATTCTGACCTACAATTCTAGAGACTGTAAGTCTGGTTATCTACTAGGGTGATCTGCTGAGTAATATCTTTCAGCAAAACACGAGAGCCTGAAGTTTAACGGGGTAGACAGGGGAAACGTCGGGTGGATCGTAATGCCAATTATGCTGATTGAACAGAAAAGTTGCTGAGAAAGGTGTCTTTATGATTAAATTCAGTTTCACTTGCGCAGACGCATAGACATTGAATGAGCGCTGACGTTACGCCACAATTGTAGGCTATGCATCTTTATTTAATCACACACAATTAAGGAATATTTCCTAATCTGGAAAATGTTACGTCTTTTCCGGCCACCGGTTCATTAATAGTCTACCATTCATTTGTGCCGCAAATGATCAGACGTGTGACAGAAGCATGGGCATAGCCTGTAACTTCGCTGATCCGCGGATAGCAATCTCATCGGAGAGGAGGCCCTAACGCTGCAGATAACAGACAGAGAAAGGCACAGAACACAGTTGCATGTACAGTGTAGCCATGGGTCTGGTGAATATAGCCTACCGAATGCAGATGGCTACAAGCTCACGCTTTGCCTGGTCTAGACTAGAAGCTTATGTTTCTAAGAATGCACGTAGTGCTCCAGAATCTTTGGTAGCAACCCCCCCGGTAAACAAACGTGTTTGTCAGAGAGAAAAAAAACTGATCATAAAATGTATCGTAAAAAGTAACGATGGTGTTGTAGAAATGTAGCGGAGTAAAAGTACAGATAATTGCTGTAAAATGTAACGAAGTAAAAGTCGAAAGTATGCACTATAAATTTTACAAATACGTGGAAAATGTACTTAAGTACAGTAACGAAGTATTTGTACTTCATTACATTCCACCACTGGTTATGTGTACATTTAGTGACTGTACACTCATTGGCCTGTAGATGGCGGTGCACACATATACACATGCACACACACACAGGCACCCACATACTATCGGTATTAGAACAGCCGATACATAATTACAAATTCAGTAGGATTAAAAGAAAGCCAAAATAAATATTCATCATCATCATGGCTGCATTTCCAGTATTGGCGATAAGTAGGCCTAGTCGTTTGTCCACTAGATGGCGCATCGTTGCAGTGAGACGTAATTTTGTTGGAAGTTAAAAGTGGGTTGGAAAAACAATGGACGCTTCTTACAAGGACTGTAGTTTACCGCAGAGGTTAGGATAGGATGATGTTCACATGAAATGTAATTCCCATTTCTCCTTGAAGCCGAAATAAATCTGAGGATGTTTATCGGACATGCTTGGTTTTTACTGTATGTTAATCTTATAATATCAATAAGGACCCAGGTAATGTTACCATTAGCGTTGGTTGAGTGATGGAGGCCAATTTGATTGATTGCATTTGTAGAAAACTATAAATGCGGTTATACCAAGCAAATTGATAGCAGCACTGTAATTGTATCTTTCGACTGTCATTTGTTGTACGTGCTACAAAAATCAATGATACAAAAATCATTCTGTGCAATGGAAGATTTACCAACGTTACACCGCTCTGATAGTTTTGCCTATACATGCATGAGACTGAGATGCCTGTTTATTTTGTTTTAAGTGCGTGCAGGGTGTGAGAGGGGAATCGATGTGCTTTAATTCCATCTTGGTAGTTGTAGTCTGTGAAATTAAAAAGCACGTGTGTGTGAAGTCCAAACAATGACACCTTCATTTCATTATGGCTGCTTTAGCAACACACCTTTAGCTACTGTGTAGTGGGTCCCATTTAGAAGTGGCTACTTCATTCGCGCTTTCTTTGACTCATGGAGCTGCGTGAATTTTATTAGGCCTACAACTTTTCGCTACGATATGGCAGTTTAAGTCCGCTTGATACTGTAAGGCGTAGGCCTAAGCCATTGGTTTCCAAAGGAGATTTTATTTGTGTCGCCAGCATATATTGACAATTTATGTTGTAAATAGGCCTACCTTATAAGCCTACCTGTAGCTTAGGGAAGCTAACAGCTTTCTATTAGGATCTAGTTTGTTAGTTACAGTTTTGTTATAACTCCCTGATGCATTTTTGCATTTAGAATAGCCAGAGCGTGGATATCTCAATCGGAAAATTAAACAATATCGGGTGCCTATGGACTAGGCTGGGTGAACCCAGCCTGATCTGCCCGCTATTTATTTTTTGATTTCTTAAAAGATTGAGCTTGGTCTGGTGAAAGCCAGACTAGCCATGGACCTCAGTTACACAATGCAAGGGAACATGAATCAGCCTATATTTGCACGAACAATAACGGACAACAGCTCTTCAACTTTGGCCCGTTAAAATGTGTATGAACAGTCTAGCAGTCTAGCTGGGCAATTTTGTTTTTACAACTGTCCTTACAAAACTTGGGAGTATGAAGTGAAAATCACACATTTTCTATTGTTAATAGTCTAGGATGGGTGGATGGATTAACTTTAGGAAGTCTGAATTAGCCTACTTTAATGACTGCCTAAAAAGTCGACTTGTTTATCCAAGTTAAAAAGAGACCTTTAGTAAATTGAGTTAATAATGGCATTGCTAGTCACAGTGTTGTTCCTTCTAAATTGTATTGATCATTTTTCTCTGTGTGAGAATGTACTAGCCTGGCGAGCCAGACCCACATTAAAATGTAGGGTCTGGGCACTCACCGTTCGCAGTGCTCAGTCGGAGGGGCGGGATAATCAGTTGTCTTTCAAATTCCCTCTGCATGCAATAGGACAGCGGCAGCGCTATGAGTCCCATGCGTTTCCCACCAGCTAGTTGGCTAGTTCAAACGTTTGCCAACATAATAAAAGCTTAACTCATGTCACACTGTTCACCAGCAGCAACATCCATCTTATTTGTTTTCAAGTAGCAGGGAATTCAAGCCAAACCATTGCAACTCTGCCATCAATCATTATGTTAAGCCCACCTAACGACTCTATACACGATTTCAATGGCCTGATTAAGTTTCGATTTCTGGAGCTCACAAGCCAAAGGAGAGTTGCTAGACTAGCCCTGGCAGCACGCTAGGGGCGCGTCTAGATTTCTAGGCTAAGAATGTACCATAACATGAAGGTAAATTAGTTCAGTTGACAAACCAGGCTAGACAAAACAACACCTCCAAAGTCCTGTATGTAACCTAAACACAAATGCGCGGCTCCCTTTTAAAACACGCATGTTTATGTGGTAGGCTGATTGTGCAATGTTCAAAGGGGCTATGTTGACAGGTGAGTGTGTGAATTTGCTTTTTTTTTCCCTGGCGATCTCGGTGGAGGTGGTGGACCTTATAAACAGTCAATGTTAGTTAGTGAACATGTCAAAACAAGCACACACACACACAAATCCATTGCATTTTGGAAAATATATTAAATAAAGTGCTATGCACAGCCTATAGGATAAACAAATTGTATTAATGGCAGCAGCTATATGTAGACTTAATATTTAATTTCTCATAAATAATAAATGTATCCTAGCTTGTATTGTTGACCCATAGACTATGTGTTGACCAATCAGTCCCATTCTTCAGTCCATCATCACAATAATGCTACTTTGTTATGACATTTTGTGATACATTCTATAAATTATTCTATCTTTTGTTTCGGGTTAAATGATGTTTGGTCTTCATGGTAACCAAGAGCATGTGCAACATTTTGAATGAGCAAGATTCTACGACAGTTTATTGTTGAAACGGCCGGTCAAGTTTTTTTACTGAGATCACAAACGGTTTGAAAGGAGATTGAGAATCATCGCCGCAACAATGGACAGACATCCTAAAAGAAGGGCGCAGATGTCATTGAGGAAAAACGAACAAGGAAAAAATGAGGAAAGTGAACCAAAGCCAAGCAAGAGAGTTGGTGGCGAAGGTGTGAGGAAACCAGGTAGGCCACCAAAAGTGTCTAACATTGATCAGTCGGAAGACAAGACCAGCGAAGAGAAACAGCTGGTCAAAAACGTCAACGTTATCGTTAACGTTAAATGCAGTGGGGACTCTAAAAAACGCAATGTTCCAGTAATTTTTAAAGCAGGCTCCAGTCATGACAGCATTGTGCCAGTTAACGTTACTACTTCTTCGACTCAAGAAGCTGAAGACTTGGTCAACTCAACTTTACCAGAGGAAAATGAAATTGTTAATGCTAGCCAAAACGTTTTATTTCTAACCCCTGTTTTTACAAACTCACCTGTTGAAGTGCAGTCTGTCCAGGCTAATGAAGAAAGCAATGCTAATGCTAACTACAATGACCCTAATGCACCAAGAATTACAGAGGTGTTCTCCATCCCAACTCAACTTGTCGAGCACGATCAACCACAAATGTCAGGGGATCAGTCAACACAAATTCTTCAAAGTAATGATTTCCAGCAACAATACACTTTTGAAGGGGCAGAGCCGATCACCCTTAGCAGGGTTCCTTTCCCCCCTCCTCCCATGGGTTTGCCAACTGAGTCCTCTGTGAAAATAGATACCAGTGGAGTAAATCTCACACAATCTCCATCAACAGCAGGTAAGTGGGTGGTTAACTGTCTTCAGCTATCGGTGTCAATAGACGTTACGCATTGTATAACGTTTGTATTTTATCGACTTCTCTGAGCATGAAGCACTAGCCTTAATTGCAAAATTATGTCGGTTTATCCTTTGTTTACAAGATCAGACCTAATCGGACACAAGTTTCCACACAACTTTTTGTACAGGCCATGATTATCTCCAAGTGGGACTATTGTAATTCACTATAGCTGGCCTACCTGCTTATTTAGTAAGATCGTTACAACTGATTGTCAGAATGCTGCGTGCTCTTCCATCAGCCAAAGAGAACACGTGTAACTCCTCTCACTATTTACTCTCCACTGGATTACATCTCTCACTTTGGCCTATAGGACACTGACTGGATATGCTCCTTGCTAGCTTAATTCAAAGATCAAGATGTACACTCCCAACCGCCCACTGCGGTCTTCTGATGAGCATCTGTTGTGTCGACCAGCCATAAACGCCAGGTCAAATTCAAGACTCTTTTCCTCAGTGGTTCCATGTTGATGGGATGAGTTGCCCAGTGCTCTCCGTTCCTGTGATAGTTTTGGGTCTTGCAAGAGGGGTCTAAAGGCATATCTGTTTAACATGCACTTAGTTTATTAAGCTTTTCTTATGCGTTATGGTTTGTATATAATAGTTTTTATTTTCATTTGGCTATGGATTGAATTGACATTGTTGTGTATTACTGCTATTTTCCTTGATGCAGTCTTAACTTTTTAAATAGTTTACTGTTAAATGTAACTATTGTATTGTTATTTGTATGTCACTTTGGACAAAAGCGTCTGCCAAATCCCATAACCATTTTTCTCGCCCCTGCTAAATTAAACACACTGAGCAGTGTTTCTGGTAGCTTATACTGTGAGCTCTTGATCAGGCCTCAAAGCTCAAAGTAAGACTAATGTCAGAATGTATCATGTTATGTTAAACTTGAATGAGGTTACTTGTACTTTTATTATCATCAGTTAAATGTGTAGTCCACACCCAATATGGGTGACCCACTTTTTTCTTTTTACACTGCTCTAAATTGTAAACATCTGTTTAGTAGCTTCAAATGTCAAATGTTACAAAGTGTCAAATTATGGCTTGTAATAGAAGGTTAGGTTCTGTTCTGGCTAGGTAGCCTAATGGCTAATTTGTATATCACATTGCACTTTTCTGCTTTTTTGCACTTCTGGTTAGACCAAAAACTGCATTTTGTTGTCTCTGTACTTGTATTCTGCACAATGACATTAAAGTTGAATCTAATCTAATATAATTTCTGAAAATTCCTCTCCAAGATGAACCAGAAATACCATTGTGTAAAGACCGCAATGGCTACATCAAGAGACCAATGAATGCCTTCATGGTGTGGGCCAGAATCCACCGTCAAGCCCTCTCCAGGGCCAATCCCATGGCCAACAATGCAGACATTAGTGTGCAGCTGGGACTTGAGTGGAGTAGGTTGACTGAAGAGCAGAAATTGCCCTATTATAAGGAGGCACACAAACTTAAAGATAAACATCGTCAGGAGTTTCCAGGTAAACCAGGGAGGCTTTCAGTGTTGTTACAAATGTTGAGTGTGACTTTAAATCAGTTGGATATAATTCTAATTGTTCCACCACATAATTAGGTTGGGTCTATCAGCCAAGACCAGGGAAAAGAAAAGGTGGTGCTGCCGGGGACGAGGCTCCTTCAACATCGACACAGCCACCCCCGACCACCACCTCGCCACCTCCAATCCCCCACTGTTCTTCAACCTACACCTTGGCACGACAACCCTCTACACGTGGGAGAAATGCCGCTGGACAGTATGTGTATAGAAATGCAGGGAGACCCCGTAAGTCTAAACATAGCATTTTGTCTTGTAGAAAAGCACCTGACAGTTTATATCAATTTCATGCATTAAACACATTTCAGTAAAACATCTTAGAGCTGCAAAATACTAATGTTTTTTTTAATGTTCACAATACAACAGAGTTACATAGAACAAGTCAAATTCCTGTTGAGTGAAACTAAACTGTCCTAATGACTATAGAAATATGAGGCTATTTATTCCTTGGAATAAAATACACCCTGAATATAAACCACACGTTTATGGGGATATCCCAATCCAAAATCCCAATCCATAGTACTGTTTCCTTGTAGGACTTCCACCTGTCCACATGTTCACAGGTCCAGTCCAGATACCTGGTGGGCAACCCATATTTCTTCAGCCACCTGCTCCTCAACCCACAGTACATCTTGCATGTGGTAAGCTTTCAGAGGACACCCGTCACCTGATCATGTTAATCCATTATGCAGTACTCCATTTTTGCCTCTGGACTGTGCGCTGATCGAGCTCCGCTCTGTGAAATGATAGGGGATGTGGTCCACAGGCCCTACTACATGAAGCCCAGTGTCCAGTCTGAACATGGCCAGCTTATGGAGCCACCGAGAGAGGTGACTCCCGCCAACGTGATACACTTTCCGAAAGGCTTTCAGCTGCAAACATCAAATCTCGGACACCAGCAAGTGTATCCATTGACATCTGGGCAGCACCCTACAAACGCCGTCCCTACTCAACGTTTCTCTTTCCCCTCTCCCATGTATGTGCAGGGGACCCAGTTCTATCCACCTTGGTGAGTGTAGCACTGCAATCCCGACATAAAATCAGCTGAGGATCAAATATCATACTGTACCAATATTTCATATGGTATTTAACTTAGTCATCATTTCTAAGCTTTCTAATCAAATGTTTAAACTATTATTAATAGGTAGTTAATCATTTGTTAAATAATAATAATGACTAATACTAATTGATATTATTGTATTATTCTGTCAGCACATACCCTAATACCCAAGGTGCCTACGCCTATCCGAACTTCACCCACTCTGTGTCGGACGTCAGAAGCTTCTATGAGGAGCAGTGCCAGAAGCACGAGGCCATGTTGGCCACTCTGTCCCGCGAGTTCATGCTGCGTGAGGCGGGGGAGGGAAGTAGTCAGAGCTACGCCACGACGGTCCCCTCCACCAGCTCCATGGTGATGGTCTCGGCCCCATCCATGACCGTGCCCACATCGTCAGAGGTGGTCTACAGCCAGGCTGCTCAAGACGATCCCTCTCGCCTGCAGACCGTCAGCGAGGATGGGGAGGAAATCAGAGTCATGAGGATCCTGTAGGGCGTTCTCCTCATCAAACTCACTCCTGTTGTGCTCATCATTCTTTTAACATGCAGTCCTAAAATTGAATGTTTCTGTTCAGTTCATAATCCATTAATTGCATGCCAGCCTGTTTTGTTGGTGTGTGTGTGTGTGTTGCTGTTGGTTTGTTATGGAAATATTTGCATTCAATTTGCAATTATTTATAACTATAATAATTAAAATAATTTATGACTGCACTGCCAATACTCTCAGCATAACTGAACAGTTAATTGGATTTATGGCTGTGTATAAAAGTAAATGTCCTAGTATGGTTACATAGTAACTTAGTAAGCAGAATGAATTTCTCCTAGTTGTCATTGAACTCTTATCTTTGTGTATTGTGAATTTTTATTTAAGCTGGTAATAAAATATATTTGTTAAACATATGTGTGTTACATTATCATGTCTAGAATTGCTGCTTCTGGTCTTGGCAGTTTCATCAGAAAAACAATGATGTCAAGGATCCATGAAGAGGATAAAATACATGTAGGTATGACAGGGGTTACAAATAACCTTTCGAAACCTATTTTCCCACTAAACAGCTAAAAGTAACGTTAAGGTTTCGTGATTCAAGTATGCAACATCCATTCATTGACGACTTGTGAATCAGCGCTCTACAGCGCACGCGCGGTAGTCCTAGCTGTCGTCATCAAACTGAGTAAAATCGTAAACGAGAAAGCTAACAAGAATATCTGTTTTATTTTAATTCACGATATTATCTGTCCATTATGGCGGATAATGTGGAAGGAGAAGGTGTGGGATTCAATGAGAACAGGTAGGTAGGATCTACCTACGAAGGTAATTTCAGGGGGAAAACGACTGCGAATAAAGTAACGTTACGGTTGCAGCAGTTATCCTCTTGGGAGGAAGGGGCTAGTAGCTACTGAAGGTAACGTTAGCTACTTTAATAGCAAGGAAGAGTTTGCCATGCAAGCTACCCTAACCCAAACAAACCAGAGTTTTTGCAGAGCTAGCAGACGTGTCAGTCAGTCTGCAACATACTGTGAATCACAAGTGCAATGAATTATTTAACCTTACATCTTACAACTCACTGTACCGCTAGCTAAGGGTGCGCTAGGTTAATCAGCTACAGTGTTTTGATTGTTGGCGGTAGCTGCTAGTCGTCTTGCTTGCTTGCTGGCTAGCAAACATGTTCGCAGTCCGAAGCTAACTACGCTAGCGACATGCATTGCACTGAAGTTATTTTATCGTGCAAACGGTGATCAGCGAACTGGTCAGTACTAGATATTAGACATTCCAACATGGTTTCTCCTTACTAGCTTGTACGTCAAAGTTATGTGGTGGCTCTAATATGAGCTAACGTTTAAAAGTGGATGTTTGACCATATCGAGCTAGCCAGCTAGCTATTCACATAGCAAACAAGGATGGCGGATCATGCTGGGTATCTCTGGGTGTCTTCATTGAACAACTGCCAATTATTTGCACTGGACAAGGAAGTTAGTGTAGTCAAGAAGTGGGACGCAATTTCTCCTAGCAGGTTTATGAAGTAAGATCAACACGAGCTTGGTAACTTAAACTGTTGAATAAACATGGTCAGTTGATTTTACCTCAGTAAGACACATAATAAGTGTTGTCTAGAACGAGCACTCGTTGTATGTGGAAGGGAGAGCACCTCTCTGTGTGCCTTGCTTGCATGTTCCAGTGAAGTTGCACAATTTCTCGTTGGTTATTCATTTTTCTCCCTTTTTGCTCATGTTCTGTTATTCAGGATGGCGCAGCCGCAGTCTCTGCGATTCCGCACCCCTGCTCCTCCCCCCACGCCAGTAATGCGCAATCCTCCACCCCTGTTGAGACCTCCACCTCCACCTTTCGGTGTTATAAGAGGGCCTCCTCCTCCACCGAGGCCTCCATTCGGACGCCCACCTTTTGATCCAAGCATGCCACCCATGCCACCACCTGGAGGGTTGCCCCCACCAATGGGACCCCCTCATTTGCAGGTAACTATTACTGAGAAGTCGTCTGTGGACCCCTGGCATTCAAGTTGCAGGGTATGTTTGTGTATTGATATATGGAACATGTGTTGTTTGGTTTCTGTTATATTATTTTCTGGTGTATCTTACCATATGGTATTAGATAGCTGTTGGTCTGCAATGTATATGATATACACATTTGTGCTTGGTGGAACTTTGTTTTGATAGCAAACACCTGTGTGTTAGGAAAACAAACAACTTGTGAAACTCTTACCAGGCTGTAATAATTTTACTCTTTGTTTTTGTTTATCAGAGGCCTCCTTTCATGCCTCCGCCTTTGAGCAACATGCCTCCACCTCCAGGAATGATATTTCCCCCAGGAATGCCCCCAGTCCCTTCAGCTGGGGCACCTAAGCTACCCCCATCAGAGGAGATCTGGGTGAAGAATACCACTCAAGAGGGAAAGGTATAGAGCATGGGCTTTTCAACCAGTGGTTCGCGGCCCACTTGTGGTCCGTGAGGACTTTGCTAGTGGTCTGTGACCATGGATTCAGTCATGTAGTGGCAATGTGGGAATCAGTATTTTTATTCAGTGGTGGTCGTGTGGTTGTGCAATTAGCCAGAATGGTGGTCCCTGGTTCACAATCAGTTGAAAACCCCTGGTATAGAGCACTAAACAGGAAATTATGTCTGAATAAGGATACCTGGTTGTTAATTACACTGTTATTTGAATAAGAGTGAAAACGATTTATTTCATGACCTCATGTATTCTCCTGCGGAGCCTATATTTCTGTGTCTCAAGTATTTTGCCTTAATGCTGTCAGTGGTTATGTGTTATCCGCAATAGGCTATCCATTCACAATCGGTGTATGGAAATGTACTTAGACGTTCAACCAGCCAACACTGGTCCACTGATGTCTTCCTTTCTCCAGTGATGTGCAATGGAAATGTTGTGTCAATATTCTTTTTAGATAACCCTGCATTTTCAACCTTTATCCCTTTCCCAGGTCTATTACTATAACGTTCGCACGCGGGAGTCAGCCTGGACCAAACCTGAAGGTGTAAAGATCATCCAGCAATCTGAGCTCACTCCTCTGGCGGCCAGTCAGCAAGCAGCAGCTGCAGCGGCAGCAGCAGCGGCGGCAGGGGTCGCTATGGTCACCAGCCCTGGGAGCAGCGTCAGCAACACCACTACCAACGCTAACGGCGGCATGAGCAGCGTCCAGTCAGTGAGCACCACGGCCCCAATCAGCGTCTCCCCATCCCTAAGCTCCACCCAGGCCCCCTCGCCCAGCCGCAACCTCAGCTCCAGCCCCGAGCTGGCCACCAGTCCGGCTCCATCGCTGCCTCCACCTGGGCCAAGTAAGTACTCTATGGAAGTCAGTCCGGCTCCATCGCTGCCTCCACCTGGGCCAAGTAAGTACTCTATGGAAGTCAGCTGAAAAGATGTTGAGGGACAATCTCTGTTATACTGTAAGTTGCTTTGGACAAAATCATCTGCCAAAGACCATAAACATAAACATACTTTTTAACATGTTATGGGTGATGTTTGGTCCACTAGTCCTAGTCTAGTAAGTGATTTAAAGAAGTCAAGGTCCTAATGTGCAGTCATTCATTGGAAAGAAGATAGCATTTTGCTTTCATTTTAACAAGTGACTTCTCTGTGTGCAGCCACCAATTTCAATTTGGATGTCTGTCAACCACTTAGGCAACAGATAGACATGCTCTATTGCAATACTCCATAGCAAACTTTCAAATATATAATTATGAATTTGGATTGGCTAGTCTGCTGTTTGGCTGTGGCTTCGTTATTTGTAGTTGGAGGGTATGACTTTCACAATGTTGTTTCTCACCGTCTGCAGCAGCAGCAGGGTATTTTTTGTAGTTAGAGATTGCCTGTTGTGTTTACACAGGAATGTAAACTAACTAAGTATGTCGTTTAACTGCTGCCTTCCCAACCTATTCCCATCCCAACCTAAGATATGTTTTGCTCCTCACCTCTAAAGAAGATTCCAAATTATGCAGAACTGTTCCTAACATAGATTTAAACAAAAACATGCAGCAAACTTGAGGGTTGTACTTTACTTTACTTTACCTTTCATTGCCTTAAAATCTCCTTTTTCCTGTCTCCCTCTGTGTCCACTCTGTCTTCTGTCCAGGTCCGGCCCACACCGAGATGCCTCCTGTAGCCTCTGTGCCCTCCACCGGGGGAGTGACACCCGTCACCGTGGTGAGTGTCTCCGGGGTACCAGCATCGATGACCCAGGTGCAGACGGTCCCCCTGATGCCCCAGAGTCTCCCGGGGACCCTGCCTCACTCTGTGCCCCAGCCCACCGCCACCGTGCCAGCCTTCCCTCCGGTCATGGTGCCTCCGTTCCGAGTGCCCCTGCCAGGGATGCACATCCCTCTGCCCGGTATTCAAACACTCTCATTATTATTGTCATTGTTATAATTCACTGGTTAGCACTGGAGTGGCTGTCTGTGTGGTTTATTCAATTCCAGGGCTCGACACTTAATGGTGGTTGCCAGGCTTAGCAACGAGACACAAGAGTATGGCTGCTGTGACATGATTTTGACAACTTGAGCTACTGGGATAATAGAAGGCAGGCTGCCTTAGTAGGTGTTGAAAGAGTTGTGTCTACTCTGCTGTAGAAATAGCAATTTCAGGCAATATCAGGCTGAGAAGTAATAGGCAAATTGAAAAGCATGATAGTTTACAAACCTCAACTTTATGTAGACTTCTGTAAGGTATGCCAAACTAGGAGCACCCACCTGCATTTGGTTCCACTTAGCCTGATTTGGTTTTCAGTGTATATATTGTGCTGTAAGTGTTACGTGTGTGTTACATGAGGCTATAATGGTAGCAACCACAGATTAGCAACACAACATTGCTTGCGGTCTCAACAGCGGGAGGGGGACCCATACTGTCTGTGGGGAGACCGCCGGTGGGTGAGAATTCGCCACAAGCCTTCACCCACTCACACTTGACGAAGGGCCTGCTTGTCTTCCGTCCAGGTTCGGCTGCTTTGCCATCTGTGCTGTCTTTGTGTGAATTGATGTTTTAATTTGGGTCAGTTATGGTTTGAATTTAGTTCATATTCCACAATGTTTATTTAATTTTTTTTTTTTCACCATCACAACCAAAGTTGCCTGCAGCTGGTTTATCAGTACACATACAACTACTTGTGTGTGGAACCATTACAATGGTTCATTCAGTGACCACAGGCAGCTTTTTCAGCAAGTAATAGAATGTTGATTTTGTGTTGGGGGTTTCCTTGGTTGCTGGTTGTCTATGTTGTACTTGGGGAAATTTTAGCCATAATATTTGCCAAGAGAGATAGCCAGAGAGTACAGTGTGGTTATCAGTCACCCAACTGTGGATGCCAAGAGGAAATCTGGCAACCATTTAATGTCGAGCCCTGACCACATCAACTCTGCCAGAGTAGCCACTAGAGGGCAGTCCTGACAGCATAGATGGTAACAAATAAGCTCTTGTTGCTGAAAATGAAGGGAGGGACTGGAGTGTTTCTATTGGCTGTGGTGGCTTAGTCTGGTCCTAAGATTAATGAATTCTGATGTGTCAAAGCAAACGCATGCATTCCAGAGTTTCAGAGTCCTATTCCTTTTTGACATCATGGCTATGAGCTTTTAGGGTGTTTAGTGTTTAGGGTCATGATGAGCAAATGTCCCTGTTCTGTTGTGGCATGGCATTGGTCTGCATCTTATGTTCTCGCCCCTGTTATTTCTATTCAGTCCATTCTCACTCATCTTACCCAGGTATGCTGCCAGGCATGGGCCCACCTTTGGTACCCATGGTCCACCCCCAGCTGACCATAGCAGCTACACCTGCGACACTGGCGGGTACCCTACCCCTACCAGAGTGGTCTGAGTACAAGACAGTGGATGGGAAGACGTACTACTACAACAACCGCACACTGGAGTCAACCTGGGAGAAGCCTTTGGAGCTGAGGGAAAAAGGTGAGCTGTGGGTCAAGGCCCAGTGAGCTACCACTTATCGAGCGTTCCATTTGTACGTGGTGACGACTTGTGACAACCCGTCATTTGTGAACTCTAGACACAAAACTCAAAACGGTTATCACTTGTAACACAGGCTGTCTAATGTTCAAAACATTGCATTGTGCATTCACATCTTTAAAGAAATCTTGCACTTGCACCACTTGAATCATTGGTTCAAAAAACAAATTTACTGTGAAATACCATTGAAACATAACTATAGATCACCCACACACAAGCAACCGATAGTTTTACTGTGTCATTGTTCATACAATCATTAAATATTGTAGAACAAAATAGGTGATACAGGTTTCGTTATGGTACTACATGTACAGTAAATACATCTTTGTAAAAGTACTGCAGTAGTAGAGAGAATACTACAGACACAGTGGAATCATTTAACAAAGTTTGTAATATATTGATGCAAAACACTATAGTACAATCACAACTTAGATTTTTTTTTAATCAAAGCAACAATAATTAGCAATCATCAGTAACATGTTGGCAGAAATGGACAAGCAATTACAAGGGCCTGCATCTATACAGTGCAGTACTGTCAATACTGTAAATAGTCTGAAAAGGTGGTACAGTATTTGGGACCATAGAAACAGTGTATGATGAAGCATTGTAAATATTAGGGTACATCCATGGATATTGTAGTCTAACTGGTTCATGCTCCACACTAATTGGTGACGATGAATCTCGTTACAGTATCTTGGAACATTCATGATTTGCAGTAAACATGGACGATTGTTTGTCTGTTTTCATACAACTATGCATTAAGAGTAATGCAACAGTTACTTATCATTTTGAACAGTTGTATCAATTGATAGTTAGATCATTGTAAGGAAATGAATAGACACTCATTTGAAATGTAATGTGTGAATTGCCTTTTGAAATAGTAGTACTTTGATGTTAAGTTGTCATATTGAACAGGTGATTTTTGTTGAATGAACAAATGATCTGAGTTTTATGTGTAGTTTTGAAAAAATGTGCATTTTGTTCATTGGTTGTGAGTTTTGTGTCTAGAGTTGTGAAAAATGACATCAAGGTTCCTTGTAGCTGTAGTAGATCAGCTGACATATTATACTGGTTGCTGTTCACCCTGGTTTTGGCGTGTCTCATTATGTGCATCATACTGTTAACAGAAAAGGAAGCCGAGAAAGCCAAAGAGAGGCAGGCTGCGGAGGACTCTGAGGATGTAGACATGGCTGATCAGGAGGACCTCGTCGAGCCAAAGGTTGAGATAAAAGAGGTAAGGTGGAGGATTGTCAAAGTTTTTGTACTAATAGTATTATTGTTAAGCTATTTGGAACTCTTGAATAAGGTGTAAAGCGCACATATCCTGGACCCCTTGGAAAACATGTTTGTGAATTTGGATTCAGTAGTCAAAAATGGTATCTTGTTCTTTATTTCTCCTGCAGATAGACATTTTTACTACAGATGTAATGGACATTTTGACTGGTGTTATTAAAGGAAAATTCCGGTTTTTAGCACTTTAAGGCCCTTTTCTGGTTTGTTTTGGATGAACTAGAGTGGTGGACACCGAAATTTTGACGATTGGTCCTGTCTCGACTTTTCTGACTCGTTTTGAATCGCCTTTGACTGCTCAGGGTGGCTGCCAACAGGACATGTTTTAGGACATGTTTGAGTAGCCTACTACAGTATGCCTGTTGGCAGCCACCCTGAGCAGGCAAAGGCGATTCAAAACGAGTCAGAAAAGTCGAGACAGGACCAATCGTCAAAATTTCGGTGTCCACCACTCTAGTTCATTCAAAACAAACCAGAAAAGGGACTCAAAGTGCTAAATACCGGAATTTTCCATTAATATATTATTGGAAATAAAAATCCATAGTACCAATCTAAATAATTACACTGCTTTTTCTCAATTACGTCTCCCATTGGTTATGAATTTTTGATCTCCCCTTGTGAAGTATTTCCCATCGTTGTGTGTTGTATGGTTTGCTTAGGAGCCAAAAGACGAGGAAATGACAGAAGCAGAGAAAGCTGCACAAAGAGCCAAGCCTGTCGCTTCAAACCCAATCCCTGGAACCCCCTGGTAAACACAGTTCTGTTTTACCCCTTCCAGACAGACCCTGAAAACCATCGATTGAGTTCCTGTTTTCCTCTGATATCACAAGCAGTTTTAGGAAATGTGACTGACCCAAGCTGTCGTTGCTGTGTTCTTGTACAGGTGTGTGGTTTGGACAGGTGATGACCAGGTGTTCTTCTACAACCCAACCTCTCGCATCTCCCTGTGGGACCGACCGTCTGAGCTGGTTGGCCGAGCCGACGTGGATAAGTACATTCAGGAGCCTCCACACAAGAAGACTTCTGAGGATGGACCCAAACCACCTGGTGAGAACCGCCTTCTTTATTAAAACACAGGGACTATGCCATGCTGTAGAAGACTTGAATGTTCCTCAGTTAAACAAGCACTGGGAACCGCTGAAGCCAAAGCAGCTTTTTCTTCTAGCAGTATTTTAAACACAGGATGAGACTGGAGTACACCTTAGATCAACAACAGTATGTTATATTAAAGCAACACCAAAGAGTTTTTCCAAAATCGCTTCAGTGGTTCCTCAACTCGTAACGGAGTGAATGACACTTGTGCATTCGCTTCGTAACCCTCTATCGGCTATAACCGCACTATGCAACTTTGCCAGATTGGGTAGTGGATCTGTAGTTCGATGGAATGAGACATAAGAAACTACACATTTGACATGCTTTCATAAAATCATGCAACATACTCTGCCTTGTCTATGGACATCGTTATTTCCAAAGCCGGTGCTGGATAAACAAATAGCGTGTGTGCGACAGAGGAAAAGTGCTTTGGTGTTGGAATTCAGGGCTGAATTTTGGATAACAGATGTGAAAAACTCTAGTACCGTATTTTCCGGACTATAAGTCACACCGGAGTATAAGTCGCACCAGTCAAAAAATGTTTCATGAAGAGGAAAAAAAACATATATATAAATATATATATGTTGCACCTGAGTCGCAGGACCGGCCAAACTATGAAAAAAAGTGTGACTATAGTCCGGAAAATACGCTATGTGTTTTTCAAAAAAGAAAACTTTGTCATTTTGTTTGCTTCCATTAAAATTTTTGAAAAGAGCTCTTAAAGCTCTTATAAATGTGTTATGAAATATAAAGCTGTTAAGTGTAAATGTGTGCATAAATGTGTTATGCATAAATGTATGTTGAACTGGTAATGGCCATCTATTGTCCAGTGACTTTTCTTTGCGATCAAGGCTGAACTGGTATTTGTATGATAATAATTTTTTGTAACACTGACCTTTCACATGTTTCAGTCATCACCAAGGAGATAAAGGAGGAGGAGCCGGCCCGAGAGGAGAGTGTTGAGGAGGAGCCAGTCCAGGCCAAAAGGAGGAAGTAAGAACACTCACAATCTTTCTCGCCCCTCTGTCTAGCTAAACACAAGGACAGATACAACTTTGGCACTGTGTGGCCAGACTGCATGTAATGATGGGTTACAGGCTTACGGCTCAAACCCCAATTTACGCATTTCCCTGTAGTCAAAATTTGAAAAAGTTAACTTGTGTTTGAGCCCCAACTTAAGAAGCTACTGTGCTAATTTAGTGTGTAACTGAGCATTCCTTTGGTCTCTTCAAATTGTTCCTCTTAGAGGACGCTGTGGAAACCCAACGCAAAAACACTAACAAGCAAGCTGCCAGGAACGTATGCTAGCAGAGGTGCCAAGTTTCCCCGGAGAGATGCTGAGGTGCCCTGAGAGGTGCTATATAGATGCCACGTGTTGTTGAATTTTTCTATATTTTATATGAAGACGATAAAGCTTAAGCACTTAGCTGACTTCAGCATCTTTTCCGTTACATTCCTGGGACGGGTGATGTGGGACAGATGTTAGGGGGTTTCCAAAGACGATGAGTTGATAAATGATAAATAATCATGAGTCTTATCAGTAAGAAAGTTGTATCTTCATTACCTGGGCGTCGCCGTAGTGACTCACTGAACAGCTGTGTGGCGTGCTGGAGAAGAACCCCACACAGCAGCTATCGTTCCTCATGTACCAGTCCCTGAGGTGGTGGTGCCGTCCCACTCCCAACCAAACTACCTAACTGCCAATAGCTTTGCCTTTAAAACACCAACAACAGCAGCATAGCTGGCATTGATTAGACCTAACTAGCTTGCTAATTAATGCATGTAGAGGATATAATTGGCATGTACACTACTGGTCAAAAAGTTTGGGGTCACTTAGAAATTTCCATTCCACTCCATTTTAGACAGAATACCAGCTGATATCAATTGTTTTTCTAATCAGGGTAGCAGTTTTCAGATTACACTATGTGGCTTTGGAACATTGGATGAATGGTTGCTGATAATGGGCAATGTAGATATTGAATTAAAGATCAGCCATTTCTTTCTACAACAGTCGAGAACCCTTTTGCAATTATGTAAGCGCATAATGTAATCTGAAAACTGCTGATGAAACTGCTGATGAAACTGAAATCTGATTAAAAACACAATGCAACTGATCTCAGCTAGTATTCTGTCTATAATGGAGTAGAATGGAAATGTCTAAGCGACCCCAAACTTTTGACCGGTAGTGTATGCTGTGAAGCTGCATGGTTCATAGTGCTATATATATACTTACTTTAAAAATCACCTCTAGAAATGCACCTTGTAATATGATGAAGCCTATATTGTCACTTTAATCTCTGGCCACAAGAGCTGGCCCCTAAAAAGTAAAGTTGTATTCTTAGGTTTATGATGGCGAAAAGAACATGTGGATAAAAGCAGAGTGGATTCCTTAAACATACCCTGAGACTCTGCTCTTTTGATTCCTCTTAGTTCACCCATTACAGTTCTACATGTGTGGTGTGTTACACATTCACACATAGGGATTGCTGATGTGATGTTGTGATTTGTGTTGCCAATGTGATCAAAGAGCCAAATCAGTCACTGTTTCCCCGTCAGTGCAAGCCTGCCTCTGCAAGCCTGCCTCTCCCTTCCCCATACAGTGGTCCTGTTGCACTGGGGACTATTTTTCAGGGAGCGCCTCTAGCACTGGGGATGCCGACATTGGGCCTCCGAGGTAATGACCTTGCTTGACCTTCTTTTAGACTGCTATGGGAATGGAATGGAGAGAGAAAGAGTATCATAATTAGCAAATCATTATTAAATTAAATTAAGCGTTTAATGCATTTTTAGATAAACTGGATTAATTGAAACAGAAAGATTGATAAGCTGAAACTTGCCCTTACCACTACAGCTTCCAAAGAAGGCACTCCATATTTATTCCACTGTTCTGTTTGAAGGTAACGCCAGCTAGTCCCTCCACCATTCAACCCCCTAATGCACCCACTAGCCACCAGATTGCACCCTCAGCTCTGCTTTTGGGATCATGGAGCTTCTCTGTCCTCATCCAAATGTCACAGATGAAGCCCTCTGATCCACACACTGGCCCATGGGAACAAATTGAAATAGGAAAAAAAAAAATAAAGGAAACAAAAAAAAACCTTTTCTCAGATGGCAGCTTTCTCTGGTACGGATCTGGCCTCGATGTGGCCCAGATCCGTTTCCAGCGCCAGACGCCGTCTGGGTCTCCTGTCCCCCTCCCCTGACTCTATTCTTTTTCTCTATCTCCCCCTCCTCTTTCCTTTCCCTCCCCCACTCGCACGGCAGGAAGGAGGAAGTGAAAGAGGCTGACCTGGAGAAAGAGGCGGCCCTGGAGGCCGAGCTGAAGGCAGCTCGGGAACGGGCCGTCGTGCCGCTGGATGTGCGCATGACGCAGTTCCGGGACATGCTGCTCGAGAGAGGGGTAAAACACTTCAACCGCAATACTACTGTTACCAGCTCTGTAATGTTAGACACATAAAACTGAATGGAAGCCCAAGCAAGGTACAATCTTCAGTTTGTTTCTTCTTATCCTTTTGTTTTTTATTCTCCCTCCTCACCTTCCTCCTTCTTCATGCTGTTCTCTGATTTTAAAATCTCTTGAGTCTTGAACTACTTTTGTATATCTAAGTTCTTGGAGTTTTAATTCTCGTCTTGAATTGGTGATGAATTGTTATGTGTTTTTGCTAGGACAGAGTTTATTTTCCCTTAAGGAATTCTTTAAATCTATTGTCTTACTAGGAGACCATTGGGGAAATGTGCCACTAAACAAGCTTTACAAACAGTTGCTAGAATAAAATAACTGACTACTTTTCCACTTGCATGCTTCACTCTGGCTGTGTCACATCTCCATAATGGGCATTGGTTTCGCTTGTGTCTCTGAATCTATTTGTGAGAGGAGATGCTAGGCCTTTGCGCTTTGATGTTTTATTAATCTATGAAGCATTTAGAATGTTTGGTGCATGTCTGCATTTTTAAGAATCAGTATGCAGAATGTTATTTCTACTTTATATTTTGCATTCAATGCTGTTCCTTTTCCAGAGGAGACACAAGTGATACTGTGCTCAGGTGGACATGGTTAAAACCTGCAGTGGAAAACCAACAGTAGTTAATGACAAGGGAGGTTTTTGCCGTTGCTGTCGAGGAGGTTTCACGGGCAAGAATCTGTAGCTGGGTTTCCATCCAACCTTTTAATTCAAATGTTCAAGTGGAAACACTTAGAAGATATATTGCAAATTTCCAAGTCAAATCAAGAATGAATTTGCTTGAAAGGGGTGGGTTGACTTCTCATTTACATAGCATGCATATTGCATTTGCAATAGCAACCTAGATTGATAGACATAGGTTTATTTGCATTGATTCGGATGGAAACCAGCTCCTTTTCAGTTAATTTAGTTTCAAATTTTGTCCCAGTTTAATCGTGGAGGGGGAGGGTGAGGCGGTAGATCATGGTAATCTTGAGTTCAGATCAAAGAGTTGTGACAAAGATGGGACACTGTGTAATTAATAGCACAATTAACATTTCAGTTGGCTGATTGAGTATGAACTGTTTTCCAGACTCACAATTTGTACAGTGCGGATCTTTGATTGTTTTAATCCACAGCTCACTAACTATGTGCATAGAACTGTTTTAATATGAGAGAAAAAAATAGTTTTACATGAATCTGTTTTTAGCTTAGTGCCATTAGAATTATTTTTTTCCGCCCTAAGAATCAGTATCGCTCTGTGAATCATTTACCTCAACTCTGACCAAATTCTCTACATCTTTTGTGAAGTTGGAGCTAAACCTTAGATTTATTCAGTGGCTACAAAGGCTTTAATGGTCAACTTGGGGACTCACCACTGATATTGTATTATTATGTTGTTCTTATGTACATTTATGTTTTTTGATTCAGTTCTGTATGTTCTGTATAAGTGTATTAACCAATCATTTGGTTGTATATGTCGATTATGTTGATGAATCTGATCTGTTAATATGTGTAGCATATCTGTAGATTTCATGTTTCAGAGGCATTCCTTTGATTTCCCAAAACTACATTGGACCTCAGTACAGAATGTTCTTATTACCTACTACCATATCTCTGCTAAAACATTTTATGAATAGAGTTAAAAACATTGAATATTAGATTAAATATCTCTTAAATATTAAATATTCTGTAGATAAATTATAAATTACATAAATGAATGCCTTCACCGTGTTTGAAAAGGAATCTTTCTGAGCTATGTGATATTGGTCAAATCTTGTGCTGGGTTTTTTGAAATAACTGTCCCCGTACCCCTACTGTAGGTATCTGCCTTTTCCACCTGGGAGAAAGAGCTGCATAAGATAGTGTTCGACCCTCGTTACCTCCTCCTAAACTCAAAGGAGAGAAAACAGGTACAGATAAAATCCTCCAAAGTGTTTTTTTTTGTTTGTTTTGTTTTTGGTGTAGATGAAGCTAGCTGAAGCACATTAGCTAGGTTAATATTAAATAACACATTTAGCATTTCTGGTGGTTTTGTAATGCTTTGATTATGATGCTGCTGCTGGAGTTGCTGCTGCAGCCACCACATCTTCTCAGAAGAGGCAAATGTGCTGTTTTCTCAGAATCCTTGTGTGCACACCGCAGGGGAGAAGAAAACAGAACAAATGCATAAGGAACTCCCAAGAAGCTTCAATGCTTCTAGAACTGAATACATTTAGATGTGTTGTCCTAGTGCTGTAGTGAATGTACGTAGCAGTATGGGTAGCAAAATTAGCTATACATTTTTCTCCGATTTGATGCTAAAATGATCTCCTCCTGGTCATGCGCAGGTCTTTGACCAGTATGTGAAAACCCGTGCGGAGGAGGAGCGGAAGGAGAAGAAGAACAAGCTGATGCAGTCCAAGGAGGACTTCAGGAAGATGATGGAGGACTCCAGGCTGCATGTCCGGTCAGTGTACCCACATAGATGGTTCAGATTTCACTGATTCTGAATGTCAGAGAAACCAGCTCTTCCTAAACTATCAAGCTGTCTAACATCAAGGCTTTATATGATTGGTTTGTATCAGGTATGGACCCTTTCAAGAGTTCCATTATCAGCATCATAGTTGGCCCCACAAGACTTCCTTTTTAACATTCCATATGTTATCTTAATGCAGAGGAAGTAGATTGGGGCCCAAATAGAACGTTCAAGCATTGTTTTTGTTTACCTTGTTGAAAGGGTCTATAGATTTTTTAATTTGTGCTGGTTGATAGGGACGAAAAAAATAAAAAGAAGCACATGATTGAAACCTCTTGAAACATCTTGGTCAATTTACACATTATAGTTATTATGTTAATGATGTGCTGGCTATAAATATGTATCCACATTTTTATGATTGTTAAAATTAGTCTTGTTTTGTCTTCATTATCAAAGGATGACGTTCAGCGAGTTCGCCGCCAAGCATGCGAGAGACACCCGCTTTAAGGCCATCGAGAAAATGAAGGACCGCGAGACCATCTTCGTAGAGTTTATGACCGCCCTGAGAAAGAAGGAGAAGGAGGACAGCAAGAACAGAGTTGAAAAGGTCAGCACCAATGACCTCCCCCTTCCATCTCAGTCTCCTTCTATTCCCTGATTGCGGAGATTAGTGCAAAATCAACAAATTACTGCATTTTTTCACTGTGAATGCATGTTTTCTTATTTGACACATAAATTGTGCATAATACAACCAGAACAAGGTAGAAGGCAGAAACTAACGACGATGAAACTTAACGACAGTGACTGAACTTCAAATAACGGCAGGATCTGAACAGAATTGTACAAAGTCAGAAACTAGGCTATTCAATATTATCATATCATAGTAGTTTTGATGTCATGTTCAAATTCATTTTGATGTGAAGGACAGCTAGACTCATGTGACATTCCCACCAGCCATCCTGGATCTGCGCTAGGCCAGTGCAGTTCTGTGTTCCGGTAGGAACATACTGCGAAAATGAAAGCACAACATTGCAGACTATCTAGGAAAACCCTTCACATGGTGCACTCAAACATCCTTGATTTTTGCTCCATTTCAACCCGCTCTGGTGAAATTTCATCAACTTAAGATTCTGAAACCATCCTAGCAACATTCTGGACACTCCCCTAGCAAACTCCTGGATACTATCCTTCCAAAATCTTGGATGTTGCTAGGATGGTATCAGAATCATAAGTTGGTAAAATTGCACCATGTGAAGGGATTTTCAAGATCACATTACATATTGCCAAAAGGCTGTATGTTGGCAAGCTTCTAGCAGTGCCAATAAGGCTCTGGCTGGTGTTTTCAAGGTTTTGCATGCCTAGTTTTAGAGCAAAACTCTGTAGTGCTGCTTTAAGGTCACAAAAACTAAAGAAGAAAATTACGTCTTAAATGTCTGCCTGCCACTTTTCTCTGCAATTCATTCATTTCCTGGTATAGCCTTTGTAGTGTTTAGATGGTGTAGAAAGAGAAAGAAATCTCAGAATTCCCCGCAAACCAATTCCCCACAAAATCAGACATTTCGATTGCAAAATATCACACAAAAAAAAATAATAATCGTGAAATCCTGCAAGAACTGTCTGTCTCTTATTTATACATTATTTATATGTAAACCTCATCCCCACCCCATTTTATCATTCTACTGTGTTCTGCTGTGTTTGATTGATGATTATTCCGCTGTGTCCTTCACAGGTCAAGCAGGACTTTTTCGACCTGCTGAGTGACCACCATATTGACGTGCAGCAGCGCTGGGCTAAGGTGAAGGACAAGGTGGAGACAGACCCGCGCTACAAGGCCGTGGAGAGCTCTGCTGCCCGCGAGGACCTCTACAAACAGTATGTGGAGAAGCAAGCAAAGGTGGGAGCGGCCAGCACGTCTGCACACTTTACCTCTACTCAGGGATTGCTTTTCAGTGCGGCGGAGGACAAAGCGCTGCAGCAACTAAGACTTGCAAAAATGCACATATCTGGAGAAATGTTCAGAAAATGTGGTGAATGGGAGCCATATTGTGAATTA
>NC_055961.1:11635600-11643100 GCF_018492685.1 Alosa sapidissima | reverse complement strand
GGTATTCAAGTTCAAAAAGAAAATCAAGATTTTAAAGAGAGCATAGGTGGTTCCTTACACTTACAACTAATCCAAGGCAGTGTTGTTTTGAAAATTGGTAAGATGTAGGCTAATCTGTGTAATAATGGTTTAGGTAGGATTAAGTTTGCCTTTTGCATGAACTCTAGAAATATTTTTTTTTGCTGTTTTTTGTGTTTAGTAGTTTTATAGTGCCGAAACTACTACCAGGTAAATTCTGGAAATTTGCTGCAAAATCTGTGGTTTGAACTTGAACCGTCAGGTCCAGGAAGCTGATCCAGGAGTCTGACCAGCACCTGAAGGACATTGAGAAGGTTCTGCAGAACGACAAACGCTACTTGGTGCTGGACTGTGTACCTGAGGAACGCCGCAAGCTCATCAACTTCTACATTGAGGATCTAGATCGGCGCGGGCCCCCGCCTCCCCCCACCGCGTCTGAACCCACTCGCCGCTCCACCAAGTGAAGACCACAAACACCCCCCCACCCCCCCCCCTTAGCAAAGACTTGTACCCCTAGCTTCTCCCCTCTCCCAAAACAATTCATGACGCACATATGAGACACCCCCCCTGAACTTTAGTTTGCCTTTAAGCCCAGTGGTACTGGCCTGTGGGAATGTGTCCGTGATGCAAGTAGGATTGGCACACACTGGCCGTTGGGGGCGCCTTTTGGACGATCCAAGGCTACTGGCGAGCTTTAGCTCTCTGCCGAGCAGGGTATTTATTGTGTAACCCCCGAACATCACACATATCCCCCCTGGCCTCCACCACTACCATCCCAAGCGCTATGAAGTGAGAAGGGGAGAGTGGTGTCGAGTTCAGTGTTCCTAGGCCACGTGACGACGTGGTGGAGATGTCATGGAGTCAGACGTAAATGCATTTTGGTTTGAATGCATGATTGGAATCCGAGGAAAATGACTGCGAGAGGGCCTTAGTCGTGTGCTTTACTCATACACAAGCTCTCACGGTTGTGCCTGTAATTTGTGTGTGTGTGTGCTCAGACATTGCGACTGTATTTTGTTTTTGTTTTTGTTTGTTTGTGTTTACTGGAATAAATACAAGCTCTTCTGTTGAAGTTTATAAAATCTGCCTCAGATGAATTACTACTTATGTTTGATAGAGACAATCCTACTTAAATACTTTTTTGGAGTCTTTCTTCACTTTTGGACCCACAACAGCACCTTACCTTGTGGCATTCTCTGCACAGTGCATGAGGGAACAGCCATGTGCATTACCAGTATAATGCACAAGGGGGCACTCCTGTAACTATGAAACTGACATCTATTACAGATAATGCACTTTTTGCAAGATGGAACTGGTGTTTCTAAGAAAAGGAGGAGAATGAGGATAAAGTATACTAGTTTCAAGACATCCTGTTTTATAGGCCTTTACCAGATCAGTGATTCTCACTGGGTAAACTGGAATCAGACGGTTGATAAACTAAAGTATCTTGGCTGGAATCATGTGGTCATGATGTCAGGTGAACATGGGGATTTCTATCATAATTCAATGTATTACAATGCTTCAGTTTTCCTCAGTCCACCTGATTAGTTCCTGAGCAGAATATTTTTATAAACCCAGTTGCAAAATTTCATTTTTTTGTTCTTGTTCAACATGAGTTTGTGTATTTCATTTGTAGTTACTATACTAGTATACAATACTACAATAGATTATTAATTCTGGTACATCTGCTGCAAAGATCTTAAGAAAGGTGTCTAGACAACCTTAAAATATGCAATATTGATAATATGCTACTGATAAATCACCCTTGAATAGCACTGGAGAAGGGACACGCATGACATCGATATTTTCCTGGTGGTCTTGTTCTTGGAAAGTAAATCATTCAAATATATAGCAGAACTATGAAGAAAATAAATGGAATCCACATAATTGTACCATACATTTTTTTTTATTTCTTTAGAAAAATTATAGAACAAAAGCAGATCATTGCTACATTTTTTTTGTTTGTTTTTGTTTTCTCTCAAATCAATCCTATCACGTAGCATATCCCAACCCTTTGCAGGTGCTTGTACAACACATACACCTCCACAGAGTTGAGAGAATAATAAATTAAATAATAAATAATAAACAGCTTCACAGGGAGGAGGGGGGGGGGTCTGAGGGGGTCTTGGACACATCAAGCTCTCAAACCAGCTTTTGCAGCGACAATTCAAATCAGATTGGAACTTAAAAAAAAAATAAAATGCATTCCACTCGCTCCATTGGTCGCCACATTCACTTCAAGTTGAGTTTCGTGACGTCTGCAGGTCAAGCCGTCAAGCTTAGCCTGATCCTGTCAAACGAGTCCAGTTTTCTAATCGCAGGAACTGTGAAGGTAACCGGTATCATCTCGTTGCAACTCATGTCCAGCCCCAAACCTACAGCTGGGAAAGGGAAGGGCTAGGGGTACATTTGAAACCAAAAACGGAGGACAAAAAAAAAATTAAAACAAAACAAAAAGAGGAAGAAAGTAATAGAGGCAACAGCCATGGTAGTCCCAGTCTTTTTGTTTACTTTTTTGTTTGTTTTTCTTTTTTTCTTTTTCCTTTTTTTTGTTTGAAGGGGGGATGACAGTGTCCACCCCTTTACATTTACACAATGCAGCACAAGCTGGCAAACCAGCCACACCCCCACCCCCCACCATTCCCCTGTTCCCCAAGTCTTTTCTTCCCTCTACTCATTCAGGAACGACTGACACCTGTCAATCTTAGCTATCCCAGGAGGTCAACGCGAGAAGCCATAAGAGAGATAGAGCAGGAGATAGAGAGAGAGAAAGAGAGAAACGAGTGAGAAGGTACGATGGCCTCTGAAGCTAGGTTGGTGGACGAGGGGATGATGGGGAGGAGCTTTCTAGTTGACCTTATCCTGAAAGATGTAGAGGTTGTTGGTGGCGGCCACGGCGATGATGTTCTCGGACGGGTGCCAAGCGGTGTGCAGGATCTTCTTGCTGAAGTCCAGGCTGTCCACGCTGATCTCGTCCTTACGCCGCTTGCCGCCCACACACACCTTGCGCGGCTTCAGGATGGCCCGCGGCTTGCTGTTCTCGCGCGAGGCCTCCAGCGTCACGTCGCGCTTGGTGTTGCGGTCGAACATGCGGAAGAAGTTGTTGTACGAGCCGGTCATGATCACGCTGCTCCGAGAGAAAGCGAGAGGGAGAGAGGAGCGAGGGTGTGAGGAACAGAGCTCTCCAAACAGATGAAACACTAAATGACAGCAAGAATGTCTCAGGTTTTACACATCTTGTGCTTCAATATCTAAGCTGTAATGAAAACTCCAAACCTCATACATCTCATGAACATTGCATTACATACTGTAATCAGACAGACTATATTACATCTCATCGTATTACAAGAGCATGTGTGTTCAACTATGCATACTGTATATTTATGATGACCAGAACAATTTTCACTACCAAATACAATAAACCTGACTTTAAGGGGATCAATACAATCCGTAAGTATTTGATATCTTATCCATATATGAGTAATGTTTCTGAATGTGTCTGGAGGCTCTAACTGGGGCTTGCGCTTCCTTTCAGCTTTTGCCTGAATACCCTAATGTGTCATCAGCTGAGAGAGCTTGTCACTTTCCCATCTGAGCCCCTGATTTGTACTTGAGCACTCATGGCAGATCGGCTATGTGTCACTCATGTCCCAATTACTGAGAAACCTAAACCATGACCGGGCTGGAGCTTTGTTGAGAGAGAGAAGAGTCTAAAATGATCTGTACAGCTCAAGTCATTCACAATGCTTCGACTATATTTGTCACAAGGAAAGACTGTGTATCAGTAGGGCGATTTGCATTATGAGGTAAAATTGTTTTTGATTCAAAACAGCTTCATTCATAATCACGCCTCGGGAAGTTTCACAGTACAGAACAGCCTGTTACTCACACAGACAAGTGTTATGGTGTCAACCACGTCACTGTTTCTATTTAGCAGGTCAGCAGGAAGGCTCCTGGGATGCTCTACAGACACCCAGCCTTCTTCAAAGTGATCAAATCATTCCAATTGTTAAATGATGACACAGTCTTGCATTTTAAAATAATTTACAGGAGGATCCTTTTTTGTGCATTTACAGCAGCTAAAAAAACAATTTTGAGTTACTGGCATGATAAGAACTTGAATTTAGACAGCAACTGGATGATAAATGTCAGATACATGGCTAACTTGGAACTCTCCACAGCTCGAGCCCATCGGGCAAAGCCAGAAACTGTGGATGCTTGGGGACATTTTGTGTGTGAACTTCTTAGAGACTCTTGAGTTATATCTGCACCCCTCCTTGAACAATTTTCTTTGGTTACTGCCCCACTGGATGACACCCCCCCCCCCCCCCCCTCCCTTTGGCCACTATTCCCTGACTTCATCTTATGAGGATGACGGTTTTGTTTGTTTGTTTGTTTTGTCTTTGTGTTTACTAAAAACCTAATAAAAAATTAATCAAAAAAAAAAAAAAAAAAAATCAAATCATTCCAAATTTAAAGACAAAATTGAAATGGCGCATCTTCCCTGTCGTCTACTCTCATGCCCTCATTTTATTTGTTTGTCTGACAAACTTTAACTTGCCTTCAGTGCTCAGTTTTCATAGCATTGTTATTAGGAAGACACACCTCACTACATCTTTGTCATGGACTCACAGACACAACCAAGGCAGACAGAACAGTACTACAAGGTCATTTGGAAGGGTGGCAAAGTCCAATTCTCCACCACAGCATAGAGGAACAGGGACACACATCTCAATTTACAATACTGCCATTTCTATTCCTTCTGAGATATAATTAGTAACTCAGGCCAAAGAGATGTGTGTTATGTATAGATAGACTATGATGACCAATAAAAGAGGATGTTTACATTATGCTGTGTGTATAATATTATAATATATTAGCATTCATGTCATGAAGGGGAGAGGTGGATCTGCTGGAGGCCCAGGTATTGCATAGCAACTGCTTAGTCATTGATGATGTGCGCTGGGTCAGCAGTAAACAGAGTGTGAGTCACTGACCTGTCCGATCCATTCCAGACACATTCAAATTTGTCGAAGATGCAGTCATTCTCATACAGAGAGCAGAGTTTACTTCTTAGATAGTCATGCACCTGAAAGAAAACAGGCAAAGAAGAGAAGGGATCAATAGCTGTGGATTGCCTAGGTACATTGCTACACGTTGCAAAATATTCACAACACTCTCATTCCAGACATTTAGTCCATTTGTAAAAGATAAAAAGCTTAAGTTCCAAAAATAAATGTTCCATCTTGTTTCTTCTCCTTCAAACTACAGTTGTCTGACTGCTTCAGATGACACATCTCCCATTACTTGAAAAGGCAGTCAAACACAATGCAGTACATTGTTGTATTGTACTGTAATGAAGTGCTTTGCCTTGTTTTATACGGTGTCACATTGTTCAGCGCTATATTGTATTGCACTACATTGTGCTGTATTGTATTAGACTGTTCTTCTTTTCAGCCTGCCAGTCAATGCAGATGAAAAGTTACCATGGTATCGCTTTTACCAGAATTTCATGTCTGAGAACATGCACAGAGGTTTTTAGGACTGTGTGGGCTAAGATGGCCACCATACCTGGTAAGTCTCCAGGGGTTTGCTCTCCATGTTGAGGTCCCACACCTTGACGGTGAGGTAGTCCCGTGTCATTAGGTACCGGCCACTGTGGCTGAACTTCACATCCGAGATGGAGGAGATGATCTCGGAGAAGAAAGACCTGTTGCTGGGGTCCTCTGGTTCCTCAAAGACTGTTGGATAAACAGAACAGAGCTTTCAGTCAAGACTGAAGTTTATCTAAATACAAAGATGTTACAAAAATGCATTTATAGTTCATATCTGAATGGCAGTATAACACAGTGAAAATATAAACTTAATGTTGGGCAATTGTCCTAAATCAAATGCTGGCAACCTGAAGTTATTTTCCTCTGTTCATTTTGGCTGACTATTTGCACAAGTCTGTATTTTCAGCCACACCACTTTGATATGGCAAGGACCAATCTACCATACCTCACAGAGAGTGGAATCCACCAAACCCCCCACCCCCCCCCCCCACCCCCCCACCCCATGGCAGCCTGGGCAGACTTACATTTGGAGTGGTTGTCACACAGCGCAGCAGCCCTCATGTCACATAGGCGGATGGAGCCTTTGCTGCTGCTGTAGACGAACGTGTTGCACTGGTTAGGGTGGAACTCGGCCGCAGTGATCACCTCCGTCAGCTCCTCCATGTTGGTCGGCTTGATGTCCACAATGTCTGAGTGGGGCGGAGGGTGAAGGAACAACAACCTCTGGGCAGGGAAAAGTCAACCTTTCTGTCACCGCAAACACAATCCACAGCACACTAGCGGTGACTGAAAAGCCTCTTTCATGTGTGTAAGACTAAGAATTATCTCTCTTGTTATGACCTCATTTCTGACTCATAGTTGATTTCCCTGTAGCTTTGGGGAGAAAGAGGCCGTTGCCGGCAACACGCCGTCACCTTCCAGACATTACATTACTGTGCTGAAATGGTAGGCAAGGCCACAGTGGATTTCAAAAACTACCCTACATCTCCTCGTGCGGACGAGATTCCCGTGCACGGCAACACATACATTGCATCGGGGGTTTCATTTCCACACAAAGTGGGACAGGACCGCTGAACAGGCTTACACAGGGTTAAAGCCATTCAATCCCCCCTTCAATTACTAGTGTAAGCCTGCAGTGGCGCAGACCCTTTTGCCTGTAGATTTCCCCAAGGGCCACTGCAGTACCATTGACGCTAAAAACAACTCGCTAAGGAGAGGGGGCTATAACTATGGAATTGAGGGGGAAAGAGTGTCAACCCCACAACAAACGACACCATTGGGTCTGCCCGGGAGCGGGGCACAAAAATGGCGTAAGATCCATCACCGTGTGGCTTAGGGGATCAAGGGATCCCCAGCAGGGCTACGTTATTGATACAGTAGAATGGGGGCTTGGGTAAATAAGACACTTGAAGTTTGTCCCTCGGGTGCTCCCGTACCTCAGTCATTCATTCAGCGGTGTCTCCTGACCTTCATGTGCCGCAAATGTGCTCAGACTGAGTGTGTATGTGTGTGTGTCTGTGTGTATGTGTGTATGTGTGTGCATACATGTGCATTCGGCAGGGCCTTAAGAGTGGAAATCAATAGTGATCGACCGGGGGAGGAGGGCCTGTCTAAGTGTGACCCGGGCGGACCTTCTTGAAGGCCAGGCACGGCTCGGGGATAACTCTCGGTCAGTTGATAAAGGCCAGGCGCCCAGCAGAGCATCACTAAGTGGCATGCTATTAAATCTGCATTGAGCTGACATCGCTCCCAGGCACGTTTCACATGGCTATTCATTGACTCAAAAATCATCAACAACAGGAACACCACTTAGCTGAATGTGCCCATCACTGTACTATATCTATAATGCAGAGACATAAGGGTCAGACTTATGACACGTGTCATATATTAAAGACACAACCTGCTGGGAAGTCACTGAAAGATTCCA
>NC_055961.1:11620600-11625600 GCF_018492685.1 Alosa sapidissima | reverse complement strand
TAGATATTCTTTGTTGAAACAAGATAGTCTAAACTAAATAACCCATTGCCTTGTGTATGCCATTTATGTTATGTTATCTGTTTTTTAATGTTGTCACATTTAAGTTTTAACCAATCTGATTGGTCACAGGCCCATCAAGCAAAGGTTATGCTAGCATCCCAGCTCACCATTGGTGGAGAGGAGGAAATAGGCGGCATTCTGTTGAGGCAGCCAGCGGATCTTGTTGATCTTCTCCTCGATCTCCAGGCTCTTCAGGTAGTCGAACTCAGGCTCGTGGCTCTGAAAGGTGCTGTAAACATTGTACTCCCCCCCTCCGATGAGGCTGGTTCTTACTCTGAGGAGAAAACACAGGACCATTATGAGGAGAGGGAGAGGGGTTAGTGGTCTGCACATCGAACCCAGAGCAGGGTGCAAGTACAGGGTAAACACCATGGAAAATACATGTAGAATGCAATTCACTATTCCCCGAGCGCCGCTGTTTTCCCCGAGCGCCGCTGTTGTTGCAGGCAGCTCACTGCGTTAGTGTGTGCTTCACCTCACTGTGTGTTCACTGTGTGCTGAGTGTGTTTCACTAATTCACGGATTGGGATAAATTGGGATAAGAGACCAAATTTCCCTCCCGGGATTAAAAGAGTATATATACTTATACTATACACTACATTGTGTAGTCTATCTAATCTGTGAGGTCTTTTGATTATTATTTCCAAAATAATGACAAAACAAAAAATAGATGCTGTATTTTTTGGCCATGGTCTGCTTTAGCACAATCAAAATTGTTATTGTTGGCCACGGGATATATGCTTTATTTTCCAATGTCAGTATCAATATCAGTTTGCATATTCACAATGCAAATGACTTGCACTGGCAATGCAAAACTCTTTTTCTATGTGCGCAGATGAATATGTTTACATGGTGATGAAAATAACGATACTTCAGTAGAGCTTTCCCTCAGGCGCGCTGAGTGTTTTACTAGGGTCCAAATTTGAATCCGGTGGTTTGGCCCAGTGCAACCCTTGGACGTATCATTCCCTAGCAGAACACATGTACAACCACAGAGAACAACTGGACCCTTCTCTAATCCTATACTGCAGCCCCGCACACACACACACACACACACACACACACACACACACACACACACACACACACACGGTGCTGGAGAGGTGCTGTTCACTCTGTGATCCTCTAAAATGAATATGCTACATGAGAGTCTGGCATGGCCCACAGACATGACAGACATGGGCACAGATGGCCCCTGCCCTGGAAGGGAGCGCATCTCATGGAGCAGCAGCCTAACACACACACACTAGTGCTGCTCAGATCCAATATGATTATATTTCCAAAGACAATGCAAGCACTGCGTAACCAAACCAAAATCTAGGGCAGCAGTATAAACAAAACAAGGTGTAATAAAATAGGAGGCTATTGCAAATGTTTTAGAGAAACATGCAAACGCATTTATATACTGTTGTGTTTGCAAATACTGAAATGTGACGCATGTTCTTTTCTGAAGTACCAGAAACTAAGTAAAGGTAGGATGTTTTAATTTCTCACAATTTCTTACTGTCTTAAAAAAGGCTACTTTCTATGCAAAATAATTTAGAGAGTATAGAGTTACAGTATACATGCCATAGATAAGCAGATTGCACAATTATGGCTTGATGTGGAAATAACATCAAGGAAATAAAAAAAAAATGCCAACCTGAACATGCCCATTTCATGGGTAGACCAAAGAAGCTATTATGAGCATGTCTAATTTAAAAATCATTAATTTAAAACCATTAAGGTGTGAGACTACATCAATAGCAGCAGGCCAGACCATGGAAACCCTAGTGTCAGGTCTCTCCCCTCAGGAAGCACCTGAATCAATAGCCCAAATTCAGATGACCAAACGGGAGGTGAACGCCTTAATGGAAACAGATTTCTCCTCGGCAGGGGGCTGGAGGTTCAGGCAGTGCTGTGTCTCCACAAAAGGCTGGCGAATCAGGGAGGGAGGGAGGAATATGAACTGGGGGGAGAGGAGAGAAGGAGGAACATGAACAGAGGGCGGATTTGGTAGTGATAGTGTGTGTGTGTGTGTGTGTGGGGGGGGTTCTCCCGTGGCTGTGGATTAACAGACACCATGAAACATCCTTAAAGCTGAAAAGGGGAGGGAAGAGAAGTGAGGAGGGAGCTGCCTGCTTGCCTGCCTGCCGCTCGGAGCAGACAAAACCAGACAAAATATTCCAAACCAGACAAAATATTCAAAGCATTGTCTAGCCTTGTTGTCCTGCTTCTATAGCTGAAGCCTAGGCATCTCAAAAGCATTCAAGATTTGAAGTCAGAGACCAAGAAGATATACAGTATCACAATTACTACAAATGCACTGAAGAAGATAAATATTTGACAGAGCAGAACCGAATAAATCGAAATAATTCATAACCACTTCAACATTAAAATGTTATTAAGATGAGATACATCGTGTGTCACTGGAGAATTAAGCACCCAAGCTCTGACAATCATCAGATATTGGTGAAACAATTTTTTATCAAATGTATCATTTTTTTCAATAGACACGATCACCATGAGCCCTATAAATGGCCATTTTTGTATATAATCCTAGGTGCATTCATGGGAGCCATCTAATCAGCATTGATTTGCGAAAGCAAGTATTAATACCAGTTATATCATGGTATTAACAGTAGTTGCAGCAGTAGTAGGTTATTTCTAAAAATCTACAACTAATGGATTGATTTGAATTTAAGAATATACCACATAACCATTTTCTCATAATTTTGTCCTCGCTTTTCCTCTGATAGCGGTTGTCTGTCTGTCTTTAGGCTTATGGACTGGAGGAAGGAGCAGGTGAGAAGGGATGGGGTTTGGGATGAGGCCTCACCTCCTGCTCTCTCTGGAACACCACCACACGTCCACCTTTGTCCCCCGTGGCCAGGAGCTCCCCAGTATTGTTGAACTCAACTGTGGATATGATGTCAGCTGCAAAAAAGGGGAGAGCAAGACACCAGTTAGGTTTCACATTGCATCTACCCAGCAGCAAAATATACATTTTAAAGGCAAGGCAAGTTTATTTACATACAATGGTTACTCAGAATGTGACGCATATGAGCAGATCAGAGAATAGAGAAAAAATATAAGAAATAACCAAAATAGATGAAAAACACTAATCTATCTGAACAGTGTTTATTATGCAGTAGCAATACATTGTATGAAGGCTGAATACATTGGCTTGGGGTTCAAGCTAGGATTAATTGTCACTTGAATAATTCGTCAGTATTATCCTTTGGTGTGAATAGATGCTCTGTTTCCCTAATGTTCCATGTGATAAAGCATGATACATCTGTCTCAATATGGCACTTAATTGCTGCACCAGGTGGAGCACAGAGAGAGAGAGAGAGAGAGAGAGAGAGAGAGGACAGAATTGTGCTTCAAAAGAAGCCTCTGCAGATCCTATTTTAGGACCAAGGACACAGAGCTGTCAGACTCAAAGCACAAAAACACCAGAGCCTGAACACACACAAAAACAGAATCCAGGATGGAAGATGTTCCAAAGAGGAGAGTCGACAACCCATTAACATACCGCCGCACTGAGTATCTATAGTCAATGACTATCTCAAATGCTCTTTAATATTTGAAATTAGTACCGGTACATTAACATTTATCCTGATAAAACCATCAATCAAAAGGTTATGTATGATGAAATGATTTTTTTTGTATTTATCTATCTATCTATTTATTTATTTTTTTATGGAAAATAAATACCTTGTGCTTTCAAATCACTACAATACCATTATCTATAGAAACAAATGAGCATGTGCACCCATACAGTCATACAAACACACACACACACACACACACACACACACACACACACACACACACACACACCCACACCCCATACACTGTCTGTCACCATTTCATTGATATGCAAATCCCACCACCACATTTCACTGTCAAACTCAGTGCCTGTCAGAAGCATGCTCCAAGCTCGACAATACCTCTCAGCATAGGAAGCCCTGGGAGAGTGTGTGTGTGTGGAAGGGGAGATAAAAACACCATTGCCAGGGCTGGTTTTCAATACCCCAAAAAATGTCACATCCACATCAGTAACCATCAGATACGCCGGCAAGATGTTAGTAGGAAAGGGCTCGGCAATGTTATTGCTGAAGGCTTGGCATTATGAAATCCCCCCCTCCTCCCTAATGGGTATATTCATCACTTACAATATTAAAGATGGCAGATACATGCTCACTTGTGTCAGCACACCGAGTGAACCGAGATAGTGTCACTCGTGTGACATCCAGATATGACAAAAATGCCTAAATAAATGGCCGGTGACCATGTCCCAATAGTGTTCGCCTTGAATGCACCTACAATTATGTGTGTATCTCTTGACAAACCTAGCTCAACACAAACATATTACTACTATCACAATCCCACTAAGGTGTGTGTGTGTGTGTGTGTGTGTGTGTGTGTGTGTGTGTGTGTGTGTGTGTGTGTTTGAACCACATCAAAGAGGGGCCATAGGCAGCTGAATTGCATTGTGGGAGTGGCTCTGGCCAATAGCAGCCCACCGGGGGCCGAGAGAGGAAGTAGGGCAAACGGGGATGTTTAATTACGCCAGGGCTCACTCAGGGGAGCCGCGCGGGCATCTGCGGCGGAGAGCGGGAGGGGAGGGAAGTGCGGAGAGGTGCTGGAGGGCAGTGAGTATCTCCTGTCGCCACCGACGCCACCAGCGCTGGATCTGTCACGCCCCCATAACGTGGGGAAGGGGGGATTGGCACGCCCCCACCCCACCACACCCCGACCTCCAAAGCCCCCTTCTGAGCACCAAGCACCTCTTTCTTGTAAGAAAATTCCGGAAGGACGGCAGGCGAAAAACAACACAACCAAAGACAGAGGTGGGGTGAACAGAACACTGAATACTGGCATGGAACTGCGCTAGCTGCTAGCATTAGCCATTACCGTGCTAATCGGCTGTGTGTGATGCGATTGCCTGCGAG
>NC_055961.1:11613100-11615600 GCF_018492685.1 Alosa sapidissima | reverse complement strand
CTGACATGCACACACACACACACACACACACACACACACACACACACACACACACACAACCATTCCCCTGATATTCCGATTCCTCGCCGTATCATTAAACATGTGCAGTAGAAGCAGCACACAGGAGGCACCAATCTGCCTGCCCCTGGCTCTGCCCCACCACCCTCAGCACCTGCCCCTGATTGAGGGGGAGATTGGATCCCCTCCGTTCCCCTGCATCCACCGCTCCCGGCAGCACACGGCATCGCCCGGAGATGAGGTGCTAAAATTAGAGCGCTGCGGATGCAGAAAGCGGTCGATCTTGGGGAGTCGGGCACTGGGATTGGGGTGGAGAGGGCAGTGTGGACAATGAATATGGAGGACGAAAGGATTTTATTATTAAATAAAAAAAAGAACAGATGAATGATTTCTATTCCACCTGAGATAGCAAAAGAAAATGACCCTAGCACTGAAGACCTGGAATAAAGGAATATTTTTTAGGTGGCTGACTCTGAAATGTGTGGATGTTAATGCATATCTGATAGGATTGCTGTCCAGAAATGTGTATATAATCCAACCTCAAAGGGGAGATTTGATTCTTGCTCTTAAAATGTTTCTGAATGCAGCTGAGGCAGACACATTCCTCCATAGCCGGAGAAGCAGAGCGAAGGACAAGAAGACCTCACAGACCATTAAGGTCTTCTTCTACCGGCTCTGCTTGCAGTCAATCTGAACTGGAGATGGACTTGAACTCTAAGGCCACCAACGTTGTTCTATGCGGAGACGTTATTCACTTTGAAAGAGAAAAAAACATACATTCAGGTTCTTCTCAAAGGAGTAAGGACCTGAAGACCTGAATCCATTCCCTCCATTTTGTGTTTCTGTCACTTATCTGCCATAGCAAAGCTCCAGCAAAGCCAAAGTCATATGTTTAATTCAAAGATAGCATTTATACGTCAGTGTGCTTTCTACTCTTTTCTTGTACTACAGGTTGAATTGAATAAATGTGTCTGCCAAAGGTATAGGCAAATATGTATAGTACACTGTAGAGAGAAAATCGCATGGCACTTAAATCAATGTGCAATGTGGTAGACTTTTGTTATAGATCATATACTGTGTGCATATGCCTTCACTCTATGAAAAGGACTTCTTGAAAATCCAGTGAGTGTTTGCACTTAATGAAAATGGCACCCGTATGCTTTGTGAGGTAACCAGACTGCAAAGTCTTCTTAAAGGTTATCTCTGATCTGTCTGTAACTACATCAGTGGTGAGCTACAGAGCCCCAGGGCCATAATCAACAGTAACGAGACTAAACGTTCAGTGCCACATAATCTGGGCCCCAGTCAGAAGGGGGGTGGGGGGGATTTGTACAACCCAGATGGGATGCAGCACAAAAAGCAGGCTGCAAACAAGCTCTTAAAGCCAGTTGTGTAACCCCTCTCCCCCAGCACTAGCCCCTCCATCCCCCTCCCGGTCCACTAGGTTGGAGGCAAGAGGCAGCAGGTTGCTGAGTCCAATGTATTGCTCCACACCTGCATGGGAAAGAGATTAGGGTGCTGCTCGGCTGCAGAGTGACATGCGTCAGAGGGATTGACTCGGGATTATCACACCGAGCGCGGCCTGTCCTCCTTTTCCTCCCAGGGATGTAAACACGAACTACACACTCCACGCTGCAAACACGAACAACACACTCCACGTTGTAAACACGAACAACACACTCCACGCTGCAAACACGAACAACACACTCCACGCTGCAGGGGACTTGGGACACGCTAGCGCAAGGGAAGTCACAAATTCATTGATGAAAACATCGACAAAGAGACCAAATGATACTCTTGTTTACTGAGCGAGAAGATGCTTCAGTTAAACAGCTTTTTTACCTTAAGGTATCAACCCTTTGGTTGATCCTCAACATCCTCAACATCATTCAATTGTTGTTAATTAACTAAAAGCATAGAAGCTTGGACAGTGTCTTAAAATAGACCCTTTTATCACAGGATGTATATGCAGATATTCCACTGAATATTCAAGATATTAGTTTATTGGTTCATGATTAGTTGTTGCCACAGTTCAATGCTTTCAGCTAATCAATCACTCTGACACTGTCACCTGTTTGTCAAAACACCTGTTCTCCTATGGCAGCTTAATGGGTTCACTGCACTGTATGTTTAAGCTTTCATCCTCCATCCTGCACCTACTGCCCTGCACCACCTGTCTACATCTACGACTTGGGGGTTGGGGAGGTGTATTTCCTGTGCCATTTGCATCAATGCCAAGACTCTTTATATTGATGCATCCTCAAGCACATCTCACTATACTAATTCTACAGCATCACAAGAACGAAATACATCTTTAAGACACATTTCAAGTGCTGTTATTAATTTATTTAATTTAATTTAATTTAATCTGAGACAGTCATCAATATGATAAAATGCTGCACTTTTATTTTGTTCCTACAAACATAATTATATTCTTTTCACAATACCAAATATCAAAGTACACGACTCTGCACATCTTGAA
>NC_055961.1:11530600-11608100 GCF_018492685.1 Alosa sapidissima | reverse complement strand
TAGTATGTACTACACAATCTGGATAAATAATGAGAGTGAATCTGTGAGGGTGTCAGTGGAAGAAAATGAGAGCAGAGAGAGAGAGAGAAAAGAGAGAGAGAGAGAGAGAGAGAGATAGAGAGAGGAAAGGGAGAAAGAGAGAGTAATGAAAGCAAAAAGTAGACATAGAACAGGCGCTAAACAGCGAGTCGATGGATTGTAGTGGGAGGAGAGCTAAAAAGGAAAGATACAGCGAGGGAAAGAGAGAGCTAGATCTAGAGAGAAAGATACAGCGAGGGAAAGAGAGAGCTAGATCTAGAGAGAAAGATACAGCGAGGGAAAGAGAGAGCTAGATCTAGAGAGAAAGGGAGAGAGAGGGAAAGAGGAGAGCTAGATCTAGAGAGAAAGGGGAGAGAGAGGGGAAAGAGAGGAAAAGAGATAGAAAGCTAGAGAGAGAGGGAGAAAGAGAGACATCTGGTGTATGTTAATAAGCTTGAATCTAATCTAGCCGGCAGTTTCTCATAATCGTCCCACCAGTAGCCGCCCCCCCCCCCCCCCCAGGTAGTGACGGCCTGCGCTGCACCCCGCCTCACACAGCCATCATCCCTCTCTTTTACACCACCCATCTGCCAGCCACCCCGCGCCTTTTAATATGCCTTTTATTGCCACTGTAAGCCTGAGGTAAACACTCCGTCTATGTCTGTGTGTGTGTGTGTGTGTGTGTGTGTGTGTGTGTGTGTGTGTGTGTGGTGTGCAAAATAGGTGTGTCTGAAACACAGGTGTCTGCGAGCGTAACGGATTTTGCCTTTCCCACACCAAGGCCATGCCAGCTGCTGCCAGTCTGGCCATGCCCAGGTGCGCACACACCACACACACACACACACACACACACACACACATAAACTCTGGGCACAGCAGTTCACAGCCGTGGCAGCCTGGCAATCCTCACGGTGTGGCAAGACCCACGATGAACTACATATTGCTATAATGTGTGTGTGTGTGTGTGTGTGTGTGTGTGTGTGTATTCTGTATGGTAGATGCATATTAACAACACTAACAGGCTATACTCGTTTTTCATGTACATTTGATTGATATTTCCATGTCTCTCTCCCTGTCTCTGTGTATGAGTGGATAGTGTGTGTCTTTTGTGTCTGAATACCACTTTTGTACTGTGTATGTGCATGGTTGTTTTTGTGCATATCTTGTTAATAACCTGACAGGTGGAAGCCATTTAGCTGCCACAGTTACCCCTTCATTACAGGCAATGGGGCCTTGTGTGCATGCAGACTGCTAATAAGAGTTCCACGTTAGCCTCTGAAATTAAATGAGCAAGTAGCACGCACTTAGCTACCAGAGAGAAGCTGCTGAGTAGACTAAGTCTTCATCTAACAGCACAAAAAAATTTAATCAGGTGGACCGCCTGATGTCTCCTAAATTACAACCTCACTGCAGCAGCTAAGATGATCCAGTATTTGGCATTCTTCACACAAAGCAATACCTTTACAAAACATGGCACAGGCATGCAGACAGAAAGGCAGGATGATGCATAATAAAACCAAAATAGTTTAGGAGGACTGCTACCCTCCATGATTAGCGAGCCACAGCATCCTGTCCTTGTGTGAGCTTACAGAGATATTCAGCGTGTTATGTGGCCTTACAAGAAGCCTTTAGTTGACCATTTGGTATGAGCTTGCCGATGACTCAGCCATAGGCTTGAGGAAAGGTACAAGGCATGTTATCATTAACCCTTTAATGACCAGTGAATGAATGATCTCAGGTCATTAAATTGTTCTCTGAGGGCAAAATTCAACCTATAAGATGTAGTGAAAATAAAACTTGAGATCCACAGTTTCTACATGAAGGATGTCCACATTCAATATTTGATTTAATTTGATCTCTCTGTCAAGTTCCCATGGCTATGGAAATGTCCTAGTGTGCTTCAACCGCCCACCACCTGCCTGGTTTAAGAGAGTTAGAATAAGCATTAATCTGTGTGTTTGTGAGGGAGTGTCTGTGTTTGTCTCTCTCTCTCTGTGTTTGTCTGTGTGTGTGTGTGTGTGTGTATGTGTGTGTGTGTGTGTGTGTGTGTGTGTGTGTGTGTGTGTGTGTGTGTGTGTGTGTGAGTGTGTGTGTGTGTGTGGTGTGTGTGTAAGTGTGTGTGTGTGTGTGTGTGTGTGTATGTGCTGGGGGTGTCTTGTGGTGGGCAGGATTTGGGGGCAGATTAGAGTGACTATATATAACCGAAGCATTACTGCTCTATATATGCTCCTAGGCTGTCCCACACACGTAAACCACCACAACCCACTGACTCCAAATCCTTTCCAGTGACCCCTAGTGTGCCCTACAGTCCAGTCTTTAAAAGTAGCTCGGAAGAGGGACTTAGTTAAACACAAACAAGGACAACACAACAACACAACAAGTTGATACCTCGTTCTTTTTGCTCATATGACAGTGAATACCTGAGCTTTGCTGGTGGCCTGTCATATGGTGGTGGTGGTGGTGGTGGTGTGGTGGGGGGGGGGGGGGGGGGTGTGTAAGTTCATCAAGTGACAGCTGTGCTGCTGCCTTCAGGTGGAGTGGGTTTAGTGGGTTTAGTGGGTTTAGCGAGCGAGCTGGTTAAAGTTTAAAAGGAAAGCTTTTCCTTTCCCTTTACCATGATTCTGTGCGGGGTCGTTGTGCACAGGGGAGAGTTGGGCTGAAGTGCTCCACCGGGACAATGGCTACATGGGCTGGAGGTGAGGCAGGAGGAACAATGCTGACAATGCTTCAGCGATTGAGTGGGATGAGAGTGTGTGTATGTGTGTGAGTGTGCGTGTATATGTGTGTGTGTGTGTGTGTGTGTGTGTGTGTGTGTGTGTGTGTGTGAGTGTGTGTCCTGTTTGTTTGTGCCTGTCTTTGTGTGTGCATGTGTGTGTCTGAAAATGTGTGTGTGTGTGTGTGTGTGTGTGTGTGTGTGTGTGTGTGTGTGTGTGTTGGGGGGTGAAGGGGGTGGTAGAGCTGCAGTTTCTGTGGTGTAGCAGGTTAATAATCAGAGTGAGAGGTGTGGAGAAGGGAGTGGGGAGAGACTTGGATGCCGCAGGGCATGGAAAGGGATTAAGTGAGGTCGGTGTGTGTGTGTGTGTGTGTGTGTGTGTGTGTGTGTGTGTGTGTGTGTACGTGTGTGTGTGCATGCGTGTGTGAGTGAGTGAGAGGAGGTAGGGAGGGGGTGTAAGGCGTCAGCAATCTGCATTTAATGAGCCTGCACAAGAGGGTCACAGTCGCTGGGACTGAGATGCCTCACCTCCTCCTCACAAACGCCATTAACATGTTCTGCCCCCCCCCCCCCCCACACACACACACACACACACACACCAAACCCCATCAACATGCCCCCCTCCCCACACACACACACACAAACCCATCAACATGATCCCAATCCTCCGAACACAAATACCCGTACACACACACACACACACACACACACACACACACACACACACGTCCACTGCATCTGCTTCTGTCTTGCGACACCGCTGTTACACTTACTCAGGGTCACCGGGTCTAGGAGCCACATCAGTCGACAGCGCCAGCAAACTAATCAACTCAGTGCAGGGCCGAGTCCTTCCACCATTCCCCAAACACCCCCACCTCCACACCACCCCCTCCACCAGCACCACCTCCACCCCACCCCCGGCGCAGTGTTCCAGGCAGTGCAGCTCCTATAAATCACACTCCCCATCGATACACTGCAGCAGGAGCGTCCAGCTCGCAGACCGATCACTGACTCCAAAACCCCATTACTGAAAGGAACCAACTGCATCAGTTTGGCTCTACAATCAAAGCTATAAAGACAGCCCTGTGCAGTCCATTAAACGTAGACTCCTCACTCTTTAAATATGTAAAAGGGTTATGAAGTTAAGGATGAAGAGCATTAGCTTGCAGTATTGTTAATCAGCAGTGCTGCTAATGTTAGGGTGAGGCTCCTTCTTCTGTCCTCTGGGACTTGGAGTCTGGCTACATCTCCATGGGGGAAATTACTTGTAGAATACTTTGAATACTTATAATGACTCACTAATACTACTACATATAGTATTAGTGAGTCATGGATGAATGGACCATTGCATGTGTCTTGTGAATGATTATCCATGACCTGTGTTAACAGTCATACTCATACTCATTCAGTCGCATGGGTAATTTAGGATTTTTTGACTCTATACAAGGGATCTCCTCTTCACTGGATGGTTCCAGAGCATAAGTTAACTGGCGACTTGATGCGGATTTCATTTCATCTCATCAAAGATTAAAATTAATCGTTGCAGAGTCGGAGACCTGAGTTTTTTTTTTTCTTTCTTCAAGGCACTCGACTAAGATAACACAGACAATGAGTACTCTTAAGTAGACTTAACTTCGCTTTCCTGGCACGTTCAGTCCATCACTTTCTTCCTAATACCCTCTTACACACAAAAGTCAGCCTCAATATCCTTTTTGAATCCTTCTGGGGGAAGTCAATAGCTTCAGTGTTCAGCTATCTCGCCTAGAATCTTAATGAGTTTGGTCCACCTTGAACAGTCAACAATTAAAACCAATCTGAGAGACTTTCTGAAGATCCGAAAGTATAATTACTCTACATTATTTCACCAGAATCCTGTTTACAGACCAGACAAATGCACTTGTGTTTAAACCAAACTTACAGTAGATCAACAACAAAAAAAGAAAACCCAAGGCACTCTTCTTTTACTACAGTAAAAGCCTCCATTTAAGTGGCTATTTCATGATTGACCCTCTAAAAGCATGTAGTACATATGTGCAAGTGAGACATTTTGGACATTAGCGTTAGCCAAATTAATAAGTAAGTTGTGCAGCCTTCTGCACTCTGGCTGTCTGGTCAAGGATGGTGGATGCTCAGATGCACCGTCAGCTCAGAGGTCTATCCACCAGTGCAGTGCTGGCTGGCTGGCAGATTGAGTATCTGGGCTAACATCTGAGAAAGTAGTCTACCATGCAGTATAATGTTTAAATGCTACACATGTCCATACAAATAGATACACATGCAAATGTGACTATCACTTTACCACATTAGCAATATAAAAATGTAAAACATAATTTCCATTCCTTTCATTGTTCGGTCTTTTTTCCCGTACATAGTCCAGAGCCTATAGAGGAATGCCTGACAAGCGTGATGTGATCTCACCATTGTTTTACACTGTGGTCACAGGGGAGCTAACAGACAGGTCAGATACTGCAGTCAAAAGGCCAAACAATGCTAACCTCCACTCACAGCACCCCCACACACACACACACACACACACAGACACACAGACACTGAGCTCAAGGGACTAATAGTCCATCTCCGCCATGTGACTGTGTGTGTGTGTATGTGTGTGTATGTGTGTGTGTGTTTGTGTATGTGTGTGTGTGTCTATGGCTAGAGAGGGGTTATGCCGGGTGGTTTCTGGAAACTTCTCTGCACTTTCCATTACTGTAAGACCATGAAGGTGACTTCCTCTGTTTGGCAGTCCCACTGCTGGTCAGTTTCCCTTGCTATTGTCTACATGAAGTCCTCTCATGTTTGCTTTCACACTAGACAAAAGCCAAAAGAGTTCCTGGGACTGCCAACAATGCCCACTGCATTCCAGCCTAGCAACAGCTCTAAAACTAAAACAACTCTAAATCTTCAACGAATGACCAATGCCAGGAAAAAAAAACGGATCTGTGCTTTGCCTGCAGTACATATTCACAGTGTTTTAACTGAATCATTTGAGGGAAGGTGAAGGTAGGGACTTTCCCTGCATGAGCTTGTGCTTGCATCACGTAGGCAGTTACTACAAGGTTGCCACAAATACCCAAACAGACAGGCCCCGGGGCCAAGCTGATTAAAGGATGAACCCACATGAATGACGTGGTACTGTTGGACAGACGGGTGCATGGAGAGAGAGAGAGAGAGGGAGAGAGAGAGAGAGAGAGAGAGAAAGAGAGAGAGAGAGGGAAAGAGTGGATGGAGGGGGGCCTCACAGACATTTAATGTTTAAAACCCATCGCCTTAGGGACAAAGGGCAGATGCATCTGTCTCTTTCTCTCCATTGCTCTCTGTCTCTCCAACACACACACACACACACACACACACATGTACACACCTCAACCAAGGCACCATGACTCCAACACACCCCAATTAGTGTTGCTCGCATGCAGGAGCACGTGAAACCCTCTCTCGGGGTAAACACGAAGCCGCTCCCGAGAGACCCCGCGAGCACACGGGGGCACACAATGCCAACCCCACACCAGCATATGTTCCAGGGCCATGGGTAAACAGACATGAAACATCCCAGAGACCGATGAATATTCAAAGCACAGAATCTCCCCCTGCCCATCAAAGAACCACATTAGATACATCAGCATATGCCATGCTAATCTTAGGCAATCCAACACATACCAGCCATTTAAGCTGCTTTTCATATGGCCAGCTTTTTCTGCTAATAGTTAAAAAGGGAGATTTTTTGCTGAAATATTTTAGGGTAGGGACATTTTGTAGACTGTTATTTTTTTCTCTTCTGCTTTTATTTTTAGGTCATCCATCTTGTTGTGTGAATAATAATTTGCAACTGTGCGGTGCATCCCTCAGCCCCCCCCCCCCCCCTCTCTCTCCCTCCCACTCTTTCCTTTCTCTCTGTCTTTTTGCATTCTCTCTCATTCTCTCTTCTTCTCAGTTTCTCTTACTCTCGCTTCCCTTTGAACTTGGCCAGCTTCCCACAGCAGCCCTGGCCTATTCTGCTCTTCTACGCAGCTCTTCCCTGGCCTATTCTGCTCTTCTACGCAGGCTCCGTGAGGAGACTCCGTTAGACTGCTGCTCCGTTAGACTTCAGAACCGCTCTGGGTAGCGCGAGCATTCAGTTCAGACAGGCCTCTCTTTCCCTGGGGCAATCCCCTCAGTCAGTAGACAGGGAAGAATAACGTATAGACGACTCTGATGTTAGCATAGATTCTACAGAGCTTGAATCGAAGGGATTGGAAGACCATCTCTGCTATATCACATGGCAAAGAACTATACAGTTTTGTTAATATAGTATATGCTTATACCAAATATGTGTTATCTTCCATAAATATCTATTATATATTAGCTTATGTATTATATCACATATCTCATTATACAATTGCTACTCTATATAATTAAAGTAGTAGTGTGAATCAATACCACTTTATACAATTGTCACAGTACTCTATAATCATTAAGCAGTTCCATCAGTTCCATGACGTACATGGTGATCTTCATTAATGGCCTGACCTATGATGCCACTAAATGTGCTAACATAGAACTAGGCTAGTGCTGGGCTAATTTGCTTGAGTAACAAAAAATACTTTATGCAACACAAAACTGACCCTGAGATTGATGAGTGGACTCTGGCATTGCTATCTATGTCCAATAAACATGTCAGGACATTAGAGCGATGGAGAGGCCTGGACCACAACAGTGCTACCAGTATGAGTGTAAGAATTTGTCTCATCTTCCTTCTCCTCTGTCTACACCTGTACAGAAGGCTTGCCAATAGCCAATAAACACAGAGTGTGTGTGTGTGTTTGTGCATGCTTGTGTGTGTGTGTGTGTGTGTGTGTGTGTGTGTGTGTGTGTGTGTGTGTGTGTGTGTGTGTGTGTACGTGTGTATGTCTGTGTGTGTGAGTGTGTGTACGTGCGTGTGTGTGTGTGTGTGTACGTGTGTGTGTGTGTGTGTGTGTGTGTGTGTGTGTGTGTACGTGTGTGTGTGTGTGTGTGTGTGTGTGTGTGTGTGTGTGCACGTGTGTACGTGTGTGTGTGTGTGTGTGTGCACGTGTGTGTGTGTGTGTGTGTGTGTGTGCACGTGTGTACGTGTGTGTGTGTGTGTGTGTGTGTGCATGCTGGGGTTGGGGTGGGGATGAGAGTAGTAAGAGCCTGAGATCTGATTAGGGAATAGAGAGAGAGAGAGAGAGAGAGAGAGAGAGAGAGAGAGAGAGAGAGAGAGAGAGAGGATGGTCCTGGTGCGTGACTGGGCTTCTTTCCTCTCCTGCCTCCCCCACATTCGTTCACTCACTAATCCTCCCACCTTAAGAACCGGAACCAGATCTCTGAGAGAGGTTAAGTCTCAGGAAAGGTCCTTTCTCTGCGCATTTATCATCTGAACCCCCCCCCCCCCCCCCCCACCACCATCTCTTCCACTGTCAACTAATAGGTCGGCCTTCGGCACCCTGAAATCATTCAATCTGTTCTTTAAAACCAATCAGCCAAGCTTAGACTCCCCTGCCACATGTCCGTTGTTTTGTCTGTTCCTTTATTTTTATTTGTGTGGATTTGGGCAGGAGCCTGCGACAGAAGCCCTGCCTCTGTTATTATGTGGTGCACAGGCTTTTCCACGTTCATAATCTGCATTATGGGAGAGTGCTGCAATGCTTCTCTGGGGGCAAAGCAGTTTACTCAGTTGCTCGATGCTGCCGTTGTTGACTACTGGATGAGAGAGGAGGGGCCAGGGCAAAGCACAAGTGCATTAAGATGCTTTAAAAAATGCATGAGTCATCATTTATTCAACCAATTGTCAAGTGACAGTGGCATGGTCCCGTGGCATGGGTAACACTTAACGCACAATGCAATCACAGACCTGCTAATGACATCTCCCTTACTTGGCTACCATGGAGACGGGGACTCTCTCCAAGCCTTCTGCTTCAGTTTCATCCCACAGACAGGAATGCTGGAGGAAATGCATTTTACCTAATCCCAATCAATGCAGAGTCACAGGCCTATCTATCTGAGAGGGACCTGTGAAAATTGGGCTGGTTTGGCACATGTAGTATGTCCAATAGCTATACATGTAGCACATTTTTGGTGTAGTATTTTGAATAGTTCCTGGTGCCAGGTACCAGGTGCTAAGGGATGGCAAATGTATGTGTGTGTGCGCGTGTACGTGTGTGCGTGTGTGTGTGTGTGTGCGCGCGCGCACGTGTGAGAGGCATTGTTTGCACGTTTACACGTGTTTTGATATGTCAGAGAGGGATAAAGAGACACAGACACATGCAAAAAAGTCCCCCCAAAAAAGGAGTGCACCTGAATTATTTACAGCACGTAGTCTTCCGGGAGAATGTAAAGCAGAAGGGGAAGGCTAGGCTAGGGTGGGGGAGGAGAAAGAGAGAGAGAGAGAGAGAGAGAGAGAGAGACAGAGAGAGAGAGAGAGAGAGAGAGAGAGAGGTAGCGAGGGGAGGGCAGAGAGGATTCCCGTCTCCTGGGAAAAGAGAGAAGCATGGGGGAGGGTGGGGACATGGCACAGCATCGGCAGGGGGTGGACTGAGTGGAGGCGGGGTGGGGGGTGGAGGACGCCGCTGTCTGTAGGTCAGTGGGTGAGGCTGGATCCATCACACCAAGACGCAGCTAAACCTAAACCCTTGTAACGAAGGAAGTGGTGGCTAGGTGTGCGGTGTGCGCTTTAACCAGCTCCATCACCACACCCCGATTTCCACCACCCAGAGACAGCGAGGAGATGGAGGAATGGAATGATGTTCTTTCTGCCTCTTTTTCTGCTGTGTGAAGGGGGGATGGGAGGTTCAGGCGTCCCTATAGCATTATGTTATATATATGCAGAGGCAGGTGGTATGTAGTGCCTGAAGACTTGCTCACAGGGAAGCAGTTTAGGCTCAGATTGCTCCTATAGGAATTTTAAATGCAATTATCTACTGCTATGTTAGAGCAGTTATCTGACACTTCAGTGCAAGTGGAAGTGGAACTGCTAGCGAGAAGGCTGAATAAAAAGCATGAATTTCCCTTCATGACAAGGAAGCAGTGCCACTAAATCCATACATGAACTTCCTTTGATTCATACTGGACGTTATTATATTTTATTTTGTGTGTAAACATAAAGATTACTCGTCTCTAATCGTTTGAACTAGACCACGAATCGTCATCGCATCTTGTTTATCTTACAGCCGGGGAAACTATTTACATTAATCTTTTTCCATGTCAGCTTTTAAAGTAACGAGTTAGCAAACGGCAAATGTATCACTGCCATTGTTTATAGCCCATGTGCTAATGTGACCAAACAAAGATTCTGAAAATCCCCTATCCTCTGCTAAGAGGATTTAACCTACACCCCCCCCCCCCCCAACTCCACCTCCTCTCCTGTCTGAATGTGTTTTAAGAGTATGTTCCATTTATGGGGTTGTATACCAAATGCTGCATCCCCCCTCCTTTCCTCTCTCCTCCCCAGCTCCTCTCCCTCTGCCTCTCAGCATCCACATAGCCACTGCTGTTTGTAGTAATTGCACCACAGCAGAGTGCCCTACTATCTCTGCCATTTTAGCACTTCCGTGCACAGAAACACAATACCTGCTGAGATGAAATAAACAGGTCCCCTCTAGCCCCAATCTAGACCACCACTCACTAAACGCCAGCTATTTTTGTGACCAATTATAATTTGCCCCCAAAAAATGGCAATAGGCAACTCTAGGGGGACCCATAAAGAAAATGGTGGTAAATGCCAACAAATAACACATAGCACCATGGCAACATTCTCTCTCTCTCTCTCTCTCTCTGATTTTTTTTTCCAGGGGGGAGGCTTGTCTGTTTGAAGCTGGCCCTCTTCCCTCTTCTATGCGATTGAATTTTTGGGTACAGCCAGTGCCGAGGATTTGAACTGCTCAAGTGGAATGCTGTCACATCTGTCTGACCAGGGCTTCAGCATAATCTCTGATTTATTTCAGAATCGCCTGTCTCTCTCTTCCACTCTATTTTTCTGTCTGTGTCTGTCTCTTCCTCCTCTCTCTCTCATTTTCTTGCACCTCTTCTCTCTCTTCCACACCACATATCTCTCTCCACCCATCTCTGATTTGTGCCATTTCTTCATGCCTCTTCCTGTACCCCCATTCTCTCTCACAGCCCATACCTTTCTTCATCTCCCTCTCTCTCCTTTCCTCCTCTCTTCCTTCCCTCCTCTCTTCCTATCCACCCCCACCATCTAATGCTGTTACGCTGAGATCTGCTTGAAGGGCCCTGCTCACTCACCAAGAGTGGGTCTTTAATTAGGTGGGCTACCATTCATCAGTTAGCTTTTTGTGATCCTGTGCATCAACGAACTGACTGGATGTCTAGACTAAAAAAACATTAGGCAGACCACTATTAGCTCCAGAATTGTTTGACTTTTCATACATTAGCCTACTTTTCATAAAGATTATTGGAGATGCTACAGATACAGAGTAGCAAAACGTATCAATCATCTCCATCTCGATATTGCCAAATGGGTGAATATCTGGTATACCGGTTGAATGATTGTGCATTTAGGCCTAGCCTATGTGTAGGCCAAACCAACATTAGCTAACAATATTTCAGTATTTCCAATACAGCACCGAACCGCATCATCTCATACAATATGAATACACACCTGTTCCTTTACAAAGCACGGAGTGAGATTGCTTCCTCGATTCATTAGCATAGCTAGACATGAATATTCCCTGACCGACCAAACATTAAATACCAAAAAGTTACCATATTCATTGCCAATTGCGTCAGAAGAAGGCCAACAATATCGCACATCCCAACAACGAACTAAACAGATAGGCCGTCATTGATGTCAATAACCCTGTAATGAGTAATGACATCTTCAGTCATGTATGGCCCAATGCAATTATTAGCTAGGTTATACAGTGATGTAGCCAAAATGACATCCCATGTAGGTAGCCTAATATGGAGATATAAATACCTTCGGTTGCATAGTTGTGATCGCGGAGGAAGCTGTTGTTGATTTTGCGGGTGTCTATTTCTTCATCCATTTGTGACACTTATGAGTTGAATGCCAAAAATAGAGACAAGTATCCATGGTCCTATGTCATCAATTCAGCAAAGGGTCCGCACGTACAGCGGGCTCTTCGTCATGGTTCGACCCTCTCTTGCCACCACGGCGACAAAACGGATTACAGAGCAAAAATAGAGAGATTCCGTTCAGACACCGTTGGATTTCTGTCGGAACGTAAAGGTTTGCTCCAGTATGCTGCTCTAACACCGATTCGTTTCTCAACGTTTAAAGATGGGGCGTGTCACCTCAAGGATTAGGTCGGCATTAAATCGCAGTGCGAGAGTGCAAAGTTAATACAAAACGAATTATATTTACGTCGTTCCTTAATATAGCGCCGGTTTTCATCCCCGTCTATATAGAAGATGCAACAGTCGGTATGTCATGCACTAGCTTTGTCACAGCATGACCGGAATCCGCCTCAGTCTCTAGCCATCTGAGGCTCGGTGTCTCACTGTCGGATCGGATCACCCTCGTTTCGCCCCGATGTGTCTGTCGGTTGCCACGCCGTACCGGTGTTCCCCTCGCTGACTCTGCTGCTGCGGCAGCTCAACTCGCGCAATGCGCTCCTAGCTCCTCCCAGGCAGATTGCCTGTGTCGAACTGCGTCAGCATCACCGGTACGTGTGCGCACATGCGGGGGCAGCATTCTACCGGGCAGATTCGGTGAAGGTTTTGGTCATCTACACTACATCAGACTCCCGGTTACAAAAAATGTTTGATATTGTTCTTTTATGCCACCGAGCCCGATAAAGGGGTCCCACCAGAAAAGGGCTCAGTTGTTCCGCGTTATCTCGTTTTGTACGGATTTAGGATGAGAAATCTAATGTACATGATAGTCATCTGTGACACATTGAGTGTGTGTGTGTGTGTGTGTGTTGACAGGAGTTGACAGATAAAAGACCGGAGCTCAACAAAGTTCTGTGGTTTCCCATTAAACAATTTCACTAAGCCTCCTCAACTGTGTTTAACTGTACTGTATTGCTGTCTCTGCCACCCTGCTGGTCCTTTCACTTCACCCTACAAGTTGAAGGCATTCTCCTACCACACAGGTTATTTAACACTTGGCTGCCTTAGCAGGACTGCAGGAATAAATCAAAGGCCATTATTTAAATCCACCCAGTGCTATTGTGTACTGAAGCATGGGGGATGGTGGTTCCACCTATGACCAGTTGAACATGCACAGCTCCATCCCCACTCTACCATGAAGCAGGAAATTCATGTTTCCCTTTTCAATCTGGTTTCATTAATAAATGGTTAATGTTTGGCAAGGCACATTCAGGAAAAAAAAGCCAAGTTATCCTGCTGAGTGAGCTGGATGAATCATTGTTTTCACTATTGAGTTTTAATAATGAGACAATCTGAGTCAGACTCCCCCTTCATTCCTCTCTCTCTCTCTCGTTTTCACGTTTCCTATTTTTCTTTTTAATTTATATTTGAGTAGATTTATAACTAGCAGGAGGCTACATGAAGGGGTGACGAATGACTGTAGAGAGACGATTGAAGGGCTGCAATTTGAATAAGCACCCTGCAGTCTGTGTTAAATATTTCCTCACCCCCCCCCCCACACACACACACACATTCAGCAGCAAGCCCTTACATGCACAGACGCAGGGTTTAAGTGAGAGGATGCCCGATGGGACAACTTCTTACCGCGCGCGCACACACACACACACACACACACACACACACACACACACACATTCTCTCTTTCTCTCTCTCAGATGCAGGATGGGGTCCTAGAGAGAGACAGTTACTGTGTAATGATAGCGGGGTGGAAAAAGCCTTGAGGTGCCGACGCCTGAGATCAATAAAATGCCTGCTCTAATTAAGGCTGCTTCTTGCAGGACACGGCCCCGGCTACAGCACAGGGGTTGCCAGATCTGCAGAGACCCCCTTCCCCTATATCTCCCCACATAGCACCTGCCCAGAGCACATTTAATGGAGCTGGGGATCCATGTCTGTCTGTAAGTCTCTTCCTGTGTGTGTGAGCATATTGTGTGGGTGGGGGAATGCATGTGTGCACGTGTGTCTATTATGTGTGGTGTGTGCATTTTCTAGTGTCAGAGCTTTTGTCTATGATTAGTGCTAGTGGTGTGTGTGTGCATGCATAAGTGTATGTGTTGTACTGTATGTGTTTGTGTGTTAGTATATACTGTATGTGTGTGTGCATGTGTGTGTGTGTTAATGTGTTTGTGTGTGTTAGTGTGTGTGTGTGCGCGCGTGTGTGTGTGTGTGTGTGTTAGTATATACTGTATGTGTGTGTGTGTGTGTTAATGTGTTTGTGTGTGTGTGTGTGCGTGTGCGTGTGTGTGTGTTAGTGTGTGTGTGTGTGCGTGTGCATGTGTGTGTGTTAGTGTGTGTGTGTGTGTGCGTGTGTGTGTGTGTGTGTGTGTGTGTGGGTTGTACGTTGCAGTTAAAGTGGCTACAAGAGCCCTGTAAATGTGGAAAATGTGTGCCAGGATCCCACTCCCATTAGCATTCTTCCAGTGCCCTCCAGCTTGTCATGCTCGTGGGGGCTCAGACACACTCACAGCCGAGGAGAGGGGTGGGATGAGAGGCAGAATTTCACCCCACCACTTTGGGTGAGGCACACATAATTGGCTGCCTTCAGGATGTTTTGTTGACATCACTTTGCTCATCTTTATAAGCTTTACCAGCAACAAAGTCTAAGAATATAAAGAGAAATTATAGATATGAACATAATCCACTATTTACATGGTTAGAAGTAAATTTGCCTTCAAATCTGAAGTGTCAGATCCACAAAGCACAAAAGTCTCATTTACTTGAAATATATAGACAATTGATCTGTGGTCAGAGTGGTCAATTGGTCAGACAGTGTAGCTTTTGACAGTCGGAGAATAGTACTGTTCCAGTCATTTGCAGTGACTCATGAAACATTTGGAGATAAATAGAGCTCTCATTTTTAAACATGCATGCCATCACAATACAACAACATCCATGGGGTGTTTTGAATGCTCCATTTTGAGCCCTCCAAAAAACCACAAAACAATCCTGATGCATATTCATTGCAGCCACCAGAGAGATCAGTCTCCCCAGCCTCTCCAGCTTTCCTCCAGCACACCTTCATGCAGCCTGACAACACACCCTGTTTCAGTATATTAAAGCTGGTTGTTGGTTTATGGTGCCATGGTTACGACCCACATCTCCCACTCTGCCTTATCTCCGTGGACTGATTCATGCAACCACGGCAACCAGGCAGCGAGATTTTAAATGACCTCACCAGGAAGACTATATATAAATATCGGGTGAAAAAAAAAGTCTGTCTGTCTAAGTGTGTGTGTGTGTGTTGGGGAGAGACTAGTGAGGGGTTAACATTGTAATGAAGACCACAGACCAGCTCTTATTTATTCCAACCTTTGGCAGTAGGATTGAAAAAAAAGATGGAGAGAGAGAGAGAGAGACAGACAGAAATACACGTCCACTCAGAGCGTCCATGCGTCCATGCAGGCCACAGCTCAGCGGTATGTGAGGTGGCCTAATTTCATTTATAGTAAATAGGATTGGGCTTGGTGCAAATCTGGCCAGATGCCACAGAGAGAGCTAGAGAGCTGGGTGTCCACGGCTGAGGAGAGAGAAGGAGGAGGGTGTGGAGATGGGGGGGGGGGACCAGTGGCAAAGGGCTTCTGTCTTCTCTGCTGTTGACAGTGACAAAGCTTTGTGCTTTAATGGCTTGACTCAGACAGCAGAGTGCAGCAGTGGTGCACACCCTCAGCCACCCGTAAAAATGTCCTGCTCTTCAGGGCACGCCAGCAACGTGCGGTTTGTTTGAGGCTAAGCCTCCCGTCGGAAAAACTAACTGGCAGTACATTTTCAGGCGAGTATCACTCACTTCACTACTTCAAGTCATAGATTTCTGGAGCATTTTCTTTCTTGCATAGACTCATGTCATGGACTCATTACCGAGCCGTTGCTGATTCATTTACCTATTCATGGTCCAATGAAGGCTCAAATGAATTCTTCTTGAAGATCCTCATTAAAGCATATTTGCGCTTGTGCCTAATGTAGACGTTCCGTTCAGGGTGTAATTCACATGCAAAGCAGACCAAGCTGTATGTGGTCCTCTATGATGCACAGTGTGATTCACTGCATTGCCTCTCAGGAATGTAAGGGAATGTTGGAGGAGAAAGTGCTTACACCGTTAAAAAGCCTCTGGCTGAAAAGAACAGATAGTATTCTATCACTACACACGCACACACACAGAGAGAGAGAGAGAGAGAGAGAGAGAGAGAAAGAAGGAAAGATAGAGAGAGAGAGGGTGAGGGGAAGAGATTGGGGGTAAGAACGGTACAGAGGCAGGAAGAGAAAGACATGGATAGTTAGAGAAAGAGGAAGGAAATTGTCCAGCCTGACCCACTCCTCCCTAACAATCTCATTACGCTTCACAAAGTGTTATTAAAGAGAGCGCCAACTCATCTATTTTAGAAACCGGTTGTGGATGTGGATGACTGAGAGAGCGCAGAATGAATTGAAAACGGAGAATGCAGAAGAAAAGGACACGGGTTGGGATGGGCGGAGGCAGAGAGAGTGAGATAGAAGTCTGACAATGACATGTGGTTGAGATGAGCGGGAATATGAATATGTCCAAATGGCCAAAACCTGCATGGAAACACACACTGACAGCATTTTCTAAAAGCGAGAAAGAGAGAGAGAGAGAGAGAGAGAGAGAGAAAGAGAGAGAGAGAGAGAGAGAGAGAGAAAGAGAGAGAGAGAGAGAGAGACCACAAGAGTGCGCTAACAAGATAAATGTGAGGATTAAAACCAGCCTGTGCATGGCTAATCTAATAGGCCTTACCAAGGCATGATGACCACTGCAGTTTTCTTTCTCATACCACCCAGACCAAGCTAACACTGATACAATGCTTACAATCAAGTGCAAGAAAACGTACTGCACAGGGCATGAATAATGTAGTGCTTCCCACAGAATTGAATTCTATTTGTGGTGGTAGGTTTGCAGAATTAATACAACAGTTTTTTTAACAAATTAGCGCAGCGTGGTTATGATGCTAAGCAGATTTAAGCACAATTTAGTACAACCTGGAAAATCATTGTGTGGTGGTCAATGTTGATATTGTGGTGGGCCGCCACAAATAAGTCAATGTATGGGAAACACTGATGTAGGCAAATAGAGCACACTGTTTTGAAGTGTTAACTATGTTCAGTACACATAATGCCAAACACAGGTCCATGTAGCAATTACAGCCCAATTCTGCTTCCATACAGCAATGCAATAGCCTACACAAAAAATAACTAATTTATAATAAGCTAATGTCCTTTGTTATACCAAGGAGTTATGCTACTCTGAATGATAAAGCCATGCACATATGTAGATTGCGTGGACTATATCAATCATGGAGTCATGGTATATTTTTCATGTTAATTTTGTTTAATCCTTGAATCCTGCCACATGTCTGTAGCGTCTATTTTTGGACGCTGCTTCCGTTTGACGGATGTATTGAGAATCCAGGGCAAAAGCAGATGAAGACGGAGAGTGACCTTCCTATCTATGTCATCATCTCTGAGTCTAAGTAATCATTCACTCCGAGTCGCGACCTCCAGTCACAGATAGGCCTTTTCATTCATCAATACATTTCAGTCACTGACGAGCATCACAGATGTGCCTGTGGTTACTGATTAGGTTTTCAAAAAAGTTTAATTAAAGTCTGATATCGACGTGATACATTTTCACAGGGGTTTTAGCAAATGCGTCACACAGGCAAAATAGTTATTTTAGGTTAGTTTAAACCCCAAAACACAGGTATATACACAAGAACATCGAGCGATTTCGACAGCTCAGAAAGAAGCATACAGCTGATATTTTGTAAATATAAAGCAAATGAAATCTGGAGATTATCTAACAACGTTAACGTAGCAGTCTGAATTGATCCGACGGAAATAAAACTACGAATTCTATAGCCGATTCAGCACCGTGGACAGCTCTCATCAGCCGCAGCTTTAGAGATTGTTTGTTAACGTTGACAACGGACGCTCCCTATGACTTTCAATAACGACATCCGTTGCAACGGAGAAAGTGTGCATAGTATAGGCCCTATGCAGAAGTAGGCCTACACGGAATGGGCATACTGGACAGACGTCGAGAGCCTTTGATTTATTTTGCATTACCGTTTCAGGCCCAAGAAGTGTGTGAGTCAAATTCGAAGTCTGTTGCAGACACATTGATCTTTCTTTCCAAGTTACTGTTTACTTTTTTCTTAAAACAACAACAATAACAAAAAAAATCTGCCTAGGGCACAATAATCAGAGTACATCTCACCATAACAAACACAGATTCTACTTCTGTCGATTCACAATATATTATTTATGAATTGAGCTGGAACATAGCTGTGAGGGTTTGTAACTTCACCCATTATTTCCAGTCCTACAAAATAGGCTGAAGTAGAGACACACTTATTATACATGAGCTAGAGATCTCTCAAAGGCCGAACTGTGTCTGTGGAGACCGGCAATGCTGCACTGACCACTAAGTTTATTCTGTCTTATGATCAGACTACTAAAGAGACATTGCTTCCACGTTTGGCTTCTGTTATGTATATTGTACATTGAATGTATATATATATATATATATATATATATATATATATATATATATATATATATATAATAAATGCAAGCATAGGTTACACACAGTTTACTCTGAGAGATGCTGACGTAGCTTTTGTCTTCTACATGAGAGAATATATGCCGTTCAACATGCCAAACACACAGTGCATTCAACACAAAATGGCTGTGTACAGTCAACAAATTAGCCAAAGATTAGACTAACTTGGAGTGATTTTGGAACCTATCTGGAAGAAATTGAACAAACAATCTAAATAATGACACCGGCACACCAACACAACACAGTATTCTCTCTTTCAGCAGTCTTTTGTTTTTGTGAATGGAGGTGCTCCTTTGCCCTGCCTGTCTGCTGCAGTGGGGCAGCCTGCAGGTTCAGATGTAGCTTAACACTGACGCCATATGGTCAGACCAGCCACAGGGGTAGCAGGCAGCGGCCAGAGGCTGGACTCCTAAACGGTGACCTGTTGTTTTGCCTATCAGCCTTACGTTCGACAGGAGGATTTGCCGGATGTTTCTAGTCGGGGGTCGGGACGGGGGGTGGTTATGTTTTTTTTTTTGTTGGGGGGGATCAGGCAGACGGGTCGCGGCGGGAGCCTCCGGTTCCCCCTGCAGCCACCCCCCCCCCCCTCCACACACACACACACACACACACCCCACCCTTCTAGTAGGTTACAACCCCCTCCCCCACCCGTACCCCAATCCACTCCTGTATGTCTGCAACAGCCTGTCACCATGGCAACCGCAGATCAGCGTTCGTTTCGCTCGCTCTCACTCTTCAGAATCCTGTGGCAAAATGCACTGCCACTGTGGATACATTTTTTCTCTCTCCCTGGCTCCACTTTTGGTCATTAGCAGTCCACATCATGGCATGGAAATCCGGCGCAAAATAAAAGCCCCCTTCTAAATGACGACCTCTCTTTCAGCTACATGAGCTCAAGAGAAGCTGATGGATGGATGGATGGGTGGATGGATGGATGGAGTAGAGTATATGGCCTCTGAGTGGCTTGAGCTTAAGAGGGGGGGGGGGGGGGGTGGAAATAAAAAAAGAAAAAAAAAAAGAAATGGAGGTGACTTCAGTGGTCGTGAGCAAGCCGGGTTTAAATGGCACCCAAAGCCCTGGGCTTAGTGCGGCTCTGATCAGATGGATCTCCCAGCTGGACGCTGGTCTAAATCCCCCTGCCCTCATGTCACAGTCTGAAAGGGTCTTTCTCGCTCGCACTTATTTCAGACGCACTCACTCACGGCACTGCTGCCCTGGCTGCCAGGGATGGGCTGGATTTACAAGGCCCTTTGACACACTCAAACAACCTCCGCTGTTTAGTGTTTTATTGTCATCAAAGCCAGCTTGGTCATATGTCATAGTCTCCTACGGCTGGGTCATCACACACATGGGGCACACACACACACACACACACACACACACACACACACACACACACACACACACAAAGGCTCTATAATGAGAAACAACAAACCAGTGTAGTTGAGTGCTAAATGCAAGACATATTGCACAACACATATTGAAACATCCCAGAAAATGAATGCACATCCCAGAAAACAACAAATATCAGCAAACAGCTTAGAATGATATTTACAGTGAATACACGCACACGCACACACACACACACTGTACCTTCTCTCTTTTTTCTCTCACACACCACTACACACACGCCTTAAAACAGCATAACAGTACAATTTAATTGGCAATGGAGTGGCAATGGAAATCAAGCAGGACTGTATCATGGTGGTCAATATCTGAATAGTTTGGTTTAAAAAAAATCATAAAAATGGAAATATATATCTCATTTTGGAACCAAACTCTTCATATATAGTATATACATGCCGGTTGGGTGAATGCAGTCTGGCCGTAGGACGGTGCTTAAGAGTTACCTTATAGCACCACCACATGGACATTTAGTGGCATTGCAACAGTTACCTAAAAAATCCAATAATGCCTAGTCATGGTCAGAAACACTACCATGACATGCATCAGATGGAATTTGGACACTGATCCCTTCTTTGTCTCTGCCCTTCATCTTCTCCCACTGGTGCTACAAACAGACTATTCACTTACTGTGATCGCACCTCAGTGTGTAAAACTGACAAGAGATGGATGAGCTGAGCTCCATTTCATATGAAGTTTCTATTCTTGATTGTCCAAAGCCACAGATCCGTCTCCTGTGTAAGCAACCTTGGTGTGTTTCCCCACTCAACATGGTGGTAGAGCATATTTCTCTTTGGCTGCTTTCAGCTGACACAGTTGTTCGGATTTTATAGCAAAGCAAGCACTAGTGGACACCTGATCTAGTGACAGGCAGACAACCCCCCCCCCCCCCACACACACAGCCATATTGATAAACATGCATACATACATGCAGAGGAAGAGGAGTGAGAGAAAATGTGTGTGTGTGTGTGTGTGTGAGAGAGAGATCAAGAGAGAGAGAGAGAGAGAGAGAGAGAGAGATATGTAATTAATAAAGATAGATGAGTGATCTTGTTATTGAGACGGCCATATGTGCAAGATATCATGATGGAACACACGTTATATTGTGCATAACAAACATATACACTCATTCTCGCAGTGTCTCTATTTCTCTCTTCCTCTCTATGCCCCCCCTCTCTCACAGACACACTCTCTTCCTTTTTACATCTCTCTCTCTCTCTCTCTCTCTCTCTCTCTCTCTCTCTCTCTCTCTCTCTCTCTCTCTCTCTCTCGACAGTCTGCACATTGCCGTAAAGAGACATGAACGGTTTTGCAAGTCTAAATGTTCTACTGAATGCAGATCAATCATATGAGAACACGGTAGCATAAGTGCATGACAAGACACATCTAGACATTCAACAGTGCCAACATAATGATCGTGAGAAAATTACTGTGTGTCTGTGTGTGTGTGTGTGTGTGTGTGTGTGTGTGTGTGTGTGTGTGTGTGTGTGTGTGTTGTGTGTGCATGTGCACAGAAGCGTATGTAAGGAATTTGAAAATGTCACATACATATGCAGCATAATTGCTCTGCTCACAGTGGGAAACATTTTTCCTGATGAGCATGTATCAGCTGAAGAGATCAGCAGGTTTGAGACAAGACTGTGTGATTAGCTGCTTAATGACATCTCCCTGATGTGCTAAAACATATTTGAAAATATCATAGAAAGAACCCTGTATAAAGTAAAGCCCTATGCACAGATAAGTAAAACACTTGCCATAAAATAAAGAAAACTATTCAGAGATTAAGACTTAAATTGCAATTCCAATGCCATTTAGGCCTGAGATGGCAACTTCATAACAAAGTTCCATCAAAAACAAAGTTAACAGCACTTTGAGCTTGCTTGCTGTTTCATAAACATTAGCTGAAGCCTTTTGAAATCTCATTTCATCATTCTGTGGCGTATTGTTTATGAGAGGTCTTTGTTGACCTTCATATTTCAGATGATAGAGTCAATACAGACGGGAACATGCACAGCAAACCTCATTTCCAAAATATGCACTAGGAATAAAGCTCGAGGTCATCAGAATAGCTATTGGGCTCAGGTCTATTTGCCTTTATGGTCCCTCCTTCTAGGAGACTTCTTCAGCCTTAATGACTGTCTGAATGAATGAATTGCTGTCCAAGATTCTCATCCAATTTCAATCACAGCCATAAACAATGACCAGATGTTAAACACCTTGCTTCAGGAGCATGGACGGAAGGGTTGTTGAGCTCCAAAATAATAAAATAAATAATAATTTGACTTACTACATACACAACATACATTGTGTTTTATGAATGATCTATTATACTACTATTTGTCCCTCCAGGTAGAACTATTATATTGTAAATGCAAGGGTTCTACTTTAAGCTGAACAGACACTGTGCGAATTTGATGAACGTCCGTGAATCAATTGGATCCGACAAACTTTTGACTTTTTGTTGTGGTTGATTTATCTTGTAGTTTGATTGGGCTCTCGATGCGCGATTAGAAGATGAATAAATGAATGTTCCAGCTCCAGTTGGATCTGATTGGATTTCTGGTATGTCTGGCATGAGCCGTGAGTTACCATATTGTAAAAAAAAACAGTGTCTGCCTAGTTTTAAGGTTAGAGAAAATGTATTTAGTCATTAATGGAGGACCTGTTCTGTAGACAGTGTGCTACAAATCTTCAAGTGGAACCTTCAAGGAAACTCCATTATCCACAAAACCCCTTGAGAGTTTGCATATATTATCATCCATTATAAGACTGTTTAAACTAATAGAGAAGTGGCAATCACTAGAGAGATCTTGAAAGACCTACCTTGCTAAATAGCCACATCGAAGGCATGAAAGCAGACTGCCAATGTAAGAAGCTCACAAAAAAATGGTAGACCTTCACACCCAGAGTCTGTTTAACTACCAGAGATGCCATTACTTGTTGTTTGCCTTACACCCTGATTGAAATTAAATTATACTGTATGTGTCATGTTTGAGAAACACACTGCCTTAAGCCCAACTCAAGCCTCAAAAGTTGTACAACACCGCGCAGCTCTTGTCTGGAGAGGGTTTTAGAGGAGAGGCCAAAGATATCGATCAATCAGGGAAAGTGCATACCATGGCAAATCTCAGAGTTCTTTGTCAGTGCTGGGGCTATATATGTAGAGACATTAAGAATTGCTTCCTGTTGCCAATGAGGTGTGTGGCCTCACATTATTATCGATTTGTTTTGGAGGGCCTGCAGCTGGAGCCAAGGGGAATAAAGAAAGAAAGGAAATAAAATGCTCCTTCTCTGCTGCGGAGTGGTGAGTTATATTACTGTGCTGGGCCATGTTGAAATACCCTCCCTCATAACTGTCCACCCTGTTAAACAACCTAGGTTTTATTTAACCCTCCTGCATCTAAAAGGCTGGGTCTACCCTCTGTAGACTGCACTCCCTTCATTAATGTTGAAGACCATGACTCCAGTTTAGACTGTAAAAACTGGCATCATGACTTTGGAGTGGATTTTCTCTGAAGACTGCCCACATATCCACCAGCTGTCACCAAAGTAGTCCTAACTCTACATGATAACCCCACGACTAACACTAACTGCCTTTCAAATGCACAGCCACACATAAACATCATCAGCGTTATCTGATAAATCCCCCAGTCATCCGGTCCCCCTGCCCACTCCTTCTGACCTACATCCAATGCTCTCACTGTAATCTTGGTTTAGCCCTGGCAGTGGTAACCCACCCACGGTCCCAAACTAACCTACCAAGCCTTATGTAGATTGTTTATAAGCAGCACCAATTTCCACATCCAGACCAGCGGTTTTCGAACGACCTTGTTCCAGAAACTGGCCGGAATTGATGAGCCGCCATGGTGTGGTGTCACAGAAAGCACTCCATGGGCTCAAGTGACGCAGCAAAGAAGCAACGTCATTTGTGAGTATACCATATGACTGACAAAGAAAAAAAGCATATCTACATAAAATTATAATAAAAGCTAAAATTATAATAAATAAGAAGTATTTTTTTTACCTTAAAACTAGAGACTGTCAGGTGTTCAATTCCTTGTGCTAAAAGTATGGAATTTCCCACAGCAGCCAATCAACAACCAAGCCTATTTACCATCAAAAACAAGCTCACCAAGAAAGCAGCCTTTGTGTGCCAAAAACATCTCAACAACAGAGCAGCCTTCGAGAGCATTTTACTGGCGTTATCAAGCAGGCACCTTCCTTCACCAGTGTTTTTAGGCTCACGACACCTTCAGAAGACTCAACAAGGTAACATTTACTATTCTCCCACCAGGAACTTTTACATTTTCCTGTGAGATATCATTAAATAAGCACAGCACAGACATATGTTTGGGTCCTCGCTACAACAGGCCTGTCTAAAACCACCACCCTATCCTGATGGGTTTATTGATCGCTAGACTAATGTATCACTTCAGGATGACTATGCGTATTAACATGGCCTTTCCATAAAGTCTCTATGATAGTAGGTGCATTAAGCATGTAAATGCATTAATAAATGGATTTTATAGGCTCCCATAATGTATTAAAGTATAATTTGCTGAGAGAGTTCATATAATTTTACTTCTCCACAGGGCCCATCTCAGAAAACCATTTCCCTAGGAAGCTATCAGTTTTCTCAGTGTGCCACTACAACTTCTTGAAAAACATAAGTAATCATTGCTGATTTCAAGAGAAACTGCATGCAACTGCAGGTTGTTGGTGCCTGCAAGCTGTGCCTGTTGTTTTTATAAATCTCTCTCTTCTAAAAGAGAGAGCTCCACAGAGATCCTGGTTGAGTCGCGCCAGAATCAATACTTCTGCTGGGAGGCTTGGCCGGCTAAGCCACGGACGAAGAGCACCACGAGGCATGGCCGGCTGTTGGTCTGGTGACTCTCGATGGAGCAGCGGGCCTCAAGGGGGACGTGCGAGCACCTCGTAACCCACTTCAGCTCACAAAGTTCAGGCACCAGAGGAGTCCCCACCTCCCATAACCCCCTCCCCCACACACACACAGCACAAATCAGACTTCTCAAAACTCCTGTGTTGCTGACCCCATTCAGTCAGATGCACCAATGGAACCTGTTCCTCCTAGCAAGCAGAGGAATTTCTCTAGGGTGTTTTACATTACGATTAAAGAAAGAAAAGAAAAAAAGAAGATATAAGAATAAAGAAGAAAGGTTAAATAAGAAGGACATAGGAGGGAAGTATGTATATGGGACAAGATAAAAGGAGCAAGGCTTGTTTGTTTGTAAAAATAACCAACCCATATATATATATATATATATATATATATATATATATATATATATATATATATATATATATATGTTAGATGTTAAAGGGGTGAAGATGTCATTATCAGTCTCAAGATGTTCTTGAGACTGATAATGAAACAGATAATTATGAATTATGGTTGTCAATATACTGTTAAAAGTAAAAAGCTAAAATATAAAATGACAATAAAATATCTAAATGATATCTATATGCTGTTGACCTTCACTTTTACAGATGAAGAGTACCACTGAATTTACAAATGTACCTTTAAACATTTGGATTTGGAAATAAAACATGAGCTATGCTAGCGTAGTCATAACCAATGACCAATAAGCATGCATAACATATTCAACAACACTAATCTATATATTGATACAGTCTCCCAACTTTGTTTTTATCAAAATGAGCCTTGATGGTCTGTCTGTTTAGGATGAACACACTCTGATGGTACCCACAAATAAGGCATTGTTTTTACTACACAAATAGTTCTGTTGATCCTATCTGCTAATAGAACCTACAGTACTTCGCAAGTATAGTTATCAAAAAACATTCAGACTTTTTTTTTTCAGAAATACATGTGACACAGAAGATATTAACATAAAAATATTAAAAACTATCAAAATAATCAGAGCCTGTTTGACACTGATGGATTATGCAGAGGCGAAATGTGGCAAGGGGATAGCTGCCTTTGATATTGCCCAAATGTATTACATTTTAATTAAACAAATCTTGAAGCTGTGATATTATAAATGTTTTCATGTCTCCCTTTAATCATTTTTAAAACACATAAATAATTTTTTGCTTATGAATGACTGAACCCTCTTCTGTACAGTATTTTAACTCTGGTGGAAAAACACAATAACACACAATAATGAAGTAATAAAATTGACAATGGCACATTACTGAAACACAACAACTTAAACACATTACAGTTTTTCTCAATCACTTTAATGCTTGTGTCAACTCTGACATCACATTTTCAAAACAATTAACTCAAAAAGTCCAGTTGTTTACTGTAGGTCTATTCCAATGAAAAATGACAAATTGAAGTTCTAAGAAATTTGTCTTGTCTAGGTGCTTACTGTAGGTCTTACATATCAATGACAGTTACATCTTGGGAGGAATGAATACAATTAATTTGTATTCAGTACATTTAGTCTTTTTACAGTTTTTCTGATACCAGAAAAAATAGAAAGAAATGGCACAGACATAGCAGGCTGAAACTCCTACTTTTGAGTACTATATTATTTACCATTTTGTTGTCCAGTGTGATCTAATGATTGATTGAAATCACACAGTGTTTTGACTACAAGATGTATTGTGTGAAGGCAAAATTTGCTTTTGCTGCATGTTTTTAAATGTTTTGAGAGTAAGAGCGTTTTGCAAGCCAAATGTATAATTTTGGTCAGAGTGCTTTTGTTCACACAGTGTGTTAATTGTTTTGAAAATGTCATTACACAGTTGACACAAGCATTAAAGTGATCGAGAAAAGGAGATTCACACAGGTTTTTTAGAGATTCAGCAAGGAATCTCTACCACCTATGGATTCCACAAGGAATCTCTACCACCTATGGATAGATTGATTTTGTTTAGGACAGGGAAACCAATAGAGTTCTGGGTCTTTCAATGACATCTGCATTAACTGTTTTGCAAAAGAGTGTGAGAAATGTGTGAACCCATTTGAAAACGTGTGAGTACATTTGCAAGAGATGACTTCTGCTGTGCAAAGAAGGTGTTCATATCCCCTTTTACACTGAAGTGGACCCCAGTTTCTTTAGGCAGGTCAAAGCAATCGAGAAAAACTGTAACAACCCTTCATAACATTTACAGTTGAAAACATGATCATTATTTAACCTGATGGCTGTTTCATTTGGTGGACATGATTTGTCCTATGTCTAAAGAATGGAAAGTAATCAAAACATTCCGAGCTTGCTTTAAAGTACTATTGTGTTGAAGTACTGCCCTTGTGATGTAAGGCTTTCTAGCCATATCCCGCTTGTCCATTGGAGTCCACTAAACAAAAACTGCACAACATAAAATGTTCCAGCCAGCCAGTGTTCCTTGTCTAACTTGACCCTCCCCAAACACATGCACACAAACACACATAAATACAGTGCAAAACACACACACACACACACACATAAAGACTTGACTCCTACAGTGCCGTCTTGTCCCAGATGTTCACAGCAGTCTGACCTCTGCGGCTCGTGGTCGGCCAAGCGTGGATAATCTCTCATTTTTTAATCCCAGAGAGGAGGTGGAGGAAGAAGAAAAGACAAAAAAAAAGAAAGGAAAGAAAAAGAAGAAGTGGAAGAGAGGGAAGGAAAGAGAAAGAAGAAGTGGAAGAGAGGGAAGGAAAGAGAAAGAAGAAGTGGAAGAGAGGGAAGGAAAGAGAAAGAAGAAGTGGAAGAGAGGGAAGGAAAGAGAAAGAGGTAAAAAAGACTTTCACATCCCCGGTGATCAGTGGCATTGGGAGCTCAGCCAGGGATTTTACAACCAGAACTGCCTCTCAATTACCAGCACAACTGTGAAAATCAGCTTTCCGAATCAAAGTTCATCCAAATAATGACACACGCTAACGCCTGTTAGCGTCGAGGAAATCCCACAATCCAAGAGATAATAAGTATTCGAGTGTGAGGCTTTAGCAGTGAGGGGATAGTGGAGAAAATGCAGAAAAAAAGAGAGATACTCGACAGCAGTGTGTCTACAAAGAAAGAGCAATGCTCCATTTATCATTCTCGATTAAAGGAGCTTGTCCAAATATTTCTCTCCTGCCTGTCTAACTCCCCAGCCTCCCCAAGTGTTGTAATGCTCAGATGATTTATGAGTGGATGTATGGGAGAGTGAATACATTGCTTTTGGGGGAAAGCAATTACAATGGCCAAGTCCATGGTGCGCGGGTGCAAAGGATGAGCTTGCTTGTCCTTTTCTGTACAAATGTAAATACATGTGACTGCCCTGTATATGATTATGTGCATGTTTCGTGTGTGTGTGTGTGAGAGAGAAAGAGAGACAGGGAAAGAGAGAGGGAGGAAGAGAGAGGGAGGGAGGGAGAGAGAGAGAGAGAAAGAGAGGGAGAGAGGTTCCCCCAGGCTAGTGTACAGTGCCAGTTCTCCTCGCCCTGGACTAATGTTACTGCGAGTTATACAAGCACGATACACAGTGAGTCACTGTGCCCAAGATAGAGTGGGGCCACTGACAATCAGTATGCCTGCATGCACAGAGACCCATAAACACAGACACACACACACACACACGCTACACCATACACACACACCAATAAGAGCAAAATAAAGAATTAAGTTTACTATATCATTATTACTGTAACATGATGAGTTAGTTTATTTACACTTTTCTTTTGTTGTTGCTGTTGTAGTAAAAACAGCTATCTTGGTACAGCAGTACCAAGTACCAAGTTATTTAATAACCGAATGTCTATTGTATCTTACAGACTACAAAAATAAACATTGTTGGATCATATAATGTGATAATGTGGATTAAGCATGCCCATGTGAATGACATACAAGGCCACGTATAATGCAAATGTGAGTCGCAAGTGGAGTGCTATTCCTGGCCCTTTCCTATTCCCAACTTTTTTGCAAAATGGAGTCAGCATTCAGGGCATTCTAACCTTGACATCACAAAATTAGCTTTTACTGAGGTATCACCCTGTACCCAGCATCACAGCGTACCCAGAGAAACTCAACAGGCTGTTCAAAGTGAGATGTGTGGTGTACAGCATCCCAGTGTTGTGTGTTCTATGTGTTTTGCATCTGGCTGCCTCATAATGCATGTGTGATGATGGTGCTGTGTCACGCCATGTGGTGTACTGTCTTGCATTTTGTGTAGTAGTCAGTAGTGTGCTTAAGTAGTGTGCTCTTGTGTGTTGCATCTTGCGATGTGTGTTGCATGCTTATATGCTGTCTCACATGCGAGTTGTTGTGTCTAGCTTGGAGTCAGTGCTGCCTTATCTGTTTTGCTTGTTGCTTCCTCTATCGCCTTGTGCCTTGTGCGTCTTGTTTTCTGTGTATCTTCATTTAGCATCTTCTGAGACTCTCACAGCTCACTGAGCAGAGAGCTGCTGAAACCCCCTGCCTGCCTCTTCTTCCCTTCCCTCCTCCACTCTTCTTCCCTCCTCCCCTCTTCTTCCCTTCCCTCCTCCCCTCTTCTCCTCCCCTCTTCTTCCCTCCTCCCCTCTTCTTCTCTTCCCTCCTCCACTCTTCTTCCCTTCCCTCCTTCCCTCCTCCACTCTTCTTCTCTTCCCTCCTCCCCTCTTCTTCTCTTCCCTCCTCCACTCTTCTTCCCTTCCCTCCTTCCCTCCTCCCCTCTTCTTCCCTTCCCTCCTCCCCTCTTCTTCTCTTCCCTCCTCCACTCTTCTTCCCTCCTCCACTCTTCTTCCCTTCCCTCCTCCACTCTTCTTCCCTTCCCTCCTCCACTCTTCTTCCCTTCCCTCCTCCCCTCTTCTTCCCTTCCCTCCTCCCCTCTTCTTCTCTTCCCTCCTCCACTCTTCTTCCCTCCTCCCCTCTTCTTCCCTTCCCTCCTCCACTCTTCTTCCCTTCCCTCCTCCACTCTTCTTCCCTTCCCTCCTCCCCTCTTCTTCCCTTCCCTCCTCCCCTCTTCTTCTCTTCCCTCCTCCACTCTTCTTCCCTCCTCCACTCTTCTTCCCTTCCCTCCTCCCCTCTTCTTCCCTTCCCTCCTCCCCTCTTCTTCTCTTCCCTCCTCCCCTCTTCTTCTCTTCCCTCCTCCCCTCTTCTTCCCTCCTCCACTCTTCTTCCCTTCCCTCCTCCACTCTTCTTCCCTTCCCTCCTCCCCTCTTCTTCTCTTCCCTCCTCCACTCTTCTTCCCTCCTCCACTCTTCTTCCCTTCCCTCCTCCCCTCTTCTTCCCTTCCCTCCTCCACTCTTCTTCTCTTCCCTCCTCCACTCTTCTTCCCTTCCCTCCTCCACTCTTCTCCTCCACTCTTCTTCCCTCCTCCCCTCTTCTTCCCTCCTCCACTCTTCTTCCCTCCTCCACTCTTCTTCCCTTCCCTCCTCCACTCTTCTTCCCTCCTCCCCTCTTCTTCCCTCCTCCACTCTTCTTCCCTCCTCCACTCTTCTTCCCTCCTCCCCTCTTCTTCCCTCCTCCACTCTTCTTCCCTCCTCCACTCTTCTCCTCCACTCTTCTTCCCTCCTCCCCTCTTCTTCCCTTCCCTCCTCCCCTCTTCTTCCCTTCCCTCCTCCACTCTTCTCCTCCACTCTTCTTCCCTCCTCCCCTCTTCTTCCCTTCCCTCCTCCACTCTTCTTCCCTTCCCTCCTCCACTCTTCTTCTCTCATTTCACCCTTGTATCGCTTCATTTTCTCCATCTCTTGTTTTCCGGTCCAGTCTCTCCGTACCTGGTCACAGTGCTCACCCACACAGCGGAGAGGGGAGGAGAGGCTCCTCACTGTGTCGCAGTGTCTGTGGGCTGCTTTGGCCTCGCACAGCCTGACCAGTGTCAGTGTCACTTCCACTGCACTAACACTATTACTAAAATACAGGTGAAGATGGACAATTGAGTGGTGAAGTCCCGCCCCTTCCGTTTGCCTCCATGGGACCTATCTTTCAAAAAAATTTGAACGGCAGTCTATGGCGAAAAAGAAATTATTTTCTGGTCCCGGTTGACTTGTGCCTTGAATTACCCATATGATGTTTGTCAATTTTAAAGACAATCGTTTGAAACGAGAGATGTAGTCCACTGAGTGGATTCGCACAAAACCAACATAACTTTTGAAGTCTATCGAACAACAGTACTTTCTTGACGTGAAAAATTATCTTTTAAATTCACACACATCATATGTGAAATTTGTGGCACAATTCAAACTGGACCAAAAAATAATTGTTATCTCTCCATTAACTCCCGTTCATAATTTTTTGAAAGACAGGTCCCATGGACCGGAAGTAGAAGGGGCGGGACTTCACCACTCTATAAGGGCGTGAGAGAGACTGGAAAGAGATGCTGTGTGAGAAAGAGAGAGAGGAAGAGAGAGAGAGTGTGTGTATGTGTGTATGAGATGAGAGAGAAAGAGAGAGAAAGAAAACAAGTGTATGAGTGAGTAAGTGGGGGAAAGACCGAGTGCTATCCTTATCCAGTAATGCCTGGAGCAAAGACGTGATTCATGTTTGTTTGCCAACCTTTTCACACTGAAGATTACAGGAGCCATTATGACTGACCCATTTGGCTCTATGAGGATCTCCATCTGTCCAGTCTCTACTCATGGGGACGCCAGAGACGTCTGAGTGCCTTTAACTGTGTACTCTCTCCAGTCCAGTCCCACGGGGGACTTCACTGCTCTCCCAGTAAACTGTAGCCCTATGCCCTCCAGTAATGAGGTTTCTCCCTCCATCTTTAGAAACAAAAAGTCAGCCATATTGCAATTTATTAGCTAATTAGCAAACCTAATTAACTCAGCTGAATAGCCGTATAATGTAGGCCTAAGCTTCACACACAGAGCCAGTGTACTAAACTGATAAGTTACCGTACAAACAGCTTTTGAGTTTGGCTTGTGGTTGCTTATCCTGCCTCTGTCATTTTTTTTTCTTCTACTCTCAGAAGTATTATCGGCTAGTTGCTAAAAATACATTTGTAAATACAACAGGGAGTATAGTGTTGACAAGAGGGTACGGGTGCACAGTGCCTCTCTGGCCCTGCACGGTGTTCCATGGGAACCAACACCACCCAACAGCAGCTAACCCTGACCAGGCCCTGACCCACTCCCTACTCAGACGCTATGTGGCATAGCCTTAATATTGCTAATGTAACGGTAGCCAGTTGGTACGTAGCTATATAGTATATACAGTATGTTAGGTAAACCTCCCTCCTGACACCTTAAGAGACGTACTAGTAAGAGATGCTAGCACCCATGGGTTATGTTCCCCGGTCCCATACAAAGCGGGGAACATAGGTACGCTCCCCTCGCTCCTCCCAATCCGAGGTGCTGCAAGTTGCGGGTTCAAGTCCAGGTGAGTGCAGGACTGAGCCGCGCGGTCAACACAATGCAGGTTACACTAGCACCATTCCTCAATAAAATAGCTATTGAAAAACCTGTTCTCATGGTACTTCAATCAGGAACGTACTTGATTTTGTTCATAGGAGGGTTTGGATGCTTTATAATGTGATGCAAGGTATGGTAAAAACTGAACGAATCAATCAGGTTGTATTACTGTAGGTACAAACTAGTACCTCAGGTCACAAACTGTAATATCAAAAGTGGGTGAAAGCACTTCTGACACACTACTTCCAAACAGCAGTCATCTGATGGCATTCACATGTGTAAGATCAGCAGAGTTCTTGACCTCTCCCACGGATAACTCCCAACATAAGCTGTGCTCCTCAACGAACACATATCTGAAGACAATGAGCAGTAAATCAAGCCAGGTAAGAACAGCAAGCAGCACTGGCAATAAATTCACACACAATTAACCTCGATGAATGGTTACACACAGAAACATACTGTATACATTCACTATGCAGCTCAGTTGCAATAAACAGAAATAATAAACATAGGCCTATGCCATTCATTTTTGGTCCTCCTTGCTGTGAGGATATTATAAGGACACTCACAGTATGAAACAAAATGAATAGCATACAGGGAAACCTGTAGCAAAACACTAGGATGGAATGGATGAAACAATGAAGTATACAATAAGTAAGGGATAATGTATAGAACGCCGGTCATTATGGGGAAAATAAGTCCCGACAGGGCGAACCGGAATCTTGTTTCGCCCTGAAGGGACTTATTTTCCCATAATGACCAGCGTTCTATACATTATCCCGCTTATTATACGGCTACTTGCCAAAACGAAAAAATTAACTCCATGATATGTCTCTTTACACTTATTTGTTACCGTTTCGTCGTGGCTTTTGCTGAGAAACAAATAGTTCGCAACACACGCTGAACTTGAATCAAACATTCTTTAGAACACAGCTGATCAACCGTCTGCTTTCACTTTTTTAAAGTATATATTTTTTGGGCTTTTTGCCTTTATTTGGACAGGACAGTGGAGAGTGAGACGGGAAGCAAGTGGGAGAGAGAGATGGGGTGGGATCGGGAAATGACCGCAGGTCGGACTCGAACCTGGGTCCCCGTGGGCACTCGGACCCGTATATGGTACGGGCGCTGTAGCCTGCTGCGCCACAGCGCCCCCTGCTTTTACTTTTGAATGAAGTTCCAAGCGCAAACTCCGTTGCCATTGACAGCGGTCATTCTTGTTTTCAGAGGTCCTTTCCCAAGAAATAATGACCGCTAGAACTTTCGGAAATCCCATTCAAGTCAATGGAGCATTCTACTTGCATTGTGAAGAGCCGTATAATAAAAACAAATATAACCCACTCATGAATAGAACTACTGTGGCAAATGTGTAATAGTAGAATTATAGGACATTATCACTATCTGATCAAAGGAAAAAACAAGAATACCCTTATGATACACCCTTCATAGCTTTTCTCAGTGTTTCATGGTTACTTTCTACTGCACATATTTTGTGGTCCAGCATGCTCTGCCTGCCTTGGGACACATACACACAAAATGTCTTTTTTATTATGACCACACGTTATAGCACTGTGCAATAAATAAACCAGGGCACGCAGCAGAGTGAAAAATGAGAATCATTTTCTTTCTCACCATGTAACTACCAGTAGAAGCGAAGCCATTCATATAGTAAGCAGAGCTGACTAAAGCACCTATCATCCCCTTCCTCGCTGTCACCTGAGGGTAGGACCTCGGGAAGGAGACGTGGGCTAAAATAGAACTCTCAGAGAAGGTCTCCTCCCTCATGGAATTCTGGAGTCACCATCGGCTACTTTCCACTACAGGACCTGTTACAGTATATGGAGCCATCAGAGGAGCCATCCAAATGACTGCTCTGGGAACACAGACAAAACTATTGTAGCCACATGGAATTCCTTCCCACCGTGGGAACCAGTGGGAACCAGTGGGAACCGTGGGAACCAGATCCAAAACTACAATTTATTTTCAGAATCTGTGTTACAGTGTGTTGAAAGAACTGCATATAAGAAAACATGTCAGATGTTGAGAAATGCATGAGCTTTGCAAAGGTACAAAAATCCATCTGAATTGAGAAGATTTATAGAGTTTAGCACACATAATAGCTTATGATACCACATTTTCCCAAAATAATAACACTTTATACAGTATACTGAAGTGTAGTGATACACTGCTCTTCTACCTAAAGCTTTTAGATTTGTAAGATGACTTGTAAGGGTATATGAGCTTTATTGTACTTCAATATTAATTAAAGAATTCACTAAATGCTTTGGGACATACTGTACATGTCTGCACTGCAACTCAAAATGTGTCCTGCAAAGTGGAATGAAGATAAGATAGATTAAAATCATAGAAATTAAATGCACCTGTTCTAAATGGCATCTGTTGATTTGCAATAAACTGCACTGACTTGCATCGGCAACAAAACAATTTCCTAAACAGGGTATCCCGCATGGCAATTTATATACTGTAAACAATTATCAACAAATGAGTCCACACAAGTGGAGCCGAGACTACCCCATTCTCTCCATGCTGAGAAGATGGATAATAACCCCTCTCCAGCAACTGTGCAAATGGTCGCTTTCTGCTAATGACAAAGCTTGCTATCTGTTGCTGCCAAACAGATGTATTACCCCTGGAATGACGACTGTGAATGTGTCATCTCTCCTTTCTTTCTCTCTTCCCTCTCTATCTCATTCTCTCTCTCTCTCTTTCTAGTATATTTGCCTTCATGTGTTGTCAGGGCAAATTTGAACGGCATCAGCGAGAGACTATTCAGACCTTCGCCTGCAACCTTCTCTCATTCCCTTCCTCCTTAACTCTTCCACCCTCTATCTCTCTGCCTCTCAGATGATCACAATAAATACTCATATCAGCTGATCTCTCTCCCTCTTTCTCTCCCTCTCTCTCCGTCTCCATGCAAGGAGAGGCAGGGCACAAAGCTGACATTGTGCAATTGTCTCTGGTGCTTCAAAGCCGGCAGGTCTTTAAAAGTCGTTAAAAAAATCAAGACAAAGAGGAGGATGACAAGAGAGGGAGGAGAGAGAGACAGAGAGAGAGAGAGAGAGAGGAGCATGAGCTAAATTTGGACCTAAACCACCTTAAGGAGAATGCCGTTCTCTATGAGATTAGTTCTATTACAGCGCTAACAGATAAAAGCCCTGCTTGAACTGGAGGAAAACCGTAACAACAACAAAACAATGAACTGTTTGTAGTGATCCTGTTATTCTCACTGCAGAACATCAGGTACTTGAACAGCAGGCCCCTCAGCTGTGGCAGTCTGCAGAATATGAAAGGGAAAATAAATGTAAATAAATAAATAAATAAACTAGAGTGCATTTCCGGAAGAACTGCGAAAGTGTGCTTGCTCTGGTGCTGTTACTTACTAGCCTGGGTGCCATTCCAAACTTAGTCCCACCCACAACATTTGAGGTCGGGAAGTTCGGTCTGGCAAGTATGCTCGCCCTATATCGGGCGGACCAATCAAATCAGGCTTTACGATGATGGACAGGTGAGCAACAGCGCCTGGTCTATCACGTCATCTGGATTAGGCTTATGTTTGAAACAAAAACGCTGTGGCTAGAAGGATACATGACTTTTAAGACCCCATATGGAAAATTCATATTATTTAATGAGGTTGTATCAATGAAAACGATTATTTCTGAAAACTTTGGCCAAAGTTGAGATGTGGGAAAACTCGTGGTTTCACTTTCATCAAGGGAAAACAGCGCTGTTGCATTGCGACATGTTCCCTCGTTCGTTTGAAATCTCTGATTGACCACCTGTTCGAGGGATTTGCGACAGCCTTTCCCAGCTGTTTAACATGTTTGTAGCATATCACTGTTCAACAGAATTATTTTTAAAAACGGAGGGGATATAGGCCTAGGCTATCCGTTTTTCCTAATAGCATACCCTACTACGTATGATTTCGCTAATGAGTGTTGTAGCCTAGGCTAGGAGTTATTGATGGCACTAACATTTACAAAAGACCAGAAAACAATGTTAAGGCATTTGTGGAGAAGAAGGATGGTTCCTGTGTTTTCTTCCTACACCTCACGGTAAGCTATTTTGTTGCTCTGATTGGTTAGGTCTATCCAATTGAGTGCAGAGGCATTCCCCCCTGTATCGGTTGAAACACGCCCCATAATTATGTCCCAATGGAGCAGTATCAGACTCATATTCTGACTAGAATTGAGTGACTACGTCAGGCTAACAATAATACATAATTCCCTGTATATATATATATATATATATATATATATATATATATATATATATATATATATATATATGAATTTGCATACTTGTAACATTTTTAATAACACTCTCCCATCATGACATTAAACAATAATTATAATTAAGATTTGAACACCATGGATGTGAAAATTCCTTTAAGATGTCAGCAATATATTCCTAATGTTCTCCTTGCTATATCAGTTCATAAGTCCGTTAACACCCATGGCAGAGCATGAAATTGATGAGCGTGACAAGGCTGGACAGAAACTGTGTACAATTGGAAAGCACTGTGGCAGAATTACAGCAGCAATGGTGAGATGACGGTGATACCAAATAGCTGGAGGGGGTTTGCCAAATGATGTAAACTTTTAGAATGTTTTCTTTTTTTATCTTGTGCTCACATTGGAGTCTTGAGTTAATGTACAAAGTTTTGTTTCAATATGTGACAGCGTTCCTGAGATAATACCTAACTTCCTGTTTCACGGCTACTCCGCCGATTTCGTTTGGCTGTGACGGGCAAACGCTTCCGAAATCAAAAATCCTTCTAGCAACTTTTGTGAGTCTTGGTCCAAGGATCATGTACGTCTAGTTTCGTGAAGTTCGGTCCAAATTTGTGACCTGTGAAAATTTAGTTTTGCTTTCTGTTCAATCCAATATGGCGGAAGAACGACATGGTCCCGTGACATCATGTCCGCGAGCAACTTACACTGGTACTGACCGGACGTTTTAAAGTTGGAACGGTGTCTCTGTCTCAAAGGGCCTAGGCGCAGGAGCTCGCCAAAAATTAAGGAGACGGGAATAATAATAAGAAAACTTAAGAAGAACAATAAATGTGCTGCTTTCAGCAAGCGCACTTAATAAGGTAATGAATAAATACAGCCTAGAGGGCCGGCGTGGGCCTCAGATGGGACAGGCTACTGGTTGTGTTTGCACAGTGGAGGCTCTGTGAGCTGGAAGCTGCGGCGATGAGAGAGAGGGGCGTAGAGAGAGAGGGGGCGTAGAGAGAGGGGCGTAGAGAGAGAGAGAGCGGAGCTCTACCGCCGTGGCGTGTGCCTCCGCTGGGACCTCCTCCTCTGCACCCATCTGCTCTCTGTCTGCATACCCTGGCGCAGTGGAACACACGCAAAGCAGCAGCCGCCGCGCCACTGCACACTTCTGGCTTTGCTGAATTCGACACATGAAATTTTTAACACATTGCCATATGTCTCCCAACCCCTTTTCCTTTTTTTGCTGCTAGATTCACATAGAGTCCAGCAAAACACAGCCAATCACAAACCGGGTTGACAGGGGGGAGGGGGCCATCTGACAGAAAAAGAGCATTCTCTCTCTGATTGGATGGGTCGGTGGTTGCAGGGCTCTTCCCATGGGATCTTGTGACTGGGAACTGACCCCTCCCGGATAAACAACCCTCCGGGGGGCAGAACTGGGCAACATCACAGAGCTGTACCAATCCCGAGGAGGGGGTTCACCAGAGGCTCTGAAGCTACTCCACCACCGCCATGACGTCCACCACTCCCCAACCAGTAAATTCACAAGCCAAAAGAGCTGGCCAGCTTTTCAGGGCCTTCACTCCCCCCACACATCATGAACAAACAGGCAAACAAGATGGAGAGAGCAAAGCTGATGATTCCACAGTCCCACCCAAACATGTGGAACTTCTGTGCTCATCCTCTGCCATGTCATGGGAGTCATCATGAGGTACTCATGCCTACGCTAATAATAGATGTGGGAAAGTAGATAACTGGTGGAACTACCACCCCCCCCACCTCCCAAGGGTATGATCAATGCACTGGAACAGAACACTGTACAGACAGATAGACAGATGTACAGACAGATATATTTAGACAGATACACAGACAGACACATAGAAAGATAGATAGATAGATAGATAGATAGATACTCAGTACTCAGTCAGCAGTGGGGTGGGGGGGGGGGTGTTCAGTGAAGCGTGAGCTGCCAACATAGGCAGAGCCTGAAGGGAGGACTGGGGCAGACATCCTCTCATCACACCAGCAGCAGACAGCATATATCTCACACAAACAACAGCAGCTCTCCTAGTTGAATGTATGTCTGTCTGCCTGTGTATGCATGTGTGTGTGTGTGTGTGTGTGTGTGTGTGTGTGTGTGTGTGTGTATGCGTGTGTGTATATGTGTATATATGTGTGTATATGTGTGTGTGTGTGAGTGTGTGTGTCTGTCTGTCTGTGTCAGTGTCTGGGTGTGTTTGGTTATTATTTCCTCCTGTCACCCAGCTTTTCTCGAGCACACTTTGTGGAAATAACTGCAGCGCTCACGGCGGAATGTGTTACTTGGGGGGTGAGGCAGCTGAGCTGGGCGCGGGGAAAAATGAGATGTCAACCATGATGAAGTAAAAGCCTGAAACGCAAAGCTGCTCGGGCCCAGACACAGACGGCTGCCAACGCACCGAAGACAAATTGGGCTTTGATAAGAGGGAAAGGGTAAATAAGTCTACATTACAGGCCTTCACATACTTTCTGAGGAGCGATCCATCAGAGTGTGATTAAAGTTGTCCCCACCCCATTTTATAGTGCTTTACATACATCCTGCTTTTTTTATTCCTATTTACGCTCACGTTCAACTTTGCCATTATTTTTCCCTTGCCATCAACTCATAAGCATTCAAAGGGATGAAGTTTGGCCATCTGGGACACCATACTGGGCTCAGCTCTGTTGTCTTTCACTACATGAATCTCTCTCATCATCTGTTTATTCTGTCACTTCTTTTCTCCCTCTTTCATCCTGAATGTTCTCTTTCACTCTATACATTTCTATGTAGGACCTCTCTCTCCCGCTCACTCTCTTCCTGATATGTCACTTCCTTCCACTACCCTCCCCCCCCGCCTCTCTCTCTCTCTCTCTCTCTTCTTCTCCCTCTCTCTTTCATTCACCACAGATCTATGTGACCCTTGCCTCCTCCATCCATTCTCAGAGCGGAACACCCAGCAGTGGTGCTGACACAGCAGAGCGGTGACCCTTCAGGAAGAAGCACAAAGACAGGCCAGGCCACAGTCTTCCCTATTTCCACTCCTCCTCCTCTTTTTGCTCTTCCCTATTTCCACTCCTCCTCCTCTTTTTGCTCTCTCCGTTCCCTCTTTCATTTACGTAACCTTATCTCTCTATCACATTAGACGTCACATGCCTGTCCCTATGCTCTGATTCTGTCCTTTCGAGACCAGTTTATCTTTCTCTGCCTCACAGGGAAAGGTAGGTCCTTCTCTCTGACTACTCAATGAAGAGTGTCTTTAACAGTGCAATGCCTAAAATCAAGGATACACAGTTATACAGCCTATTTACCACTCTTAACCAAACACAGATTGTCAATTTTGATTGCAGGGCTTTCAAAACAGAGTCTGTAACTCAAAGAGTCAAAAAGGCTGTTGATCAATGTTGATTTCCCAAACACAGAGTACACCCCAATTTGCCTCTGTGTACTCTTTCATTGGATTGGACCAACTTGGCTGTTGTTATGGAGAGGCAGGGGCACAGTGCCAGGCTGGCGTGTGCCCCCAGGCTGCTGCCAACCCCCCCCCCCGCCCCCACCCCCCCACACACACTCACATACACACTCACATACACACACACCCTCTGTACCCACCCACCATTGTCCTCTACCTCTTCTGATGCCAAATCCCTCTGTGTGTGAGTGTGTGTGTGTGTGCACGATCAATAGCTAACCGCCATCTCCCTTACATCACCACTGTACTTCTCTATTGGGGCTGTCTTACTAATGTTTTGGTCTGGACTCGACGATCAGGGGGGATCGGGGGGGGCAGACACAACGTCTGCGAGACCTGGCCTGGACAGAGGTAAATCAAGAGGTGCTCAGCATGGCGTCAAAACACATGAGCGCAGCGTCAGGGGGGTGGATGGAGAGAGGAGAAGGTGCCAGACGGTGGTGGGCGGGGGGGGGTTGCCTTTTAAGGGGCAATCGATCAGGTGGACAGCCATTGAGGCACATTAGGGTCTTGCCTCGGGCAGGCGGTGCTTCTGAGGCAGCACCGCCCCAGACTAGCCTCTGTGACACCCACAGCTTGCAGCCAAGAGACTTCAAAGGGACCCAGAGATTTGCCACCGTCTTCGGTGTGAAATAACTGCCATCCCATCTACCCATGAGACAATGAGCGAGAGAGAGAGAGAGAGAGAGAGAGTGCAGAGCACATTCCGTATCAAAAGAGAAAATGAGATCAAGAGGGAGAAGCCATTAAAAGCAGCATGGCTGCAGGTGTTCCATTGCACTCGGAGAGTGTCTGGAATGTTGGACAAGGATGGAGGATGTCTGAGGCTGGGCCTCCTGCTCCTATCTGTCTGAGACACTCTGCTTTGGCAGACGCTTTGGTCTTACTGCCGCCCGTCCGGCTGGCCGGCTGGCGCAGCGCTATCTATCTGGGGCCTGTTCTCCTCAGCCATGTGAGCGGGTGATGACATGAAAAGTTCTCCACCGAAGTCCCCGAGGCTTGGAACACTTGCATGCTCCAGTGGAGCCCAAATGAAAGGAAAGGAAGAGGCCCTGAACAGTAATAATAATAATAATAATAATAATAATAATAATAATAATGATAAGCTTTATTTGTATAGCACCTTTCATAGAATGCAGCTCAAAGTGCTTTACATTTGGAGCATGTAACATATATAATAATAGTATTATAGTCAGTCAGTCATTATCAAACACTTTCACTTTTCTTCATTGCTGTGGCCGTTTATGATCCAATCAGCAACATATCAGAAATATAGAAAATAACATGTAACAGTTATTAGAGAAGAGTCAGTCATTCCCCTTTGTTGCTGTGGCCGTTTATGATCCAATCAGCAACATACAGTATCAGAAATACTATTATACTACTATGGATGTATAAAGGCTTTGCTGACAAATGCCTAGGCTAAACAAATGCTTATGCCCTGTTGATGCGGACTCCAAGCAGCCAGCCTTAGCTTGTTCTTAGCATATGTCGCAATTATTTGACTTTATACACAGACAGTGTGTATGTATACGCGTGTGTTTGTGTGTGTGTGTGTGTGTGTGTGCGTGTATGTATACACATGTGTTTGTGTGTGTCTGTGTGTGTGTGTGTGTGTGTGTACAGTATGTGCGCATATATATATATACAGTGATGGCCAAAAGTATTGGCACCCATGCTAAAGTTGACTGAAAAGAGGAATATAAAATCTTTTGGAAATTGACACCAATTTTCTTAGTGAATGAATAATGTATCATAAATAAATAAATGTTCTTCCTTAAAATACAGGGGTCATAAGTATTCCCACCCCTATGGTAAATTCCCATAGAGACAGGCAGGTTTTTATTTTATATCACATACCTTGGCCTTGGGAATTAAAATAGCCCCACATCATCACATACCCTTCACCATACCTAGAGATTGGCATAGTGTTAATTTCGTCAGACGAGACGAGAGGAAATATGTTCGTCAACGACCTTTTTTTTTCATGACTAAGACGAGACGATGACGAGACGTCAGTAATGTCCTGAAACACTGACTAAGACTATCTTAAGATGCATTATTGTTGACGAAAAAAGACGAGACTAAATGTTTCGCATGAAATAAAAACTAAGTTAAATCTCCCTTCATGTTCGTCTACAAAATGAGAAGACAGAATATCTAGCTGTTACGTTTTCAAAATATTCCGAATGAGTTCATGCGCAACAGCTTTCCTGTAGGCTAGTCTACGTGCTGCTGCTGCAACCCTGTGGCTGCAACACGAAACTACATGGAACAAGAACACTGGAGATTTCTGCCAGAGTTAGCAAGCTAACTACCTAAGCTTTATGCCACAATGCTACATACCTAGAAGTTGACGCTTCTCTCATACAAATTAACATCCCCCAGAATGTCCATACGAAAGTGTTCAGCATGTAATGTCAACTATTCATCTAGTTAGACTGATGATGCAAAGTTTGCTAGCAAGTAAGCTAATATAGAAATTTCACTAGCAAGTTAGCTATGGCTAAGATGGAGAGTCTGTTTGGGGAATGTGTTGTGTTTGGGCGCATATCGCCATCTAGCGAGGCGGAGTAAAACATTAATAGTTTGGCCTACGACAGTGTTTCTCAAACTATTTCAGTTTCAGGACCACTTAACTAACCCTAGCTAAAAAAAAAAAAAGATTAGACCTACTTCAACAGTAGCCTATAATTAGTCTATAGGCCTACTCATTGAACCACCTTGCTTATTGTCTTTGCACTTTGCTTATTGTGTCAGAGGATTCATTCTGTATGATTTAAACTGGCATATCTTACATAGACAGTGTTGCAGAACTGTTTGGATTTAACTACAAGTTATTTGGCAAACAACTCATCTATATTATATTTTACCACGTCTGCTCGCGGACCACTTGGGATAGCTTGCGGACCACCAGTGATCCCCGGACCACACTTTGAGAAACACTGGTCTACGAATATGACAGTGGTCCAGTCAAATCTTTCACTGTCTATGGTCAAATCCCAGCCGAGCTATAACTGTAGCTCGACTTACCTGTGCATGTAAACATACTGACTGACAAAAAATCAGAATGAGTAATTATAACAGACGAGTAGCCCTGTGGACACACAATATTGTTGGAAAATTGAGATGTGTGAAACACTATTTGACTCAAATGGTAATCAGAAATAATTTGTTATAAAAAAAAAGACTAAAATGTGTTGACTAAAACTGACTAAGACCAAGATACCTTTAGTTTTCTTTTGACTAAAACTAGACTAAAATGACGAGACTTTTAGTCGACTAAAACTTGACTAACAAAAATGATATTTGAATGACTAAATATGACAAAGACTAAAAAGGACATTTCGTCACAAGACTAAGACTATGACTAAATTAAAAATAGGTGACAAAATTAACACTAGATTGGCATGGGTGTTATTTCAGTTAGCCTATTAGCTGGTTTGATGCTCATTGAGCTCAATGCAAATCAAACCAGCTAATAGGCTAACTGAAATAACACCCATGCCAATCTCTAGGTATGGTGAAGGGTATGTGATGATGTGGGGCTATTTTAATTCCAAAGGCCAAGGTAACTTTATCAGGATGCACAGTATTCTAGATCCATGAAATAACTGGCCTTTAAAAATAAAAATCTGCCTGTCTCTATGGGAATTTAACATAGGGGTGGGAATACTTATGACCCCTGTATTTTAAGGAAGAACATTTATTTATGTATGATACATTATTCATTCACTAAGAAAATTGGTGTCCTTAAAGGTTAGATATTTCCTCATTTTTCACTTAAGGCATTAAGATCAATTTCCAAAAGATGATTATATATATATATATAGAGAGAGAGAGAGAGAGAGAGAGAGAGAGAAAAGAGAGAGATATTCCAATCCTCTACAGTTACCGTGACATTAATACAGGAAATAGACCTTAGTGAAGATTTGCCTCAAGTGGAGAGCAAGATAAACAATAGCATGATCTATGATCATGACAAGAGACATGACAAGAGCTCTGGGACCAGAGAAAGAGAGAACAGACAAGGACAGAGAGACAAATAAATAAAAATATAGATAGATACAATAGATAGATAGATAGATAGAGATATAGAGCGACAGAGAAACAGAGTGAATGTAAGGTTGGTAAATGTTAAATATAGCCTATGCAGTGTGCTAGAGCTTGGAACTACCCACTGTGACACACTTGCAGCAGCGGAACCCTGCTGTATGCCTTATCCTGACTGTGAAGTCGAGCCCGAGTCGAGACCAGCGCGTCTGATCACTTCACTTCACAGCGTCACACAGAGCACAGCGAGTCTGGAGTTTGGTGCATGCCTCTCTCTGACATGTTGCCTAACACAAAGTGTCCCAGCCTTGTTGCGTAGAGGGAGAAATGCCCTTTCCACTTGGCTTCACTAAACCATTGGCCATGGCATGACAAACATAGCCAGGGCAACCATACCATGACACAAAGCCACTTGGTCGTTTGCCCCATTAATGAAACCACTGAACTGGCAGTGAATAGCCATAGCGTCATACCTACGGGTTAACTGGATGCATGATTCAGTCAGGTATGTGTGTGTGTGTGTGTGTGTGAGTGAGTGAGTGAGTGTGTGCAGTGTTTCCCACAGAATTGAATGCTATTTGTGGTGGTAGGTTTGCAGAATTAACCTGAATGCAACAGTTTTTAACAAATTAATGCGGTGTGGTTATGATTAACCAGATTTAAGCACAACTTAGTACAACCAGGAAAATCATTGTGTGGTGGTCAATGTTGTGGTGGGCCGCCACAAATAAGTCAATGTATGGGAAACACTAGTGTGTGTGTGTGTGTGTGTGTGTGTGTGTGTGTGTGTGTGTGTGGTGGGCATGTGTGTAGGTGTGTGTGTGTGGTTTTAACATGTGTCTATGGTGAGTGTGTATACAAGCATGAATGGATGTGCAAGTATTTTCAATGTTTCCGGGCATGCATGCATAAACACATCTAGTGGGGCAAAGTTATTCACTGTAAATATATCTCCCACAGACGTCACTATCTCTACCATAACTCTGTTTGTACCATGACTGGACTCATGAACAGTCATGGTACAAACAGAGAATTCTAAATAAGAATGCAAAATCCAAGGCACAAGCAACTCTGACTCACATGCTAAAAAGCATACAAAAACTAACCATTTGCGGCTAACTTGATACCTTATGTTATGTTACTTCACATACAGAGTAGCATGAGTATTTCTCTACTTAACATTTTAAAATAGCTAATAATAAAAAATTAATAATGGCAATTACCAGGCAAGTAATTGAATAATCACATGAAACCATATGACCTGGAACGACTGGGTTTGATAACAATTAATTGATTTTAGGCGACATATAAGTAACTGTCTGACCTCGAAACAAATGTGATGTCTGTAGCTTGTATATATGTGCCCACTGGTCTGGGACAGCACTATGTGTTATTTTTAAGCCCTTATGTAACTTCTGCCATCATTGACAAAAACGAGGTGGCTATGCCCTCTCTCCCCCATCACAAAAGCCCAATCGTGCTTACTGAATCTCGCACGTCAAACTTATATAACTGACAAGATAAATGTATTGATAACCCAATAAGACCCTTGTGCCAACCTACGTGCCAATGCGATGTGGTAAACTTGCTTGCCAAATTCTGATGCACCCTTGAGTTTCAGTGTCATTCAGTGAAAACACTTTACAACCCTTCAGACTTAATAGGCCCTTGATTTCAGTGTGACCACTGGAGCTTGTAAAACAGAAATTATTTCACACAGTACAGTCCCACACAATGGCCTGACACCAAAATGATAATGCACATTCCCACTGGTTCCAGTAGTTCCAGTAGAAAATGCTTTTCTCAAAGAACAGAGTAAACATGGTCCACGTATCTGTACTTGTGGTCCCCAGAATACAGTAAGACCAGGCTTTTTATTGCCACAACACAATCAGCTAAGCCACACTAGGAATGAGATAATGGTGGGACACTCTTCAGTTTCTCTCATCTGCAGCACTTCACTTCCCTCTCTGAAGGCCATTTTTACTCCCATTCCCTCCCTAATTAGGCTCAGGTGGTCATTAGCTGCTTAACAATGTCTGTGCCAGGTTGGAAGCTTGGATGATTGGAAAGGAAAATTCATTCGTAGGAGGGGTGTGGGATATCATGGAGCGGGATATCGCAGACAGTCTGTGTCTGTGAGGGTGGTAAGGAGGCAATATAAATACAGAATGTTTTAAAAACAAACACAGAGAGCACATCACAGCACAGTGGGTCAGGTTGTGCTTATGCGAAGGCACTGACGCAATTTAAAAACACTCTCCACTGGAGGCTAAGACACTAAGATAGTTTATGTGGCACACAGTACTATTCAGTCTGGCAAGGATCTGGGCCTAGTCCTGTGGATCATGGCCAGACACAAGCCAGATCTCCTCTGGGCTGGCCTACTCTCATGGATAGCTACACTAATGTAACATAGCAATTTAACATAGGTATGCCATTTTACCATACTCCCGCAAAGGTTGTGGGAAGAGTTGTTTTCAAGGTTCACAGTAATATGGTCATCCTGATGGAATACAATAGCTAAACTAACACTCTCACATATCTTAAACGACTAAATAGACTTGCAGCTGGAATCTTAATACATTACTGACTACTTTACCATGCAAGTTATTTGACAGGCTATGAAAATCTTGCGCGTCAAGAACTAATTATGTTAAGTCTTCAAACAATTGTTGTGCTCAAGGGAGTCATGGCACTGACCTCCAGAACTGACTTAGACAACATCCTTTTAATGTCTTGTTCTTATACTCATACTTGTTGAACTGGGAAATCTAATGTTTATTTTCTCTGCAATTGAGAGCCAAATGAAATTAATATGAAGACGATGAAAACAATCTAGTCACAGTGTGAGACCCCCTGTTATACCACTGTCTGCCTCTCACATATACAGTAGGCTAAACATACCGTTTCCTATGTCATCACAACTGTCTGTAAACATAGGGGCCGCAGGCTTATGAGAAAAAGACGAGTCTCAAACATTTACCTCCGGTGCCCTCGCTGTTCATATTACAGGCGATATTTTCAGACCCTCTCCACTGCCCGCTCACTCATAACATAACGGACGCGCATTGGCAAAACAGACGAGTACACAAGCCGAATGCGAGCTTCCTACCTTCGGTGTGACAGCTGGAGGAGAGGATGGTGTTAGGAGGTCTGAAGAGGTAAGGCAAGTACCGGGAGAAGCATTTCATCTTTTTGGTTGTTGTTTGCAGTGCATCACTCTATAGTCCACATAGCACTGTATGCTTTTCTCGTAGACAGGCAGGTCTAGATCTGAAGTGAATCGAAGGTTCGTAACAAGGAAGCTTAGGGCATCATCACTTATATAAACACGAATCCTGCCTTCCAGTCTTTCCCGAGTGGAACGATGTCCGTGTACGGCTTCCCCCGTGTACCATTCTTTCCTCCTGCCGCTAGAAAGGACGCGAGGATGTGTTTTGCCGGAGTCGGGTGGGAGGGGGCTACGCAGAGAGGGCGGAAAATAGGGAGTTTTTTCCTTCCTAGGGAGAGCACCTGCCTCTCCCGTGTTCACCTACCAGTCGGCTTCGTTCGCTCTCTCTCTCCCTCTCTGGAAGAAAGTTTACCAGTGCAGTGGTCCCTCCCTTCTCTGCATCATCGGTACGTACTAGACCACGATGATTATAGCATTTTCCTGGAACGTTAATTAATAATCCATGTAGCCTTTGTATGCTTAGTATGAACTATTTAGTTGGAAGTTGGAACAACATATTCTGTAATATTGACTGTAATACATTAAAGTAATCATTTTATAGTTTCCGTTTTGCCACTGAAAGGCCTTACTGTAACACCCTTATGTGGGTCATTAGGACAGAAAATGCTCGTTATTTACATAATCCCTAGATAGTTCAAATTAAATCTCTTAAGTATGACCCTGTCTTAAGATTCCAAACACGCAAGAGAATTAGATATGCCCTATATAAACTGAATACGGTCTATATCCGGTGTTAAACCATGTCTACCAAACGCTAAATTGGCTTGACAAAGTATGACATCCCTTTTAGATATTAATTTGGCTGGGTGCTGTGATATCACCCTCTTGTGCACGGATCAGAAATATCTGTGCAAACGCTGGATGAGGTCATCATTCAGTCCGAGTTGCGCAAGGCTGGCCTCTTCACATTTCCAGGAAACTGAGTCCCACAATGAAGATCTCCAGCAGACCAGAAAATAGACTGTCAAACTCTTATAGATTGATTATAACCACCAATACTCATGGCATGGTGACACTCGCCACGCATTTGAAGGAGGTAGTCTTACTTCCTCTGGACCAGGAAGTGCCTGTCAAATACAATTTTGGGCCATTAGTGTCCATATCTATAACTGTCTCATGCTATGACATGTCCTGTGCTTAGAATACATTCCAGCCTTCAGTTGCACATTTTGTTTATGTATTTACACATAGTTTTTTTTTTTTAATGTTCAATACGTCTGAACATTGTCACATGACAAATGAATACCACCTCAATATCCATTTTTTTAATTCACAAATTGGAAAGGGGGGGAATCAATACCCGTTTCCTGCACAAGGGGCAGAGAAGCCATCTGTTTCTCTCTAGTGTATCAGCATATGAAAGCCTCTGATTCTGCCCTCTGAGTAACCCACCCTCCCTCCTTCCTCCTCTTGCCACTGACACACACACACACACAAAGAGAGAGAGAGAGAGAGAGAGAGAGAGAGACGGTCATTTTTTATTAGACTCTTTTAAATTAATTGTATGTGTGCCATGTTCTGTGAGTGTGTTTGTTGAGTGCAGAGGCTGTGGGGTTTTTTAGAGAGAGAGAGAGAGAGAAAGAGATTGTGTGTGTGTGTGCATGTATGCATGTGTGTGAGACTCAGGGTTATATACATTTATGATTGTGTGTGTGATTCTGTATGTGTGTGACTTTAAATGTTTGCACACGCATTTGCCCTTATGTATTCAGCTGACAGCATGAACAATCAGGCTTGTTGTGTGGCCTACAACACTCCTCTCTCAACAGCTACCATTAAAACCTGCATCTCTATTGTTAAAAGTAACAAGGGCAACAAAAATGGACAGCAAGGAGAGCCCTTGACTCCAAAATGACGAACGACGCCGGCGTCTCTCATAAGAGGTTCACTTCCATTAGCGTGAGGCACGGTTCCTACGCATCTGTCCATAGACTCATTTGCGGGAGAGCCGCTCTGGTCTGGTCTCCTAATTGGAGACAGTGTGAGACCAGGCCGGTCCCCCAGGGCCGCGGTTTAGCCCAGCGGGGAGTCGACGGCAGACAGCACGAGCTCTTTATACCCATCCATCTGCCAGCTCTCCATCAAACACTTTCTCCCCTCACATGTCCCCTCCATGGGTGTGTGTGTGCATGTGTGTGTGCGTGTGTGTGTGTGTGTGTGCATGTGTGTGTGCGTGTGTGTATGTGTACAGTATGTGTGTGTGGCTGCACGGTTGGCCGAGACGAGAAGGAGAGACCTTCATTTAATTTACGGAGACAGATTAGGAGGTGGGTGTGGGAATGGGTCAACATCCGAGCTTATGCTTTTCACGATTGTTTGTGTTTTCAGTATTGTTTGCATTTGAGCTTTGTCCTTCAATGGAAATACTACTGTAAGGTGACACGCATATCACAAAGAGATAACCACATAAATTGAACAGTCATAGTAACACATTTTACATTCATAGATTAAGATTTAAGCATTTTGTATGCACATTTCTCTCTAGTTCTCAAAGCCAAGACCTCTAGAGAACCAACATAACCAGGACACTATGTGCAGGTGATGATGCTGAAGAAAATGGGGACAAAAATACTCACCAACAGGATATACAGTATAAGATAAATAAAGCAGGAGTAGATTAGAAGAATTTTACAATACTACTACTATTGCTACTACTACTACTACTACTACTACTACTAATACTACTAATACTACTACTATTGCTACTAATACTACTACTACTACTACCAATACTACTACTACTAATAATAATAATAATTTACACAGAATTACTTAAATACAGGAACTGCAAAGCACATGACTTTTGTATGCAAATTTTAACAGTACTTAACAGTACTTTAGGCACCCTTAACAGTACTTTAGGCACCCTTTTCCTTGACTATGTTGCACATTTGCAAAATGACTGGTAGACAGTTACTTTCATTTCTGTCAATTTTCCCTGATTAATTTATACCATGCAAATGTTAGTTTCTATGATTAAAGAGCCTAAGAGAATCGCATTTTATTCTCTTAACATCAACAGTAGCCATCAGTATGTAAAATCAGACGTCTTTAAAAATGTAAAAACAAATATTACAATAGCTTCAACTGCTACTCTTTCAATATGTCTCTAATTTAAAAAATGTCCTGTTGTATAGGTATCGGTATGGTACCAAAGGACGGTAGAAGAAAGATGTGCGTTAAGTAGCCATTTAATCAAAGCGACAACAGCAACATTATGGACAGGACTCAATCGCTTACAAATGCACTGCTTTAAATACACATCTAACTGTATATCAAGTTACTTTAGATAGAAACACCTCCCAAATATACAAGCATAAGCAGTAAACAAAACAGAAATTTAAGATAGTAACAAAAAGTATACACATACTCGTACCTATCTGCTAAAACCATCACTCACATCTACATCAAAGACTTGTCATAGCACCACAAAAACAACACTCTCCTGAACTAGATCACGTAAGTCAAATGATCAGGCTGATTGATTTAGTGGCTCAACTCACTGTGGGTGCAGCCTGTGCGTGCCAGGTCCGAGGGCCTAAAGGTCACCCTTTAATGCCGGACAGCAGGGAGAAGGTCAGCCGACGCAGTGAGCATCCCAGCTTAAGAACTGAGTACCTAGGGCTGAGAGTGAGTCAGACACCCTTGGAATTCAGTTCTCAAAGCCAAGACCTCTAGAGAACCAACAGACCCAGGACACTATGTGCAGGTGATGATGCTGAAGAAAATGGGGACAAAAATACTCACCAACAGGATATACAGTATAAGATAAATAAAGAAGGAGTAGATTAGAAGAATTATATAATACTACTACTGCTATTAATACTACCACTACTACTACTACTACTACTACTAATACTACTACTAATAATAATAATTTACACAGAATTCCTTAAATCAGTTATTGTTAAGACAGGAACTGCACATTAACACAACCCTTCTCTGAACTTCACCCAGCACACTGAGTGAGATTTCAGTAACATCCTGTTTTCCTATATAAAACATTAAAAGGGTAGTGGTTTCCTCGCAGATATTTGTTGAAAATCTTTATGTCAGCAAACTATAAGCCTAATTATATATTAACATTTCTTTTACCACTTTGACTTGGTGTGGCCTACAGACAAGTAACTATTTTCTCTAAAACAAACTGTAGCCTAGAGAAACATTTAATAAATTATATAAATATGCCTAAATTACGTTAAGAAGACATGGACTGAAACACAGCAAATTAAAGACAAGTAAATAGCGATAAATGTGCGTATCCAGACAACCATAAATTCATATTTTCAGTTGACTGTTAACAGGTGATACACTGTTTTGTAGTTTCAAACAGTTTAAAACATTTGAATTTCAAACAATTTGCTGTTAATAAATGATAAAAAATATAACTATTCTGCATGCAGGAAATTTTCCATTGACGACTAAGCAAACTAAGGCTTGGGAGATTTTCCTTAAATCTGTAGTTGCACCGTATACACAACATTAATATTCCAAAGTGCAATCTCATCATCAACCCAGATTAATATTTTGATATGTAGCAGCATTACAACAGAATTCTAAACAACTTAACTTAATTCAGTAAATATGAATAATTGATGTAATAAGTATCTATATAAAAGAATAATGAAACTGTAGGAAAAGTTGCAAGTAAAAACTATTTTCAAAAACAGCTAACAGTTAATCCCAAATTAACCATGAGGAACAATTCTACAAAGAAATTAACTACATTCATAGATAACATGAACAAACCATACTGTGAAGCTTCAAGAGACCAAACAAGTACAAGTTTCAATTGGAAGAGTAATACAGGGCCCAAAAGAGTAATACAGGGCCCAAAAGAAGTTCTTAAAAAACAATGAAAACTGGTACAAATGTAACAAACAGTATTTAAGACCTACAGCAGAAACTATGTAGACTAAATGGAAGACTATTGATCTGAAAGTTTAAAACTGGACAAAATATATCAAATTATTTTTAAAAAAAAACGGTCTCTTAACTCACTGATTTGGTTGCAAATATATTGCAGGCTACACATCCATACTATACAAGCGTGATATAATGTAAATGTTATTTTCACCCATAGAAAATTCAACATCAGTAACAATAATTAGGTCTACTATTAGTCTTTTAAAATTGTTCATGAAAAGGCTGTTTTGTGGGCCGGGAAATGTGAAAGAGTAGCCTACCTAAATAGGCATCTATCCATCCCAAAACAACTCTCTCCCACTCTCGCTTTCCCTATCTCTGTCTATAGCCATTGTTTTTTTTCCTTTCCCTTACCTGATATTTATCTTTCGGTTTCTTAAACTGTCTTCATCACTTTTGTGAGTCATTTTGGTACCAGAACCCCGCCGTTGCTGACTCATGCTGTGGAGGTAAGTAGCCAAGTATCTGAAGGTTGAGTAGGAGACACTGGACGCCTACTCGCGTTATCATAGTCTCCAGTGTAAGCTATATAAACAGGACGTCTCATTTGCATACGGTTGATTCCATTTTACACACAATATTCGCATTTAGCGGTGGAAAGCCCCTTCCAGTTGCTTTTGTAAGAGAAGGGCAATTGCACGAAAAGGATGTTCAACTAACGTCATGAAACTCACATTGCAAACATGCGAGAACGCACGGGTGCACTTGTCAAAGAACAATTAGTTATTTGTTTATTTATTTTTTTCTTATGTTTTAATGTCACTGCAAATACGTTTGCGACACAGTATCAACCACACCGCGCTGAGAAAACCCCGACAGTCAGAGGAAGAGGAAATTTTGGTCAGTATTTCAGTACACCATTTCCGCTCTGTAAACTCCGTGGGTGCGACGGGGAAATCCTGAGTCCTATGGTACACCGATAAGCCCGCCATCAGCATATAAACCAGAAAGTTTTGGCGCAAACTTAAATGACAGTTTTGTCACCACTAGTCTAGTTTTTGTAAAGTGTACTGCCTCCAAATATTCAGACTTAGCCTAATAGTGAAATAATCAACATAGTGGCAAAAAGTTTAGTTCTCCTTTGGGTGAATACATGTGCTGTGTACGCACGCGCTTGTGTGTGTGTGTGTGTGTGTGAGAGAGTGAGTCAAGTCAAGTCAAGTCAAGTCAAGTTTATTTATATAGCGCATTTCATACACAGAGGTCATTCAATGTGCTTTACATAAACAAAACCAAACAATAATAACAAATAAAAAGCATAGAAAGGCAATATAGTCAAAGAATAGTTAAAAGGTAAAGATCATAATAAAAAGAAAACATAAAACACAAAGTAAAATAATTTAAAACTAAAGGATAAATAGTAAGCAAAAAACGAAGGCAAAAGTAGTAAAAAAAGTAATAAAAGATAAAGTAGAATAATTATCAAGGCAGATTCAGAATTTGTAACTCGGCACAGTTAGCAGAAAGCATCTGAGAACAGTTTGGTCTTAAGTCTAGATTTAAAACTGGCTACAGTTGGGGCCTTTTTGATGTCATCCGAAAGTTGATTCCACAGCTGAGACGCATAGCAGATAAAAGCTGCTTCACCGTGTTTAGTTCTAACAGTAGGTTTTACTATCAGGTTTTCCACCTGGGACCTGAGAGGACGAGAAGGTGTGTACTGCTGAAGCATGTCTGACAGGTATTTAGGTCCTGCTCCATTTACTGATTTATAAACAAGCAATAGAGCTTTAAAGTCAATTCTGTGACATACTGGAAGCCAGTGCAAGGACTTAAGAATTGGAGTAATGTGGTCAGTTCTTTTAGTTTTTGTTAGAATCCTAGCTGCTGCATTTTGTATCATCTGAAGCTGTTTAATAGTCTTTTTAGGAAGGCCTGTGAACAGTCCATTGCAGTAATCAACCCTGCTGGAGATAAATGCATGAATGAGTTTTTCTAAGTCATATTTTGACATCAGCCCTCTGAGTCTGGCAATATTTTTGAGGTGGTAAAAAGCTGATTTAGTTGTTGCTTTCATGTGGCTGTTGAAATTTAGATCACTGTCAATTAATACACCAAGATTTTTAACTGTATCCTTTGCCTTCAACCCTTTTGTGTCAAGGAGAGTGGCAACCCTAAGTCTTTCCTCCTTTTTACCAAATATAAATACTTTATACTTTATTTTTTTGAGACATCCAGGTGTTGATTTGTTCTATACACTGGCACATAGATTCAAGAGGACCATAGTCGTTTGGTGACAGAGCTAAGTACATTTGTGTGTCATCTGCATAGCTATGATATGAAATCAAGTTATTTTGGATGATTTGTCCAAGTGGGAGCATATAGAGGTTGAATAGTGGCCCTAAGATTGACCCCTGGGGAACACCACAGGTCAAGGACGTTGGTGTTGAGGTACAGTTTCCGATGGCAACAAAGAAGCTCCTTTCTTGTAGATATGATTTTAGCCAGCTGATAACTATGCCTGTAAATCCAACCCAGTGTTCTAGTCTGTGTAGTAAAATATTGTGATCAACAGTGTCAAATGCTGCACTAAGGTCCAGTAGCACTAGGACTGATGTTTTACCTGAATCTGTGTTTAGGCATATGTCATTGGAAACTTTAATGAGAGCTGTTTCTGTGCTGTGATTTACTCGAAAACCGGACTGAAAGTAATCAAAATACCCATTTGATGTTAGGAAGGTGGTTAATTGATTAAAGACTACTTTTTCAATAATTCTGCCAATAAAAGGTAGATTGGATATGGGCCTGTAATTGTTTAGCATGGAGGCATCCAGGTTATTCTTCTTGAGAAGTGGCTTTACAACAGCTGTTTTCAGTGACTTAGGAGAAGTGCCAGACAGCAGTGATACATTTACAATTTGAAGGACATCTGCCGCTATGAGATGAAAAACAGTTTTGAAGAAATTGGTAGGCAGAGTGTCTAAGACACATGTGGAAGAGCTGAGATTCACCGTTTTTTTAAGTGTTTCGTAGTCCATCAAGCTGAACTCTGACATCAAGTTTAGTTTCCCTCTGTTTGTTGCTGGAAGTTCAGGTTGTTGAATTTGTAATTGAGCAGATATGTTGAGTCTGATTTAGTCAATTTTACCTTTAAAAAAAGATGAGAACTCATTGCATTTATTAGTTGAGAGAAGTTCAGGCGCTAATTGTGAGGGGGGATTTGTTAATTTATCAACAGTTGAAAATAGAATACGAGTGTTATTTGAACTTCTATTGATAATGTTAGAAAAAAAGGACTGTCTGAGTGAATGAGAGAGTGAGAGAGTGAGAGAGAGAGAGAGAGAGAGAGAGAATTGAATTGAATTTTCAAAAACTCTTTATTACAATCTTAAAAATACATCAAGATCAACTCGACACTGTACTCAAAAAGTAAAAGTTAGGAAAGTTTATTAAAGTAATGTGCAATATGTAGCTTATCATTTTCAACAATACACATCACTCTGTTGTAGCACCATTTTTCCTCAAAAACGTCAAGAATCTTCATCGATTTATAAAAATGAAAATCAATCAACATACGACACCTTACAAGCATAGAAAACACCATTAGGATATCAACATCTACATCCTGCTCAACTTTCCTTTTACGACTAACATATATCGCCATCTTTGCTTGCCCAAGCAGAAAGTTTAGGACACTTGACACTTGAAGCGATGCTTTTTGTACATATTTAAAACCAAAAATAGATAGATAGATAGATAGATAGATAGATAGATACTTTATTGATCCCCAGGGGAAATTCAAGGTCTCAGCAGCAGCATACATACAACACAAACACATTCTTTAACAGTAGAAAGAGTAATTAAAGTATATAATATAAAAACACAACTAAGCAGTAAGGACAGTAGAAGATAAAGAATATGCTAAATATACTAAAATACAAATTATACTAACACTTAATACAATATATAAAAATATACTAAAATACAAATTACAAAAATACAAATTATACTAACACTTAATCTAAATCAATTCTAAAAACAGTATCTACATAGTGGTGATTAATAAATCAGAGGCGCTTGCAATGACTGAGGCAGGGACTGAGCCTGTGATTCTCTGTGCATAGTAAGGTATGGTAAGGTGCTCTAAGGTGCTCTGTGTGAATGAGTGTCATGGTGGTAGTGCAAATGAGTAAGTCAACAGTGCAACAATGCAGAAATAAAGTAAAGTAAAGTATTTTTAAAGGTCTCATCTCATCGTTTTTTCATTAATTTTGCAGTGGTCTGTAGTATTGATGAATGCCCTGTGAGCCGGTTTTGGTGAAAAAAATGCTGTCCTGCGTCTGTTTCATGCTGTTCTAGTTTGGTGGGGAAGGTGGGCGGGGAGGAACGACTGGATTTCGCCTCTAGTCATGAATATTAATGACATGCTAATGACATCGCCTCTGATTGGCTAACAGTACTGTGACGCTTCCTCCAGTGCGTCCTCATCCGATTCTGCCTGTGCTATGCTCCATATATATATATTCAACTTTACAGTGCTAAAACCTGGCTAAAACTCAAAACTGTTGCACAAAATGTCTTCGGAGATACAACTTCATGTGTTTGATCCTAGTATTCGAGTAGGAAGAAGAACCGCTTCCTGATCGTTTGTCGGTTTAATAGAATGGTAACAATTGCCTGTCAGCTTAAAATTTCTCCTAAAAGAGGTAAGGGTCATTCTACGAAACCGGTGCCTTTTGCGTCCGGTCCATTTCATGAGCTCTCAACAATGTAAAAATGTGTCAAAATGTATTTCAAAGGATCAAACCTGTTAATTTAAGTGTTATGAATTACATAATGCATATTTCAATGTCATTGTAAATATAAATCCTACACTTTTTAGTCATCTTTACCAAGGACATGGCCAATTTCCCCATGTCCGGAAAGTCACATATGGAATTCGCACCTAATATATTAATTAGAACATTTAATTTTTTAACCAAATTTTCATTAATGTCATGATTCAAAATATGCTCTTGATACTATACTATATGTTTTTTTAAAATAAAAGTATGATTTCCCATACAAAAATCATGATTTATGCTCGTCCCGTAGTTTTACATACCACCCCATAACGCTTACATGTTCTGGCTATTACAAAGACACTGTTTCTTTAAGTGACATCACAGACAGCAGATGACATCACTCAAACCCTTGCAGGAGCCAAGGTCTCAAGCAGGCAAGTTCCCACACAATTTGATATGATTTATTTGCTCTTTTTGGTAGTTAGATAGGGTCCGTTAAGCTTAACCTTACCACCCCATAACGTATAATAGATAGGGAAACTGTTAAATTAGGGTTTTTTTTTCAACTGTAATGTAAAGTGAAGGAAATTTTAAACTGAATGGTATATTTGCTATCTTAGCTAGTCAATTACAGTGCTAGCTGCAGTCATTCTGAGGTGAAATTTACCACCCCGTAACATACCACCCCATAACACTTTGTATCGTTATGGGGTGGTAAGGGGAATGTAGAGGGGGTGATAAGGGGAATGTAGAGTGGTTGTCATTGCCATTTAGATTACACAATTCATAAAAATGATATTTATATATAGTTTTACATACTGTGATGACTGGGGGAAACCTCTGTTCTTTCTGCAGTGAGCCCTTAGCAATTAGTCATAGCAACCAGCTAATCTGTTGAATGCTGGTTCATCAGTATGCATTGGTCACTGTTAATATTTTATGACTATATTGTATGCATGCCAATGTTAGCCTACTGGAGACTATTGTGGTGAGAAATAATTATTAACTAGTTGTGATGGACTTGTTGGGAAGGGCTAACTACAAGCAGAACGGAGGTTTCTGCGGTCATCACAGCAAATGAATGCATTTCAAAATGTGAGTACTTTTTTGTGTATCTAGTGACAACCCAGTCATGAACTCTCTCTCTCTGTCTCTCTCAACTTGGCACACACACCTAGTCAGTGTAAATAATTATGATAATTTTCATAATTTGCAGACAATCATGGCTCCAATGAGTAATGCTGAACGACAGTGACTATTCTGTGCTCGCCGCAATGCTGATCCAGAGAGGAGGCAGCAGTATCTAGAGATGGAGCGGCAAAGATGGAGACGAGATGTCGAAAGAGGGAAGAAGTTAGGGACAGCCGTGGCCTACTGGTTAGCGCTTCGGACTTGTAACCGGAGGGTTGCCGGTTCGAACCCCGACCGGTAGGCCACGGCTGAAGTGCCCTTGAGCAAGGCACCTAACCCCTCACTGCTCCCCGAGTGCTGCTGTAGCAGGCAGCTCACTGCGCCGGGATTAATGTGTGCTTCACCGCAGTGTGTTTCACTAATTCACGGATTGGGATAAATGCAGAGACCAAATTTCCCTCACGGGATCAAAAGAGTATACTCATACTAAGTTGTTGATCAAAGATCTGAGTGAGAGGACCAACGACAGTTAAGGAAAAAGTGGAAGGAACAGAATGAGGCCCCGTCCATTTATTAGGGAAGTGCGGTGTAAGTTTAAATGTTACTAACGAAGGTATTATAGCAATATTATAAATGTGGCGACGGAATAGCCTAGAACTTGGGTAGGCCTAGCGTTCAGTAGCCTATGCACTTGCGGTGATAGCCAAAACTAATGTGAATCGCGGACTATCCTACAACCAAAGAAAGTAAAGCAGATTATTTGTACCTGCGTTAGCCAAATAAAGGACGGGACTGCACCCTTCACAAACCGTAAAAATGAAGTTTATTAGTTTTACAGTTGACTACAGTTGACAGTTCACTATCAGTCCACACAAACAATTCTGGTTTCCTTGCACTAGCCATTTTCGTCGTAGCCTATTCTGTCTGTTTGTATAGCCTACAGCATGCAAGCTTTGGTCAATTTCTGTAACAGAAACAGTGCCACCTCTAGGCCTGGGATATGAAGTAACGTGTTGAGTCGTGTTGAGATGGATCCGTTTGGACGCAAATATTCTTGATACGGTTCCAGGGAAGACGGAGGAAAAAAAGATCGGTTTGGTACGTGTGGACTAGCCCTGAAAGGAGAAAGCAGGCAAAGGCTAGCCTGGAAAATCCACACCCTGATAATCTAGAAAGATTAAGGGTCTGGCCACGAACAATCATGTAATGGCCCAACTCGAGGGGTGGCACCAAGCATGCATTTGAAAATCTCACTGCACGCAATTGGATAACACCAGACCAATGTTTAATCTGAATGATTCCGGACTTTGACGCAATTGGTTTTCCAACGTTGCAGCGCTGTCGTCATCAGTTTAGCGCGCCTCTGGCCCGCCTATGTCAGATACGATTTGATTGGTTCCACGGGATGCAAGGGGAAAAAATAACGTGCATCATTGCTCATTGCCAGAGTGTCTCGCAGAGACAATTCCATTGTGCTCTTGCGAGAACTCTGGATTTTCAGGGTAGGCGAAGGCTAGAATGAAGGCTTTTGACACCCCTCCTGAGAGTACTTTATCTTGTTCAATGTACCCAATTTTATGATCATATTTCAAAAATGAATGTACTCAATCTTCTGAAATCTATCCATGTTGAATGTAGTATTTCATGACATAAATTTGCATTTTAAACTTCATATCAATAAATATGTTTATATATACTTTGGATCTTGCCTTATTACGACATTAACAGTCCACACATATGTCCAGAACTAATCAAATTATTGTTAAATTATGGAAACAAACAAAATTAACCACCCCGTAACAGGATTTACCACCCTGTAACATGACTTACCACCCCATAACGTGTGTTTTTTTTTAAAAAAATACTAGAGAGTGAGTGAAATAGCCCATAAATAAATGTTTGATCATAGTGTGATGAAGTGGGCCTATTTACACATGTAACTTTAATTTGACAATAGGGAGTAAAATAGCCAATATTGTTCAAAACACCAACCAATGGGCATGCGGAATTCACAGTTTGAAGATTAGAATCTAAATTCTGCAAATCTCCAATTAAAAAACAAACCTATAACTTTTAATATCAAATTAAGGACATTTCTATGACAGGAAAACATGAAATGTTCTGAATTCAATTTATGCATTATGTCTAAATGGAGCGCATCTTGTCCGTTACGGGGTGGTAAAAAAAAAGACACCTGGGCTACAATAAAAAGGAAAATATTAATAGGGATTTAAGCCTGAGGTGGGAAAATATTTTTTTATGCAGGTCATATATGTCTTATATCATGTGGATGTCTTAAAATATGGCTTGTCCTACATGATTTTTTAAAAAAATGTCAAAGTGAAAAGGCACCGGTTTCGTAGAATGACCCGTAAACGTTTGTGACAATCGTCATCTTGCTTTCAAGTAATAAACAGTTGGAAACGTTTTAAAATAAAGACCTATTTCTTTACACAGTCAAAAGTCTTTGCAATCTTCCTAGTAGATATTTTACTTCACAACACAGGTAAGCACCCTAAATGCTGTTCAGGCACTGACCTAGCCTGCTAATGCTATCGGAATAGCTAGATAGTTATGGTTTGAATTCCATGATACTATCATTGAAAGACCACTTGGTCATAGCCCAATATATATATAGATCTAAATGCAAACACGCCTACCTAGCTATATTTTGCTGGAATTGTACCAGAATGCCTACAGAAGCAGAGAATGTGTGCTGCAAGACTTCTCCGGTAATGAGAACTATGGCTTTGATAGCCTGACATGGGCAGAGGTTAGCCTACTCAAGTTGTTTTCTGTCACGTATGACAGAAAAAGTAGCCTACTATAGGAATCTTATAGTATTTTGGGACTAAATATTACAGTAATCTTATAGGAATACTATAGTATTTGGACATACTATAGGTACTATAAGACTACTATAGAAAAACTATAGCGGTTACAGGATATTATAGAGTTATTAGTAGTACTTCTACAGTATGTCCCAATTATTCCTATAAGATTACTATAATATTTTGTCCCAAATACTATAAGATTCCTATACTACTTTTTCGTAAGGGGATTGCTCATGTGGTTAGAAAAATGGGCAACACCAGTACCCCTGACCCTGTACCCAGGATTAGAACCAGTCTGCCTTAGCATAATGTACTCCCTTCAAAATGCACTAAACATTCGACTATGACGACTATGGCCCTCTGTGAGACAGAAGATATGAAAGGTAAGATAAACCTTTAGCTTAAAAGGGACAAAAACTGATGAAACTCCTAAAACAAATATACAAAACTGGTCAATTTTCTATAAACAACTTTATTATATTTACATACAGCAGTGGTAATCAAAGTGTGGTCCGCAAGCTATCTCAAGTGTTCCACAAGTAGATGTGGTAAAATATAATAGATGAGTTGTTTGCAATATTGAACCAACTTGTATGTAAATCCAAACAGTTCTGCAACACTGATGTAACCTATGCCAGTTTAAATCATATGAATCCTCGGACACCATAAGCAAGGTGCAAAGACAATAAGCAAGGAGGTTCAGTAAGAAGGCCTATTGTGTAATATACTGTTGAAGTAGGTCTACTGTTTTTTTTTTTTCTTGCTAGGTGGTCCGTGAAACACTGACAAATAGTAATATTGCAGTCTATTAAAATAATGCAAACACAAAACAAGAACATCCAAACTATGCACAGAATTAACAATGTCCTCTTTTTGCCAGACGATGCAGACATCTGGCCTACAGATCCTTTGTAAGATGGTGCTGGGATTATTTAGGGAAAAAGGTCTGAGTTGTTGTTTCGGCTTGTATTGTCCTGGGGATCCGAAGGGACAACACACAAAACACATTCGTTGGCTGTGATGATTTTATTACATTGCTCTTTGATTGCGCTGGGCCATAGGTGGAGCCATCAGGTGTTATTGTGGAGATGTCGCTTTCATCCTCCTCCTCCTCTTGATCAACCCGAGGTCTTCTAGCTGGCCTTAGATGAACAGGCTTGATGGCAGTAGAGGTAGCAGGCCCCCATGCCCATGGTGTATCCGAAGTGCTCGTATCAATACTCATACTTTTCATGAAGTATTCTGTTTGGGTACCTAAAGTAAATAAATGTGTATTACTGTCAAGTTACAAGATACTAATAGTACACAGGACATTCACTATCTCACAAAACTGTACTGGCACAATGGAAACAAAAATATTTTAGTGACTGTGGTAAGGTGTATGATGTACTAAGTAGCACACCCACAAGAAGACATTCTGTAATATCAATTCTATCTGTTATGCAATTCATGGGTTTCATCAGGTCCATTTACACAGGTGTATTAATCAAGCACCATGCAGTCTGCATTCATAATCGAGGTGCTTGATTTTATACACCTGTGGAAAGTGACCTGAAGAAACCCATGAATTGACTTTCCAAAACATTGACGAGCACATAAGAACCTGTATTAGCCTACTAGAAAAAGACTTCTAGAAACTAACTAGCACAACAATAAAAGTTAGATCACAAACCTTTGCTTCTAACGTGATGACCTAATGTAGGCTAGAAAGCTGTGTAGCCTGACATGAGGATGTGCTCTGGAAGACATACAAAACACTAAGTAAACAGCAAGTAATCAAACAAAACATCATTGTATGTCAATGTAATAATGGCAAGAAGACATAAATTAGACTGAAGTGTACCTGAGCTCTAGTGATAGCAACTTAGCCTAATAGTGCAGGGGTATTGTGTTTTTGATTTTCCCTGTTTAGACTAGAACAATACCCGTACTTAGTAGAGCATAAAATATTGTTGCTAATATTATTATTTGTGGTTTAACGCTTAGGTTAGAAGATTATAGGTTCAACAAGCTAAATCTCTGGGTAGTGTGGTCAGTTTCTTATGAGTGTAGCTACACCAGGCAGTAACTGAAGCATTCCGTTCGCGTTATGTACTGCAACAATTAGCTTCCAATAGGCCTAATCTATGGAAGTAGCTACACCTGGCGTGTTAGTGGCCTGTAGGCTACGTTCGGGAAAATAGACCATTCCTCTAATGGATTTTACCAGAGCCCTTCCTATTAGGCATTCTCTGATTTTACACGTCGCGAACAGAACACTTCAGTTATGTGCCTGGTGTAGCTTCCTGTAATATAGGCTAGCCTAAGCCTAGCTTGTACCCTTTTCATGCATGCTAACGTGAAGAATATGAACATGCTATTTTGTAACAGACGTTAGGTGGAAAAGTTTGTTTGTACTTACAGCCTGTGAGCTGGTGGTCGATCGTCATGACGGTACAGAACCAGGTTTTCAGAACATCGATGCAAAACCACTTTCTAAGGCAGTGAGTGTGGTCAAAATGATTGGAACACAGAACTAATGTTGCACTACTTCGGTGGTGGTGTTCCAACGATAAATCCGAACCATTTCTTCCTCAACTCATTGATGTGTTATTGCCAGAAATAAAACAGGCACGATTTTTTTTCCGCCATGTTGGCAACTTGCTGTTAGCTCCTACTAGCTGCAGAGAGACAATCCCCTAGCCGCAAAATCTTCCAGCCTTCCTGTAGGCAGTCACAAGCCAAGGTGGGCGAGGCCATGAATAGTCAGTTTCCCTTCGGCGTCATTGGGAAGGGCTCTTTCTGATTCGCTTGTTTTTCCGTGTATTTTCTTTCATGGGCTAATGCAGGCAATGGGGGTAGAAGATCATTTTCACGTGCAGCCATGCGTGCAGCATGCATATGCAACTTGGAGTGAGCTATAGTATTTCGAAAGTAACAAGTATTAAACGGTTTCTCAGTGAATGTGACCTTTAAGTTACATTGCCCAATATCTGGGAACATCCCTTCAAGTGATAAAATCAATGGAGCACAGTCTTCAGTAAACAGTCCTCACACACACACCAACAACCTTTGTGTGTGTGTGTGTGTGTGTGTGTGTGTGCGTGGGACTGCACATTTGCGTGTGTGTGCGTCCACATGACTGCTCATCTATTCCACACACACTCACATGATGGGGGAAGAGTGTGAGTCACATGATCTCATTTGATCACAGATGAGCTGGCGTAGTAGGCCGAGAGTGACAGGGGTGAGTAACAATACTGTCCATTTACAGTTTACAGTCAGAGTGGAATTGTGTGTGTGTGTGTGTCTGTGTGACTAGTCATACTGAAAACATATGACTTCAAAGCATCTCGAAGGAATGAATCAAAAACCTGTCAAAAACAACCAGCTTTTACTACGTTCAAACGTAGGCCTATAGCCTAAGGCTTTACATTAAATTCTGGATAAAATTGGTTGATATTTGAAGTCAACAGCCAACCAAATAATATTCCTCCCTTTCAAGCCCCTTAAGCAACATGTTCATGGACGGATTATGAGCCACTGGGCCCTGGGCACAGACATGAAAAGCCCCCCCCCCCTGCCCACCTCAGAAAGCTTACATTTACATTTATAAATTTAGCAGACACTTTTCATTCAAAGTGACTTAAATAAAGTCAACTATATTACAAGAGACTACACTGACTCCAGAGCAACTTTGGGTTAAGTGCCTTATTGCTCAAGGGCACAACGGTGGAAACTGAACCCACAGCCTTTCAGGCTACTGCATGTTAGCCCAGCTCCTTAACACTTAACTCAACACTACCACCACCGTAACTCGGGGGCATTCTCCCCCGGAAGATTTTTTTTAAAAATAACCACTTAAATGAAGACTTCTGGCAGGTTTTGTGGAAAGAAACAGATTGAGTCTTACAAATATGATATAACCATCAACAGATTTAAGGCATCTTGCTGTGAAAAAAGATGCCAAATACAAAGAATGATTATCACACATGTGACCTGTGGGGCCCTATTCAGATATCAGGGCTGGAGAACATACTGTAGTAGTGACTCAAGTGACTTGAGCTTCAGGGCCCCCTGGGCCCGGTAGGCCCGTTCAGTAATCCATCCCTGAACATCCCACACCACTTTGTGTGCTTCCTGCAGTATTTGCAGAGACAGGGCTGTGTGTGACAATCCCTGATCTTTTCTGAGCCCACAAATAGAACTGAACATAGAGGACCACAAGGGGCAATTCCCAGAATTTGACAAAAAGCGTATTAGATTAGATTTGTGGAGCTCATCGTTAATGTAAATTGAAAGTTGTAGATATCAACAAAGTAGTGACAACTGCACTTAATGTTTCTCAGTGTTTGTAGTGCTGAGTCGACTGTTTATGCACATGTGTGCATATGGAATAGGTTAACATGACCCCTGGAGGCAAACATACTCAAAAAATTGGTCATCTTAGGCCCTACGGTTCTCAAGATATTCACAGAAAACTCTGTTGATGTACGGTCACTAAATGTACACATAAATTAACGTATTGTATGGCCCCCCATGAACGAAAGTCCACGAAACTTGCCATGCATTCAGAAAGTGTCATAATGATTCTAAACTTTCAATTTCATGCAGTTTTGACCATGTCAGCCAGAGATATTGTGATTACAACACCTAATCTTTTTAATTTTTAACTAGGTGGCGCTATACATGAAATGAGTGGTAATGGGATGGGTTGACATGGCCCCTTAAGACCAACATACTAAAAAAGGTGGTCCTCCTAGGCCCTACGGTTCTCGATATATTTACAGAAAACTATTTCCGGCCACCTACAGGCCAGTTGGTGTACAGTAACATAAATTAATTTATTGTATGGCCCCCCATAAACGGAATTCCACAAAACTTGGCGTGCATTCAGGGGGTGTCATATTGATCCTACACTTCCAATTTTGTGCAGTTTTGACCATGTTAGGTCACAGATACCTGCGATTACAACACCTCATTTTTACTTTTTCGTTTTTAACTAGGTGGCGCTATACATGAAATGATTGGTTATGGAATGGGTTGACATGGCCCCTTAAGATCAACATACAAAAAAAAGGTGGTCCTTCTAAACCCTACGCTTCTCGAGATATTCACAGAAAACTGTGTCCGCCCTACCCTCTTTTCGGGGGTCCAGTCCAGCGGGGGGGCTACAGATCAAAACAAAAAACAATGGTTCCATGCTATCCTTGTGGGGCTACATGCCCACCAAGTTTCGTGTACCCTGGTCTTTCCCGGTGACCCGGGAATCCTTGACAGAAAATTGGCCATGCGAAAAAGAAAAAAAAAACAAAATCTGACTAAACCTATATGATCACAGCGCAGCGAAGTGGCAGTCATAATAAGGATGTTGTGGTCATTGAATCTGTCCACTTTCATTACTGTAACGGTCGGTCAGCCCTGATGATAATAAAAACTGTCTTCAGTGATGGGTGTAGGAGGTCAACCATCTTTCTATGGACCTAACATGAATGGAGCCTCCATCTGGTTGTTTTGCCAAATAAATGCTGTTAGCCACACCAGCTATCCACTCGTGTCTAATGTAATAGCAGGAGAGGTCAGGGGATGTCCATGTGAGGGTGTGTAGTGTCATGGAGACATAAGGTCTCAGGTTAATTGCCAATATCAATTAAACACAGGTCCTCAAGGCGGCAGTGTAGTGCTCTGCTACACAGACACGGGCGGTGGTAGTGTAGTGGTTAAGGAGCTGGGCTAGCGTGCAGTAGCCTGAAAGTTGTTCAATTCCCGGCTTCCACCGTTGTGCCCTTGAGCAAGGCACTTAACCCCAAGTTGCTCCGGGGACAATGTGATCCCTTGTAATATAGCTGACATATGTAAGTCACTTTGGTCAAGAAGTGTCTGCTAAATGTAATGTAATGTAATGAAATGTAATGTAACAGACATAGATAGCAATATCATGTTTGTCTGTTATCTTTTATGAGTTATTTTCTGCATACAGGAACCAGTATGTCAATACAAAGCAAGAACCTTTCATTTCCATACCATATCATACCATACAGCAGTAATGAATGTGGTGCTGCAATACTGAAGAAGAAGTACTAGAGCAAAGCAGCTGGGTGGGTTGCAACTGCTGTATCTGACACTGCCGACCAAAATGGCTCTGCTGTCTGTAACAGAAGCCAGGGCGACCGCTCGGTCATCAGTACTCATTCTGCTTGACTTATCGGCTACCTTTGAAACAGTTAATCACCGCATCCTTCTCTCTATACTCTCTAACATGGCAATCTCCGGTTCTGCTCTCTCCTGGTTTGAATACTACCTCACAGGACGCTTGTTTAACGTATCATGGCTTGGTCAGCTATCTACATCTCACCACAGGGGTCCCCCAGGGCTCAGTGCTGGGCCCCCTTCTCTTTGCTATCTACACCACCTCCTTGGGACAGATTATCCGTTCGCATGGCTTCTCATACCACTGCTATGCAGACGACACACAGCTCTATCTGTCCTTTCCACCTGATGACCCCTTGGTTTCAGCACGGATCTCGGATTGCCTCTCAGACATAGCTACATGGATGAAGGCACACTACCTCCAGCTGAACCTCTCAAAGACTGAACTGCTGGTCCTCCCTGCTAAACCTACCATACACCACAACATCAACATCAAATTTGACTCCCTGTCTGTTTCACCTACCAGGACTGCAAGAAATCTAGGAGTTGTTCTCGACAACCAACTAACCTTCTCAGATCATGTTGCCTCAGTTGCCCGGTCATGCCGTTTCGCACTCTACAACATACAGAAAATCAGGATTTACTTGACTCAAGATGCTACCCAACTTCTGGTTCAGGCAATAGTCATCTCACGACTTGACTACTGCAACGCCCTCCTGACAGGTCTCCCAGCCTGAGCAGTGAAACCCTTTCAGATGATCCAGAATGAGGCGGCGCGCCTGGTCTACAACCAACCCAAAAGGGCACATGTTACCCCGCTGCTCATCCAGCTACACTGGCTACCTATAACGGCCCACATCATATTCAAGGCTCTAACGCTTGCCTACAAAGTAGTCTCAGTTTCTGCTCCCACCTACTTGAATGCCCTCATACAGACATACGCTACCTCTAGACCGCTGCGCTCCTCAGACAAATGACGTCTAGCTCTACGACCGGTACGCTCAGGCCAATCCAAACTTTTCTCATCTGTTGTTCCTCGTTGGTGGAACACACGGCCAGTTCCTACAAGGGCAGGGACATCCCTCTCCATTTTCAAAAAACTCCTGAAGACCCAGCTCTTTAGAGAACATCTCCTCTCATTGCACCACTTACAACAAGTCTTGCTGATCATAGCATATACCAGCCGTCTTGAACTGACACTCAACTGTTAAAAAACAGCACTCACTGATGCACTTATTACTTACTGTACTCCTAAAATTGTTGAGAGAATTGCTTTAAAACTTAAATGTAATGTAATGTAATGACACACCTTGAGTGTCCCTAAAGCCCAGCACTCTCCATGGTTTTCACCCTCACACTTCCTAAATCCTCTCCCACCAGCCTCCACGGCCTGTGCAGATAGCAGGACACACGCATACACACAGATCATTCTCCAATTTAGTTGAAGGATGTGCTTTATCACATTACATATTTCATATTATGCTTACACTGACACAGAACATAAATAAAAAAAACAACACTAGTTAGTTAAAGGGCATATCCGGTATTCTACAATCCTAGTACGCACTTTCTCATCACAAGATGGTGGAGACCAGAATAATAATAAGGTAATGCATTGACTGCAGAAACTGTCTTTTTTTGTACACTTTCTTCACAACAAACACCGTTTTGTCTGCAGGAATCCTCTCCATAGTGGTATAGAAGTGTAATGATAATGTAATGAGTTTAGTCAGTGCCTTAAAAGAGCAAATTACTTTGAAGTAGCAAAATGGCCCCCAAAGGATACTGCTATACTGCTATATGCTATTTTGTTGTAAATGCATATTACAGTCTTACTCAAAACCGTCCCAATTAACATCTTTTTGGTCCCCCGCGAAAATATAGACTTTTTATGATCCAAAAATAGACGCTAGGTTGGTAGAATAACAGATTTAGACTTTAACCCTGTCTTCTGCATCTGATCACAAGTTTGCTCTCAAATCAGTCCTGTCCTCTGCCCAACAATCTTATGATCTAGCTCATTCTTTTATATTCTCTCTCTCTATATATATATCCCCATAGATGCCCTCTTTTGTATATATTACTATTACAGCAAATATTACAATTATTATTATAAATTATTATTATAAATAACAAATATACATTACAGCAAATTACATTGTTTTTGTTCATTTGATCAATTAATTTATTTGATGTGGAACATATTTAAATATAATATTGCAATAGTGTAAAATCCATTGTGAGGTAAACATGTCAACTTAAAATCAAATGTAGGGCATGGAGTGTTGTTGGTTTGAGTGATAAAGCCGTTTTGAAAGATGTGGTCATGGAATGCAAAACAATGTAAAAATGGTTTCCTCCACACTGGGGGTATAGACATCTCTGTAGAGTACTGAGAAAACACTGAAAAAAAGGTGCTTCAAGCTTCAAAAAAGGTAGTGCACGACTCCCTCTCTGTCCATTTGATGCACTTCCACACTGGACAATTCTCATTTTCACCACAGAGTGGCGCCCAAGAGCTTTGTTCAGAGTGCCAATGCCATCCCAAACTAGACACAGTAGATTAAAACAGTTTATGTAGTTAACTGCCAGTATGCAATTACAAATGCAGTCAAACATAACATGAACAATGGACACAGATTGTAGTTTCAAATGAGGGAGACCCTTGTTATCATGCTATCAACAGGTATTCCCAGATGTAGACTCAATCCCGACGGGTATAGTTGACCCCAAAGCAAGGTTACTGCAGGAGACTTTGGGACTTTTTAAACTGCTGATCTCTTAAACAACTATGCATGAAGCATCTATTGTTTCAGCGGTTACTTATTGAAGTTACCTAGATAAGCCAATAACTGCACCTCAGTGTAGCTCTCTGGTCAGACTCAACCACTAGAGTCTCTCTAGTAAATGCACTCAGTCCAAGTGTACTTGCCTTTCATACTGGGCATGCAGCTGGTCTACAAGGTCAGCCTATTGTCTCTTGTCTGCAAATGTAAAGGTAAAACGAACCATTGCAGTCTTTTGGGTATAGGGCAAAATATGTGGTCAATTATACATATGGTATCTGGGCAGTGGGTTATGATTCATCCATATTCATCACCTCATCATATCTTTGGACTTTATTACCTCACCACCACAATTTCCCCCATTACCTATACCTGAAACCACATACAGCAGAGTACAGCATTGTCCCTCATCATCAGAGAATTCATTAGAGATGTATCTTTGCATATCTTTCCTACATCACTCGCAACCCATCAAGCTGTGTAGAATTGCATCGGGACGTGTCATCAACGGCATCCAGAGAGCGTTTCGGGTTCATGCCAGAAAACAACCAGGCAAGGGGAAAAACACACACGCACAGACACACATGCTATGTCTTCATGTTCATTGCCATCAAGTGAACCACGGAGCAAAGGTAATGTAAGCAGCGCAACATGATAATTGTGCTTTTTCCTGAGAGGATGCCTGCTTTTCTTATGACCGTTATGGCTCGAGCGCGCTCTCTGGCGCGAGTCCAAGCGCTCAGGCATTTTGGCATTTGTAAATTCGGGGGATGTTTCTAAAATAAGTGAACAGAACGAACTGAGCGCACACATGGGTGCGCTGCGCCGTAATATGTAGCCTAATACTTTTGTCCCTGGATGGGAATTGGACCGGCGCCAGCAGCAAGCGTACAATCTGGTATTAATCACAGACACACAGAAAACATGCCCCCTTTTCTATGTGATTCCCATTTAAGGCAGTGAAGTGGGCATATTTCGTCTACAACACCTCAGAACTGGGCTCTCTCTAGCTCTCTCGTATAAGACGATATGGCCGCTCACAACGGCGTGGCATTAGCAAGCGGCATGACTTGCGGCTCTCGTTAAAGTCTGGGTCGCAGAGATTTTTTTTTTAAAAAAAGGCCAGGCAATTCTTGGGTTTCAAAGTCAACATGTTCAATTAAGTCACTCAGAGTGGACTGTGGGATAGCCTATGTAGGATGCCTGTGTCTCCTAGGACACATTTGTGACATAGAATTGTAAAATGAAAAGTTAAAAAAAGGGGAGAAGAGGGAAAAGGCTGTTTCAGGTCTTTTGCTAAATTCAGCTGTGATATAAGTTCCCATACCTTTGTATTTCAACAGGAAATGAACACCACTTTGGGCCCAGAATGTAACCCTAAAACAAACCAGATCACAAACCTATGTCCAATCATCCTCTGATTGAATTGGATATTCACATTCTGAATGCATAACCAGTTATGTCTGGACAAATTATGCCAGACTGAATTCTGTCTTTGGGTTTTTCGATGAAGTCATGCAATGGTCCGATAACACTTCCGTGGACACCAATGTATTATTTTGTGATTAAAGACCATGTTTATCATATCAGTGGCATTACAACCAAGTCCTTGGGTCTGACATTCGTCAACTTGTGCAGACTTTATGCAAACTCAGACAAGATTACACAAGACTTTGCACAACTCTTTGTAGTTATGAATGACTTAAAGCTCAGACAATTTAAGAACTTTGCAAGTGCAAAGTTCTTAAATTGAACTTTGCACTGAAGTGCAAACACATGTGCAGACGATCACTGCCTGCTTGGAGGTATCCAGTAAAGATATTGGCCTGTTTCTTCTTCAGAAAAGGTTTGTCTGTCCCAAGTTCATCTTGGCTCCTATTTGAGAAGTATCAAGGGATGGTGGTGGTGGTGATCTAGTGGTTTGGCATCTGGGCCTCCAAATGGAAAAACTGAAGGGTTGGGAGTGCAGTCTCAGAGGCCGTCTCCATTTTATCTTCAGCACTTAACCCAAAGTTGCTGTGCCTGATTAGTTCACGTTAAGTAGCTCTGGATAAGAGTTGCAGCCAAATGACAGACAATGCAATGTGATGGATGGAAAGTTGGGCTAATATAGTTTCTTTCCTGTTACAAAAATCAGTTCTGTTCCGGTAAACTACGGTGAAGGCAAAGTCATTGGATGTATTGGAGCTCTCTATGAATTTCAGTGTCAGTCTTGGCACCTAAGCAGATGTGAAGTCAGAGAGAGAAATGATGAAATGAGATTAAACTGTCAGGTGATTATTTCCTTTTCGCTCTTCTGCCAGATTGACTGATGCCTGATTGACTGATGTTGGGAGCAGGTTAAGCGGATGATTACAGAACAACAGCAATTTATTTGGTATTGCTTGGCATGGAACCTAAGCATTCTCCACCAAGTCTGAAATGAGCCGAGACGTTGTCTGGTCCAAAGCTATTTCCAATCTTAATTTAAGCTAATAATTGCATTTGGATCATGGCATCGATTTATAATGGCTACGGCATGCGTAGTAAAACAAAAGGATAGAACGTCAAGGGGCACTTTGGTCGGCATATTCTTCTCTTTTAAATGACCCGAAGTTATACAAATGTAAAAGAAATGTAGGTTACATATTGCTGTTGCTTTATCAGAAGCTAATGAACTGTAACGTGTCAGCACAGTAGCCATACAGTGCCGGCTTGAAAACAAAGAGAGAGGGAGAGAACTGATAACCCAGCCGGCGCTGAGAGGAAGGGTGAGCCACAAGAGCAGGAAGTGTTGCCGCGGCCGCAAACGTATGGACTAACATGGAAAAAAATATCTGAGAGCCATGTATTTATTTACACTGGAGATTGAGTATGGACGCTGAGGGGTGGTTTTGTGAGGCAAGGGTTGGGTGGGTGCATGAACAGTGCACCCCGAGGACTGGAGTCCTAGTTTCGACAGACGGCGATGATTACGGAGATAGCCATCTCGCTCGCATCACGTTTGTGCTCCAGGCCTGTTGATCTAACCCTGTTGCACTAGGCTGGCGTCACTGGACCAAGGTGGCAGGTGCCTGAGGAGTGTGAAAGACAAAATAAGGTGATAAGTGACCTACCGACCCAGACACAGAGGAGGAGGTTGTGGGGGTTCACCCGTAGTCGGGCTGCAAGCTGTACTTGCTCTAGAATGGGAAAACATGACGTATTCTGTGTGTATGGATTTTGTGCATTTTACTTTTTAAAATGACATGAGAACATGCCAGGGTGTTTTGAAAGGAGTGCAAGGGAGATCCAAATAGACAAGATGTCAGGAATGTTTCCGGTTATAGAAATGTCAATATAGTTTACTTTCTGTGCCAATACATAATAAATACATTAAATTAAACTCAATTACTTACATATGGCAATTCATCGCATTCATATGTTCATTTCTGTAGGTAATGAAGGAGACAGGTTGCAAAGCCATGTTTTCAGCACAGTTGTACAGTGCAGGACAGAATGCAGTTTTAATGTCTTACCAGCTACTAGGCCTATCCACAAACTGACTTCAGTAAACAGTACAATGTTTACAGTGAAAACAATTATGATGAATGATGATGTCTCTTTTAAGCTGAGGACGTGTCACTGTTTCCTGTTTATGGTCGTCTCAGCAGGTGCACTCGAGCTAGCTGATGTCACCATCCTTTTAAAAACACATGGTGACGTCACCGTGGAAAGAGAGGTGTTCTGCTCATGAAGAATAAATCACTTAATACCTAATGAAATACTAACATAAGGCCCTTTTAGATCACCTTATAACTACCAAAGGGTGTGGAATCCATAAAACATTCTGAGCATGCCACACCTGAGGCAACAACAGCATCTCTATGTCTAACACGTACTGTATAATGGAAGCTCTATGGCCACAACTCTATTCGGAGGCATGACCGCCTTTCCTCCGGCGCCAGTGTGTAGTTTTTGCGGCGATCGATGAGAGAGGCAAGCGGCGTGACACAGAAGAAGAATTTCCCTGTCGTGTGCCAACAAACAGAAACAGATACACACACACACACACACACACATACACACACACACACACACACACTCTTAGACACACTCACAGACCCACACACAAAGGCATGTCAAGTGATAGACAGACATAAGGAGGTGCAGAAGCATTGAGACAGAGCCAATTCAACTGGCTCCACACTATAAATCTGCCCAGACTGAAGAGGTCACTGTCTTGGCATGCTTGGGACGTATAGACTAGCAGGGATGCGTAGTACAGAGACATATACACATGCACATTAACACACGCACACACTCAAATATGTATTGAACATATGTATGCACATCACACACACAAACACATGCATGCAATAAACATTCACAAACTTAAGACTGAAGGGTATTTACATGCATGTCATACACATTTGTGAGCATGGATACACGCATATACAAATAGACATCAATACACACAAACACATACACACACACACACACACACACATACATATAGAGTGTACACACATACTGAAGAATATGTGCACATAAACACAAACACCGCGACTACATGTGTTGGACTTGAAGATATGTCCTCCCCTCCGCTGTCTTCATCCGTGTGGTCTGAGACGACAGGTCTGTCCAAGTCTCGTCATGCTGTTTACCAAAACACAAGGCACCTTAACACGGCCGTCCCCCCACCCAGCAAAGCCCGCTCGGACGCCAAACAAAGGCCGTCTTGTGAGCTGTTTACACGTGTGTTCTGAGCGCTCAGCATGGACTCGCCTCTGTCGGCGTATGGCTACTTTTCAAGTTCAAGGGTGAAAGTATGGTATTGATTTTTGGTGCAAATGTGATACAAATTAAAATCTGTGTTGCGGGGCCTATACTTTCAAGTCCCTCGGCAGTGATTTCATTGCTTTTCTCATTGCGTTGCCAGCGTCGACCTTGCCTTGCTCCTGTCAAAGTTGTAACCGAATACTCCCACCTAACGCTACGTCAGGGGCCAGCCCCCCAGAAATCATAGCACTGAGCTTCGACTCGCCATTATCGTTCACAATCTCGGTGTCTCTGCCAGGGTGTCAGAGGAGGGGGACTCCCACGTTCATACCCGTTTACATGCATCACTTTAACCATGTTTTTAAATCTTGACTGTATAACTAGCTGAACGCAACTCTCCGCAAGCCCCCTCAAGGGTTCTGTCTGCCATTACATCTGATAAGGCATTGAGATACTCAACAGCAAAATGAAATCCTAGTGACGTGACCATAGACCTCTAGTTGTACTTAGATTTTTTTTGTTTTTTAATATTGGACCCCTCTGATGGATGACCTTGCTCCAAAGTTGTTTCACTTCAGATTTTCCACCTGTCATGTATGTACCATTGCTTAAACATGGATTTGTTTTCCTAAGCAATTATATATACAGCGCCCCACTCCCATTTGCTATGGCAATCTACAGTCATTTACGTGAAATGAGGCGAAGAAGTATTTGCCATGTTCTGCACCGTAGATGACACGTCCCTCCTTCTCCTTGTTGCCTCCATGGCTGAGCTGACCACAAGTATGCCCCCCTCCAGAGGTGCTTGTCACATGTCCAGAGTGTTTGGGAGACGTACGCTGAGATAAAGTGTATCGAGCAGGTCTGACAGCATGGCCAGACGGAGGACGCCCGACGCAGGGATGTCGTTGAGGAATGCTGAACTTGTGATGACTTCAGCCAGGCTAGACAAAGACATCCTTAACAATGACAGGACATACAGTATGAGAGAGAGAGCACTCCAAGTGAATTGTCTTTATTGTATATCATATTTTCTTTTATGGTTTCAGAGCACAGGTTTTTGGTTGTATTTTCTTTTCATCCATTTACCAAAGTCAGCAAAGAGATACTGGGAATGTAATGTGTAATGAATAGACAGATAACATACATAATAAACAGTTATGCATTATGATTTATGGATGTTGACTTTCATTTCAACATTTCATCATAATTCAATTTTGTTTCATGTCATCTAATGTTAATAAAGATTACATTAATGTTAAGTGTTTTCTATATTTCTCTCTCAGTCACAGCTCGCTGGCCTCAGCACCACGTAGTCACAGGACCATGTTATTAGAGGTCCTTGCCCTGTGTCTTCACTTGAGAGACCGAGAGAACTGGTCCATGACCTCAGGTCTAAGGTACACTCGCTCTCCAACCCACAGTCACTTTCGAAGTGTGTCAAGTGTGCATGAATTCAAACAGCCACATAGTGTATATTTGTAATGTATGTATGTCAGAGAGAAATAACACAGTCCCTTGAGTAAGGTGCAGAGAGTTGTAGGCACACACAGAACATATGGACATCATGCTGAGAGAGAGAGAGAGAGAGAGAAACCTTTATGTGTCTTTTCTGTCAGTATGTCCCAATCCGAGCTACAGGCCTCTGTGATGTCATTAGTTATTGCAGGCCTCATTCCAGGCCTGACCAGCAAATCTCCCAACCATGGAAGAGGCGCTTCAATAAATCTTGCCGAGAGTCTCTAGTTATCCAGAAACGTCACACTTTCTCAGGAACACACTCGACTGGATAAACCCTCGACATTAAGGCATTTTAGGCGTGTCTAACATTCCAGACACAAACTGTATGCATGTGTATGTGTGTGTGTGTGTGTCTTTGTGTTTGTGTGTCTAGTGTGTTAATAAAAACGATCAGAAATGAGTTCACTTTTGACTGAACTGTTTGATTATAGTGAAGTGACTTCTGAAGCAGGGGCACCGCTGGAGGGGGGGAGGCAGGACGATTCTAAGGGCCCAGCACTGACAGGGGCCCCCCAGACAGCTACCCCCGATAATACTATATTATCAGGGGGACCCAGAATTATTGTCTGTCATAGGGCCCACATTTTCTAGCTGCGCCCCTGTTCTGAAGTCTGCCTTTTTTTTTAAAGTATATTTTTGGGCTTTTTATGCCTTTAATCAGATAGGACAGTAGAGAACGACAGGAAGTGAGTGGGAGAGAGTGTCGGGATGGGATCCGGAAAGGACCACAGGGCGGGAATCGAACCCGGGTCGCCGGCATGCGGTGCAGGTGCCCCAGCCAGGTGCGCCGCAGCTGGGGCCGAAGTCTGCCTTTCTTTCAGCTGGAAGAACAGGTCTCTCCCTAGTGAACAGCCATGCTGATTAGCATACACTAGGGATTCCGTCTGACTCTGGGACAGAGCTGGGCCTATACTGGCACTGATCCAAAGTCAGCTGTTATGTGGGATACCCTCCTCATTCCTTAAGATGCCCTGTAAGAAAACATGTACAACATAAATAAATGTAAATGTTCTGTAATGTTTTAGGAGCTGGCGCTGGTGGTCTTGGGTGGACTTTTTCGCAGCCGTCGCCGGCCAACAAGCCCACCGTGTGAAACAGTATCGAACAGGGAAACTCTGACAGATGGCGTGTGATGTCAGAAGTAAAACAATGATTATGTCGTGAATACCAGAGACGTTTTTGTTTTCGGTCTCTAGTCCATTGAGGTCATCCCCAGCGCTCACCCTTTTGCCTAGATAACGTCCCGCGTGGGCCTACCTCCTATCTCGACTCGAAGCATGGGAAGGAACGGCTGCACGTTGGAGCGAATTAGAGTCACTGGGACTAGCCACATACTTCAGAGACGCGCGGACAAATCGTTGCGGCGGGAAGCTGTCAGGGGAAAAAGGCAGCGTGTCAAAATGAAATATTAACAGCTGGGTCTTATCACACTCGGACTGTGCTGGCTTTCTCAGAGCCATTTGTAACGGCTTGGTCTCCCAACTCATCAGCCCACGAGTATAGACATCACTGCCGTTTGGTTCACTCACTGCGACGTCCGGACCGTCGGACCCGCACCCTGAGCGATCTGATCCCGTCTTGGGATTTTAAGCTGTCCCGTGCCACAAGGCCTCCTCGCA